>NW_020897736.1:404188-707561 GCF_003984885.1 Neopelma chrysocephalum
ACCGGCCCGGGCATGAGGGGGCCGGCCTGGGTGTGAGGGGACCGGCCTGGGCATGAGGGGACCGGCCTGGGTGTGAGGGGACCGGGCCAGGTGCTGAGGGGACTGGCCTGGGTGTGAGGGGACCGGCCTGCCCACAACCCATGCAGTGTGGGTGGGCTGGGACGGGGCACGGGTTGTGGTGCTAAGGAAAGTAAGATCTAAGTAAAGTTGTATTGAGACCGTTAATTCTATTTCAACTGTCAGGAGAAAAACAGGTCATTTAACTCCAGTGGTTCTAAAAAGCAAGGATTTTTTTTCCTTACCAGTGATGGGATGGTGGTAATGTTTCTCACCAAAATCAAGTTGCTGTTCAGTAGAGGTTTTCCTCTCAGGGTTTTTCCCATGTGTAACTTATGAAAGAGGGTGGGAAGCTCTGTACTACAACCTTTATTATTATTACTAATCTATTTTGCTAGAAATCGGTGCATATTTTAGGTATGTATGGATTTCTAAAAACTTAATTAAGGATATGGAACAACTGTAAGTTAAAACAGATATGCAGTGAGTAGAGGTGAATTGTCACCCTTGCTTCCAGTCAGTGGCTTCCCCTGCAGAATGTGTACCAAGAGGTGCTTTTGATGATCTTCAGAGAGCTGAAGGGAAGTTCTCCGTAGTTTCTTTCTCTGAGCTATGAAGGCTGTTGATCCTGGAACACTGTGTTGTTGTGTTGTCTTCAGCCATGTGACTTCCACAGTTGAAATGCCTGAGAGGATTTTAACTGCAGTCTTGGGATCCAAAGCAGAGAGTTTAGTATAGAGTTGAAGCAATTACTGAGTGGAGGAGATGAAATAAATGCATATAAATGTCTGCACCACTTCGGGCACTGTAAATAATTTCTGTTGAATTTCCTTTGTTGCACTGGGCAGTCATATTTTCTTTGTTCTCTGTTACTCATTTTTGGTTGGGATATATTGAAATAAAAATAAAATTTGAAGAAGACTCCAACTTTCAGAAGAGGTACAATCCAGTAGGATACATCAGGAACCAAAAGTAAATTTGCTCTAATATTAAAATAACTTCTTCATTCCTACTTATTCATTGTGTAATTTTGAGTAAGGCATAGGAAAGTAAATATTTAAAGTGCACATAATATGAAATGAACATAATGCACCTGTACTGAAATTGGAATTATTTGGACATATGCATGCAAATCAGTCAGTAATGATGAAGAAAATTGCATTGAGTGCTTTTAATTTAATTGGTGTCCAGCAGCTGTAAAACCATTAGTCAGTTTGTGCCAGACCAACTGTGTTGTGGTTTAACCCTGGCTGGAAACTTAAGCCCTGCACAGCCACTGGCTCACAGCCTGCCGGTGGGATGGGGGAGAGAGTCAGAGGAGTAACAGTGAGAAAACCCACGGGTTGAGATTAAGACAGGTTAATAAATCAAGCAAAATCCATGTGTGCAAGTAAAGCAAAACAAGGAATTCATTCACCACTTCCCACAGGCAAGGCAGGCAGGTGTTCAGCCATCCCCAGGGATGACCCAGCAGTGTCCCCTCCCAGTTTCTTGTGCCCCCCACCTCCTCACTGGGGGGTGCTGTGAGGGGCAGAAAAGGCCTTGACTCTGTGTAAGCACTGCTCAGCAGTGAGGGAAACATCCCTGTGTCATCAATGCACAACATATCCCCATCCTAGCTACCACTGAGGAAATTACCCCTATTCCAGCCCAGCACAAACTGCTATTTGCAACATAGGCAACCTTTCTCCACTGTGGCAGGTAAGATGCAACAGGAAAATTCTATCAAGGAACTGTAGCTTTGCAAATTCTTTTGATAAATAAATGTAAGTATTATATTTTCCCAGTGGGGACCCCTGGTGGCCTAGTGGTTAGCATGCAGGACTCTCACTGCTGCGACCACGGGTTCGAATCCCAAGTCCCCCGGGCAGATGGTAGCTCGTTAGGCCTGTGAGGCCATCCATCTATGAGAAGGTCACTCTAAACAAACCTACGTCCTGAGGACCTCACTGCCATTGTCCAAGCTTGCTTGGCCCCGGCAGATGAACCTTAGGATTAAAGGGTGGGCTCAGTTCAGCGCATGCTGTGTCTCACCTAAAAAATCCATTGCGCAGGCTGGAAAGGTAAAAGACCTTTCCCCAAATCTTCGTTCGCGAAGACTGGCCATTATTATTATTATTTTCCCAGTGTTCCAATTTGGTTTTATTGCTACATATGTTTAAAAAAAAAGAAAATCCCCCCCTCAGTCCTTAGTGAATGATCCTGTGCAATTGTGTGGATAGATTATAACTACCAGTTATAATAGTTCCGGTTCCTGAATCTTAAGTCAGATGACTGAAATGGCAGTGGGTAGCAGTGTTATATTAATCCAGTGGAAGTTAAATCCTTTTGGAATTGGGAGCTGTCTGCATCAGGTAATTAGTTTTGCTTTATATTAGGATGCATAACCAAGAGTCAGCCGTTGTGAGGAAGAGGTGGCAGCTCTTGTCTGTATTGCCCAGGCTCTGGCAATGGTGACACATGCAGACAGGCCCTGATTCCCAATCCAAGTCACCAGCTGGCTTTTGTGTTGTCACATGTCCCCGTGGTGTGAGGCTGAAGGAAAGCATAAGATTTGCCAAGGAGAAACAAACAATTCGGAATCGTGTTGTTGTTGAGTTTTGGGAAAATGTCCTTCCTTACTCTGGAAAACAGAATCAAGAATCTGATGGTTGGAGAGTAAACCACAAAACTCCACTGAAACTGAGGGAGCTACACCAGACTGCAAAACCAGGCAATCTCTGGTAAAAATAACTTTTCCATTATATGACTGGATCTATTTTTACCTGCAAGAGAATATAAAAACTGAATTAAAAGTGTGTTGCCCTGGGAAATACACTAAACTGTGTTTCCTCTCCCTTAGAACATGACTAGCTGTTCTCCAACCAAGGGAGCTTCTGACTTCAGAGCAAAATAGGAAGAAACATGCCAGTGGAAGGAAATGTTACCAGAGCTGAAGGCGCTGCTTTGGGGCAACTCTAAGGTATCTTCTTTTGTTTTTTCTTAAGGATTGCTCACTTTATTGTATCTCCAGAACTTTAAAGTTTTGTAAGGTCCGGAGTTCTCCACTGTTCTCGCAGCTCTTTGCCTACAGTTTGTGACATAATTACTGCTGCTGGTCTCAGCAACCCATTGAAATTGCTGCTGCTGGTTCTAATTCACAGTCAGGTGGTGTGAGACTGCAGAAGGTACTTCAAATAGGGCAGGAGGCCTACTTAGTTAAAATAACAGGGAATACAAAAAAGAAGCAGCACGTTACTATTTCTCCAAGAGCATTTAACATGCTCCTCCTACTATGTGCTAATTGATTTTTGCAACATCAACACACACTGTATTTACAACACTAGGATGTTCTCTTTGAACCAGGCTTCCTGCTGTCTTGAAAAGTCTCTTGGCTTTTTTATTTGTTTTGTGGAAAGAATGCTTCCTGATTTTTTACAGTTAAGGGCTAACTTTCCTTGGAAATGGTTAGTATTGCCCAGAGAGTATGCCATGGATGCAGAATGAAGAAGTAGCTGGAATGTGACTTGCTCAAAAAGACTGTCATAAATTCACTAGGTCAGGATGGGCTTTCAAATAGGAGTGAATGTTGTCTGGCTGCCACAGAATGATGGGAAATTAGAATTTGTAAATCCAGTCCAGCTTAATTACAAGGCAGCACCTGTATGAAAAATTATTTTTGCTTGTAACTGAACCACCTTAGCACTGAATTTTGGCTAAGACTGGAGGATAAAATGTGGTCCCACTTCCTAATTTCATCCTAGAGATTGTCAAGTGGTGCCCTTGGCCATATAAACACATGAGTATCCAATCAGACTTTTGGGATATATTTTGACTCAAAAATGTGAAGAATTGGGAGCCTACAACAGCAGTAAACCCTTCTAACCTTTATACCATTTTAACAAAGAAGTAGTGAAGGAGAGAACAAGGAAAAATATGTGCAAATGTTCTACCAACTTTTTTTATGGTTGTTAGCAGATAACCTTGGGAAAAGGTGTTTATTTGAAAGGTTGCTTCCAAAAAAAAGGAGAGAGAAACTCTGTGCATACTTCACATTCTAACACTTAGAACACATTGTCCATTTTTAATCATGTTCTTGCTGTAGAAATTTGACACATAATTCTTTTAAAATATTTAAAACATCTCCAGTGCATTAGCTACTATTTTTCTCTAAAACATCATGGTTTTTACACTAAACAGTAATAATTGGATACCCCTCCACCCCCAATTTTTGTGGGTTTTTTTTTACATTGGGGATAGTCTTCCTTAGCATAAAAAACAATGCCTGACTTACCCTGTCTTTTTGTGATGAAAATTGGTAAATTATGCTGTTGTAGCAGGTCAATAAGTACAACCTGTGGGACTTGGATGCAGAGCACAAAATACTTCTGATGTTATTAATATAAATAAAGAATGAGTGGAACAGATAATATGCATGTGGGAGGCATGCAGACAATGGATCAGCTTCTTGACTTGTTAATTCCTGCTGATGTGTGGTTATATGAAGACATATTCTGTCTCCATGTTTTATGCAAGCACTTAAAGGGCAAGATTAGAAAGCCAAATTGTGAACTGCAACTGTAATCTGAAATCAATAAAAGGAAATAAAATAGAGAAAGGTTAAATTATAAAATACTGCATTTGGAATGCAAAATTAAATGATCAAATGCAAACTGGAGAATAACTACATTACAAAAAAAATCAAACCGAATGATTAATTATAGGTAACACTTCAGCAGTGATTTTTTTCTTACCTTTCTTCATGCAAGAGCAGTGATTTCTCTCTCAGTAGCACTGACAAGTTCTATTCTTAAATCGTGTGTTGCATGGAAAGTATTGTTGGGGATTTGAAAGGACACTGGAAAAGGCAAGTGAAAATAAATATATTTGCCTCTATACAGTATTTTCAAATTACTTATGTTTGTTTGTTCTAGAAGATGAAGCCTGCACATGGATTTAACAGTCCACAGTGTGTTAGGGTTTTGGATTTAATTATTTTGGTCATTAGAAGGCTAGTGATCAATAAGAGTCTTGCAAGGATAAGGGGGAAAAAAGCAATTCAATTTTCAAGAAGGAAGATGGCATTTAGCACATGTAAATAACAGAATCATTTCTGACCAGGGGGGATATGGTGGAGTTGATGTAGGATAAGGATAGTTTGGACAGACATCTATTTTTAATCTTGCTTCAGGACAGGAAGATGGACTAAGCAGTCCTGTGAAACATCTTCTGTTCCTGAATGTGCAGTACAGCAATAATGGTAAGAATAATAAAGCCATTCTGTTTGTCTTGGGTGTCCTGTATCCTGTAAATAGGGAATAAGCTGTGCTTAATTTTGGGAAAGAGGCATATTCCAAGTAGGGAAATGCTGTCAGAAAAGACTATTGTTTTGATTGGGGATCTGGCAGGAATGGGTAAGTAGATTAAAGTTATATACAACCTCCCCTTGCTGAGACCATCCACTGAGCTCTGAATTGAGTATTTCTTTCTTGCTACAGAACAGTAGTTTGATTGTCATTCAGCTAGATTCATAACCCACATCAGGGGTATGGTTTTGTCTGGTTGAGGTTTTTGCTTGTGGATTTTTTAAAAAGAATATGTATTTTAAAATATGTGCTGTTAGGAAGTGCATTCTTTTATGCATTCCCTATTTATGAAAAGTCAATCCTCCAGTTCTGTATTTTCTGGAGACCCCTATTCCTTCTTAGGTATAAGCCCTTGCCATGCTGGACTTGAACTTGGATGTCTGGCCTGGGAAACAGGCTGAAGTTTCCTTTGGGTGAATTCATTGTTCTGTAATCTTGCTTGCATTCCTGATTCCCAATTTCTTGCATGCCTTTTTCTATCCTTTGCAGGCTGAGTTTTCAGTCCATAGACACTTCTTCTTGAACAGCAAGAGAAACACAATTCAAAGCTATTTCACTTAAATAATGTGCCTTCACAAACTCCTGGGATTTGCCTTTCAGTGTGAATTTCTACACTGCTTATGTGAAGATACAGATTTCTTTTGTGTTGTAAGATTTCTGCAATATCTGAACCTTGAACACTTTAACGTAGTCCTATGATTCCCAGCTTGTCACTTTTCCTAGAATTGCTGCAATAATGTTGAAATAGAACAGTAAATCCACTGTGATGATGAGTGTTTTGAGCAAAAAGGCTGCAGCACTTTGTCCACATGAGCAAGGATTGATCAGACCAAGAGTGCTGTAAAACTCAGTCGCCACTTCTGCCATTTCTTTTCTGCTGCTGAAAACTGGTGATTCTTCTTTTAGAAGTGCAGAGGGAATGACTGTCTTCCCCTCCCCCTGCTTCCAGATGAAAAGTTGTAGTTTCTCCCCACTAACACAGTATCAGTACCTTTGCCATCTTTTCGGTCCTGTGTTGGGAATTCATTGTACAGTGTGGCTCTTCTTGGATTAATTGATAATAATGCCAGTATAGCTGCGTATGCTACAGCATTTACGTCTTTCTTTTTATCACTCACGGTAAGAATGTAATAAAATACTTGGAAGTGCTTATCAGCCAGTTTGCTTCTTTCAGTCTGGCTCTACAGCTTCTTAGTATTCTACAGGAGATGCAAAGTCACCTTTTACTAAAGGAGAACAGTTTTATTTTTTCAGCTTAAGCTTATTAATACTTAGAAACTAAAGTCTGTCACTCCAAAAAATTACTTAAAGAATCTTGGTAAGTGTTGTCAGTATTTTCATCTGGGTAAATTTAGTATCATAGGACCTTGTATTTAAACACGTGTATTTCAGTTACATACCCACGTTTTGTGGCTCAGTGTGCTTTAATAATCTGCACAGTTAACATTTGAATATGCTAAGAGCTCAATACATCCCAAGCTCTGCCTGCTCTCTGGGTGCAACCCTTTCTTTTTCTGCAGTTATCACCAACAACCAAAAAGTTGGATAGGAGTTTAATTCTAAAGCTTAGAATGCCATTAAGAACAACAATCCTTTCCACAACTGGAATTATCATTATTACACAGCAGAAGGAATGGAAGTTGTGTTTCTAGCTAGGAATTATGTTTCCTCTGCAACTTTCTGTTTCAGATTTCTCTTGGCATGTATTTTGTAGCTTTCCAGTTAGAAAATATTGGCTGCAATTGAGACTGAAGGTGCCTCGCTACAGAGACAGTCAAATGACAGTCAAATGCCTACAGCTGATATCAGTGTGAGCACTACATTGGGGGTTGTTTTGCTGTGCTTTTTTGTGACTCTCTTCTTTGGTTTTGTTTTGTTTTTCAACAGAAGTTCAATATTTATCTGTGCTTGAAAAGTAGCGTGAGTTTTCACTGTACGGTGCCTTTCATTTTTAGAACATTGCACTGTACTTTCTGAAAATTGGAAGCAGAAATGCTTTAACAGTACCTTGCCCACTTCATACTGAACAGATTTCACAGGGAGTTCTATTGAACTACTGAAGAGCCCAGTAATAGTGTTGTCAAAGGGTTGTGTGGGGACTGAGTCTCCCAAGAACACCCTCTTTGCCACTAATCCAGATCATTTTTGCCACAGGAAGGTCCTAATCAGAGTTATGGATCAGGCAGCTGATTTCTATTTTCTCCCTGTGTAGTAATAATGTAGAGAATATAACCCTTTTCTTCTTCATACAAATCTAAAGTGTAGAATGTTTGCCCAGTGTGCATGAATTCATTAATCTGAGTTAGACTTGTAACGCTGCAACATCACCACCACCCCCAAAGAAGAAATCTCGAAGGTGCTCTTCCGTTCATGAGGTTTCCATAGGAATATTTAGCTGTTCTGTCTTCACTGAACCTGCCTTCCAGCTATTGTGTTACAAGTGGTGAGTGTGTTGTTTGAAAACTAAATGAAAAGTAATCTTTGAAGCAGTTCAGGGACAAGAACTTGCTGTGTTATACATTGTTTCATGAGAGCTTAACTCAGTTTCCAGGCTAGAAAACCCCAGCCCAATGTCCTGCATGCACAGACACGGGGGAAGCCTCTGAAGAAGACTGAAGGGCTGGGCCTTTGCATGCAAATGTCTTTCCCCACAGCAAATGATCCAAAGAGCAGCTTCTATAAATACTACATTTTCCAACTGCAGAGGTTTCTCGTCCTTTCCCGTGGATTCCTTGCCAAGCGTTTTCCCAGTCCTGAAATAGAGATGGTTCTGTAGCCAACACGCACTTAAACAGCCCTTTGAGAGCTGGATTAGATTTTTGTTGGCTTTAGTTTGAACTTTTAAACTGTCAGATTATTTTAGGAACATTTGTGGAGAAACATTGCCTCTTGGTGTTGCTTGCTCTTTTCCATTGTTATAACAACATAGTAAAACGAGGCTGTGGCTGATATCTGGTGTAATATTTATACCAAGAGTATTGCATTGCTATGCAGTGCTTCTTTAAACAGTGTCTTTTTTACCTTGGACCACAGAGGACAATGGCTCAACAAAACTCTTTGAAAAAAGGGGATATACATTTATTTGCAGATTTCCCAAAGCAAGTTTTGTTGCTTCTGGTGTCTGAAGAAATTGCACTGAGAAAATGCTAATTTCTCTTTCTATCAGATGGTGTTGAAACTGAAGTATAGTTAATGGTCATAAATCAGAAATAGGCAAAGTTCTATTTAAAAATTTGTCTTTAACAGAACAACTGTGCTTTGACAATTTTGAAGTATTAAGTAGTAGAAATATTTATTTAAAAGTAAGGGATGAAAAGATACATCTGGTTTATCACAAATCAAGTTTAATCAAGTACTTGATCCTGGCAAATATGTCAGTGTTGCTACAGCATCTTTGCCCTTTTGGAGAATATAAATGCAAGTTGGGGTGTTCCAATGTTCCCTTTTTCTCACAGGTATTTTCTGGTTATTTTTTAACTAAATGTGTTATTGCAATATTGCAAAAATCACTTAATACTGTGATCATACCACTAAATTCAGCAGGCTTCTACAAAGAGATCTTGAAATTAGAGTTCTAAGTGCAGGCTTTGGAATGCACAGCATTTTTGTAATTTTGTGAAGAACTTTGCACAGAAACTACTCTTGAGGGAGCTTAGAGCTTGTTAGTACAAGGGCTGTCTCAGTTACAGGATGGCTGTGGTACAATGGCAGGAGAAAGTACTGGGCCCTGGAGGGTGGTCCAGCAAGACAATTATTCCCTTCTTTCTGTTCACAGTGTGTATTCTGACACTGTTTGAGACCAATACCACAGTTGGGGAATGTGATTCATGACATGTGTCAGGTACAGTGAGGTACAGCAGATGATGCACACCAGCATTTCAAGGAATTAAAAGGGTTTCTTTCTCTAGGTTGTTCTGGAGAATTCTTGATCAGAGATTTATTAAAAAAAAAAAAAGGTTTTTTTTCTGATGTTTTTATTAAATTTTAAGAAGCAGCTGCAATTGCTGGCAAGTATCTGAATGAGCTCACAATGGTATTCCTAAAGCACTATCTCAAGCTCATTATGTCTTCATTCCAACATTCTACCTACTGGTGATGAGTTTACCAACGCAATGTCTACAGCAACTGGTATGAGTTGCAGCTGTGTTACTGTCTAGAGAGTCAAAAGTGTCTTTTTTCTTTGAAAATGAGTAGCAATAATGATAATAAACCTTACCATTATTACCTTAATTTAGGAAAAGAAAAAAAAAGGAAAGCCAAAGTAATACATTTAGGATTCTAAACCAGTGAAACACATATTGTCCATAGTATACCTTGCCATTAAAGGCTTGCAGATTTTGTGCAGAGGGTTTAGCATCTGTAAGTCATTCATAATAAAATCTAATCCCTCAGGTGCCATGGAAAGCAGAAAGCAATGATAGTTGCAGTTAAACAACTGATGGATTGATAGTTGCAGTTAAGCTCAATTAACTAAGCATTAAATGCCAGCTGTGGATGGGACTCAGGTTCCATTTTGGAGCCCTTTGGTTTCATTGCAGCCCAACCCAACTGAACCCAGTTGAAATGGGGAGTCTTTATTTCTTCTGAAGTTTAACTGTAAATCACTTTGGTGGATTTTTTCTTGCATCAGTCTGCAGCCATTCAGGCATAAACATTCCACTGGAGTTTTCACTGGATAGAACCAGGGCAGAAACTTGCCAGCAAAACCATCGTGTTCCAGTCCCTTGATTCAAGAGAAGAAACTGTAACTGAGCTTGGCTAAAAACAGAGCTACTTTTACAGCAGTGAAAGGCATCTGACATGGACTTGCTTCAGCAGCTAAATATCACAGTAATGACTGTGGGAACAATAGAGTACTGGGAGAAGAGAACAAGGAAGAAGAAAAGTATATTGTGAGAGGAGGGTGAGAAAATGGAAGTGTGCTGGTGTCTGTCCAGGGAGCAGGAGGAGGGAACAGATTCTCTGCTCTCTCCCTTAGCTTTTATGTCTATGTTAACCATTCAGACTTCTGATTCCTTCATCAAAACGTGAATATTCTGTCAAAAATACTGTTACTTTGTGGGATACTTGGAAAAATGAGAAATCCTTTAAATCAGCCTGTTATGCCCAAACCCACTTTGGTCTAGGTTCTGCTCTAGAAGCTCTCTGGATACATCAGTTGGAGTATGAGACTGTAAATGGCATTCTAGAGTTCTGGACTTTGATAAAAGGCTTGGCTTTGATCTCAGCACACTGCATCATGTTAAAAGATTATGAGGATGGGGAGCTGAAGTAACTGAAATGAATTATTTGGAAATACTATGCTTGATATTTGGCTAAGTGGTGTAAAAAAGGTGGTGTAAAAAACCATGAAACATCACAAACTGAAATGCAATTGCTTACTGTTTATAGATGTTCAGAATTCACTACAAGCGTGGATCTGGGAGTTAATGCAGTCTTACAAATGTCAATTTTAAGGAAGCCAGAGCTGTTCACAGGTATCTAAATGTGTATTTACCTTAAATTTGATTTGAGCAAAGCAATATTTGCTGCATGCCATCTGCATAAAATGGCTAAATGTTAATGTAAGTTCGTTAATTCTTAGTTGCATTGAAAAAATTGCAGCCATTTTGCTGGTAATGACTCTCCTAAAGTTACAGTTTTAAGAGATTAAGCTGCCCACAAATTTGGTAATGCTGATTAAACATGGTTCATATGCTTTTCAAGGTGTCTCAATTAACTGAAATAAGAGCTTATTCATCACTTTAGGGGATATTCATTTGAGGTTGCTCTGTGGGGATGGATGGTGCAGATGTATCTCTGGCAAGTTCAGAAGTTTTTAAGAATCTTATATCCCAGTTCTTACAGCAGTTTATCAGTAGATTTTGATTCCTCAGTGTGCATCCATTTAAACTGGTCACAGTAATGTATTTACACTTCCTACTGTGTTAGGTGTGAACACCCTTCCTTTTTTCATGTATGGTTAGAAGGCTGTTCACCAGAAAACACACCTGGTGTCATGAATACTGTTCTCACAGGCAGACTGTGGCTCTCAGGTGTGGCAGCCAGAACTGGGGATGGCAGAACATTTGTGTTCCATAAAAGACAGAACTGCTGGTTGGTCAAGTCTAGACTAAATACAAAAAGATTGAGGACATAACATGTAGTGAGCTGGGATTCAGTCTAAAAGCAAAACTGTAATATTTAAAAACTGTCCAGCTGTTACCTGGTCTAAGGCATAGGTTTACCCCTCCACACACCCCTCTCCCCTCCCCACCCTCCAAAAAAAGTTTGCCCTTTGCTTGGGAAGTTTTGCTTCTGCATGTGTTGGAAGCTGGAACTTTGTTCCCTTTGCTTTGTTTGACCTGGTGCTTTGTGATACAGATGCTTTCTCTTCCTCTTAAGGAATCTGTTCTGGTGTAGAGCAAACCCTTGAAGGGTTTCCACCTTCATCTCGTGGTTATGATCCTCAGCTGGAGTAACTCAGCCTTGCTGCAGGTGCTGTTGTTTGGTTTTTCAGAGGCTGTTTAAAATCATGTCTCCTACATGAATGATTTTAAATCACGTCATCATTTATGGCTGTTTAAAATCATGTCTCCTCCTCTCTCTTCTCCAGGTCAGAGGCCTTGCCCCTGCTCTTTTTTCTTGACTCAAAATTTTGTATGTAAAGCACAATCACTTCAACAGGTGAATTTTACAGCAGGCAATGGCCTGGGTGGGAATCAGCCTTCAGGGAACAGGTGCTGTCAATTAAGTTGCAAGAGGGAACTGAACCTCTTCAGACTGTGAAGAATGAGCTGATGGGGAGAGAAGAAGGATGGCAGTGGCAGCCTTTCTTCTCCAGCATATTTTAAAATTTTTTGAGACAATTTTTCTTCAGGAGAGGTACCTGTTTGTTCTTCTCAGTTAGGACAAAGAACTCCCAAATAGCACCGAGTGATGTGCCAAAAGGTAAGAGAAGATAAATCCACATGCAATCAGTGGTCTATCATTTTTTGTCATGAACCTTAATAAAATTTTTACCCAGGAATACTGCTGTGAAACTCCTTCCCCAAATGCTAAAAATGAAAATGCTAAAAAAAGCTAAGCTGAAAAAGGTGAAGTAAATTCATGAAAAATAAATGTCTTTAGTTATTTTAAGTACAGAAAGTCTCTGACTTCCAAACAGTTGGAATCAGACCTTGGCTCAGAAAGACTTGGTGTCAGGCCTTTTCTTCTTAAGTTGCTTTCCATGGCTTCTCATTCTGTTTTACCTTCAGTGTGTTCTTTTCTGTTCTGATGGGGGCTCCAAGGGGGATTGGGTCAGGGAGCAAGGCAGGGTTTGTGAAAATGATGCTGGGCTGCAGCTCCCTTTTGGTGTGGCTCACTGTGTGCCTATGGGAAGAGTGTGAGGTGAAGTCTGAAAGGAGCAATGTGTGTGTTCTACTTGTCAAGGAAGTCCAGCAAACTATGCCTTGCCACTGTGCTTAAATCAGAAGGTATATAAAAATTCTTTTTAAAAAGTCTTACATGTCACTTCAAAACAAATGTTTCCCTTATTTAGTTTTGCAACATGTTTTATTTTTCTAGTAAGTGCGAACTTGAAAAAGAAAAGAAATCTTCAACAGCTATCTTTTTTCTTTGAGAGGATCTGAAATGTAGTTGCTTATCCATGACCGGATTCTGCTCAGACTTGCCAGCAGCACAAGGGTGGATGAGAGGAGGCAGGGAAAAGCATCAATCAACTTCGTAATGTGTGTGCTAGGCAATCTAATTATTCAGATTATTGCTGGAGCACCACAAAAGCAGGGCAGTGAGTCAGGGAATGACTGTGTGATTAGTAAGCTTTGTGGTAGTTTCCCTGGAAAGGAAAGTTGAAAAGCATCATGTTCAAAGTGAGTGCTGTGTATACCATGTTTTTCTTCTGCTTTCTTTTCTTACAGTGTGGAATTATGGATTAATATAAAACTAATTAGTTTCCCATGCATATAGGACTATCTTCTGCGGTCAGCCAGGCAGAACACCAGTGCAGTGAACATGTAACACAATCCAAACCACTGCATAAAGGAAACGCCTCTTTTATACCCACAGGGAACTCTTTAGGAGTGGTACAAGTTTGCCCTTTACAATGCAGATTGTGGGGTCAGTAGAGGTGACGTGCAGCATCAAGTGAGTGGGTCAGGAAATGAGCTTCTGTTTGTGAGGGTTTATAGGATGTTCCCTCAGTATAGAGCGTGGTACAGATGCTCTCTGCAGTGTTTCTCCGTAGCACTCACAAGCACTAACAGCCACAAGAAGCCTTTTTACCTTTACTCCATAGCTATTGAAAAGGCTCTTTTCTCCTACAGGCTGCTGGTGATGTGTCCCAGAAAATGATGGGGAAGAGTGAATGGGTATAAAATGTGTGCAGGAACTGATCTGTGAAGGAAGACTTCGTGAGTGTTTATGAGGTACATTCTGTTGCAGTAAGCTGGTAAATGATTAGGGGCTATTCGGAATTAAGGAATGGGGAAATCTTGTATATACAGGCTTCATTCTTTTCTCAGTAGGATTTGAGGCATTGCTGTCCTTGGCAGGGCAGATGAGCTGGAACCAAGTCAGAGAATGTGGCTCATATCAGTGAAGGACTCCTGGGTGTAGGCAGGGAGAGTCAAGAAAATAAATGGGACTGGCTCTAGATGCAAATTCCTCTTTCAAGATTCCAACCAATAATCATTCAGATTAACTATTGCAAGAGCAGGAAGGAAGAGTTAAAAAACCTTTTTATTTAATCTCATTAATGTCTCAATGTGAGGGGTGACCTCTGTGAGGAGAGGCCAGAGGCTGCCCTGTGCTGGGGGCAGTTGGCTCCACAATGGACCTGCTGTAGGACATGTGTGAGCCCACTGCTAAAGCTGCTTGAGCCTCTGTGACAGCACATTTAGGAAAGGGCAGAAAGTGCCCAGAAAGAGGAGCAGTAAGGCCAGAGGAGTAGGAGCGCCATGGTAGAGCTGGTGACATGCCTTGAGGGTCTGTGGCACGTGGATAACTCACAGCAGGGCAGGTCCTGCCCCTGGAGGGTTGAGGGAGTGGAAGCTGGAGATGGGGGAAGGGGTGAGAGGATGTGGATGTGTCTGGAGTGAAGTTGAGCCTGGGAAAGGGGAGGGAAAGTGTTTTCTCTAGGTGTTTAACTGTTTGTCATCTTTGTTTCTGAATACCCAAATCAGTAATTAAAATGCTAACTGACATTAAGTTTAATTTCATGCATTAAGTCCATTTTATTTGCAACAGTGGTTTTTCCTGTTACTTTGACCCTTGAATTCTCTCCTTTTTGTTCTTTCTATTTTCTCCCCTGCCCTGGTAGCACATGAGTGTGAGCAATTGGCTGTGTGTGTGCTTGGCTGCTGGCTGGGGCCAAGCCATCCCATTTTTGTGTGTTCCTTTTAAAATTTGTGAATTCATTGTGTGTCTTTCTCTTAAAAGATATATATTTAAAATTGCAGGCTGATATGAATTATGGAACACAGTCTGATGTATCTCTTACTTTTTAATGACAGACCTACTCATTTATGCTAATAAGCATATTGCTTTGAAGTAGGAGTTCTAATTAGTTTTCTTAGAGCTCTTGGTAAGAAACAACAGCACAGTGGCAATCCCAATAACAGATCTTTGCATTCTTAAGCCTTGTTACCCCACACTTCCTCAGGAATTTGGAACAGGTGATGGTGATAGCAGGTACACTCAGTAACAGACTCCAATTGCAGGTGGCTAAACAGCCTTATAAAATAATCCTCTCCTTTTTGTTGGAGGTAGCTTTTAACTATTCAGGCTGTTATGTATTTGAAATTATCACACTTCTGAAACCTGAGGTTACATCAATATGTTGTGAATTAATCTGCAGTCAGTTTGTACAGCAGGTACATGTACCTGCTTTCTGAGTAAAACAAAAAGTGATCCTTCCATAGCAAAAACACTTTAGAAACAGGAAATCAGAATGCCCTTTTCTGAGGATTAGATGTGTGAGTAGATGATGGAAATGTCTTTCAAATGACTGTTCTAGAAATTCCAACTAAAGGAAGGATGAAGTTACAGTGGAAAGCAGTCAGTGCAGATGAACACTTGAGATGGAGATTGGCTCACATCTTTGCATCTGGCAATTTTGCAAGGAGAAAAACAATTTCATTATTGTCAGTGGCGTGTAATGCCTCTCTATGAACATGAGGAATGCTCCCCTGGAACTGACTATCTGGAGTGGGAGTACTGGGGTGTGTAACCCTGGGCAGTGGAAGGCAGGTGTTTTTAACAATGGACTAGGTTGTGATGTTTGATTTGCCTCTTGTACCAGTGTAGCATCGGTTGATTTTGGCAGATACATAATTAGTTACTAGCTGGAGTGAAGACAACCTTTGTTCCTCTTCTTTAACTGTCATGATCCAAGTCTGGATGTGTGATGACAACTCGAGATTGGTGCTTTTCCAGCTTCATTCCTTCTGTGTAATGAAACTTAACTGTCCTCAGCTCTTGTAAGAAAACAGATCAACCTTTGGACATTATGGGATTCTAAAAGTTTTAAAGACTAGTTTTCCACTTTTTCAAGAGTAAATGTATTCTGATTACTGACAGTTTTATCTGTGTGAACACAGCATGAGCTGTCATTACTGAAGGAACAGCATCATGTCTTATGTGCCAAAGAGAGCAAAAAATAACCTTTTCTAAGGTAAACAAAACCTTATGCAGAAAGAATTATCACCTGCATTATGTTGTACCCTTTTTATTTTGTCAGCAGGATGACTATTTTAACAGAATCCAGATATTTTAAATATGACTTGTTTTTCTACACTTGGACAAGATTTAGAAGTCTGTTGTGACTTTTAGTTTAAAAGCCTGGGTATTATTTGATTTCAGGGAAGCCCCACCCTTGGTCTGTGGGTGATAAAACTGTGCTGTGCAGCTTTGAGGTCACTGTTTAGGGAGTTAACTGACCTGTTTTTTCTTTGAAAGTTTGTTTTCTTTCAGTAGCTTAAAAAAAAAAAGTATATATTATTGTAAAAATTTATCAGTCTTTGGAAAGTTTATTTTTTAAAGGCTCCTGTGTCTTTCATTCTTTTTCAGATAAGTAATTTTTATTCTTTTTTAGATGAGTCAGTGGCCTTGCCTGACAGGCAAATCCTTGCTGAGTAGATACTCCTTTCCAAGTGCCATTCCTGGCTAGATAAACAAAGAGAAAGATCTTAAAAATTTGCGATTTTTTTCATTTTCTCCCATCCCCTTTTTAATGTGATATAATATATAAATCCTGTGCATGTTTTCAGATGACATCAAGTTATATGTAAGTTTCTCTCCAGAAAGAATTTAAATTAGTTAATCTTTTTTCACCTTTTCAGCAAAATTTTAGCTCACTTCTGGCACCATTAAATATGCCATTCACAGGAGTGTAGGTAAGAATGTAGCCTTTATTTCTTGATCCTTAACCTGGATTATAATAAAATAGGTCTTCTGTCAAAGACAAGTGCTGCTACCTCTTCAGCAGCTGGACTTGATTTTGAGTCAGTCTAAATTTGATTACCATTGTCATTGGTTCCAGAGGTTCAGAGGTCATGTTGGGAAGCTTTGGAAGGGCAAAGCAGATCATCTCTTTTTTCAGATCTGGAGCTGCAATTAATAATGTCCTTTTGGGCTTTGTCTGTTCCTTTTGACTGTTTTTAAATGTAGAAGATGAAACACCCTGTTCAGACTGCACTGAGCAGAATCATAAAGAAATAAAAATATTCCAACCTTTTTGAGGCTTCCTACTGAGAGTACTTTGGGAGTTACTTATGTGTAGAGTCATAGATTAGTTTTACTTTCTGTTCTAATGGTATTGGAAGTGCTGAACAATGGATAGATCCTGTACTGTGGAAGAATCCACAGTCTCTCTGAGCTGATTATTATGTTTTACTGTGATTTAAAATGAATCTTATTCATCTTCAGGGACTTGGGACTTTAACAGTTTTCCTTTTATAGGATACAGTAGTAACCGTTCATTTTCCTATCTTCAGTTGAAAAAACTCAATTAGTTTTTAGGGGCAGTGCTGCTGAATGGAATGATTGTTTGTTACACTTGTTCTGGTTGGTACAACTATCTGATAGTGGATCAAATATATGGCCTAGTAAAGTTTTTGATATTTGCAGTCTTTGTGTGTCTTAGTAACTTGAGGACTAAGCTGTTATTGCAGTTTGGGGAAGTGATTTGCACTCTGCATTAGCTCTGCTGGTGCTCAGCCTGAGTGTACATAGAACCTCTGGGCTGCTTTGTGCTTTACTGTCCTGCTGTGCTTCTCCATGTTGCCTGAGATAATCAAACATGAAGATGTGATTATATAAGATCCTTGCACAGTGACTGCACTTACAGGAGGATGATTTTTAAGGAGAGAAACATACTATTTTCCTCTGAGTCTGAAAAGTACTCTGGTGTGAAAGATATTACTTTTATTTTGATTGGGTTAGAAGACTTTAGAAATATTAGAAGAAATCAAAATGTGATGCAGACTGGTTTGACAGCAGATCAAATAATACATACATACTCAACTTCAGAGTAAATTGCAAGCACTGCTTGAGAAGGTTCACAGTTTGAAATCTTTTAGGCTGAGCTGTCTAAGGAAGCTACCAACAGTAGATGAAAGCTGCTGGACTCATGTCTGGGCATATAAGAATGTAATCTGAGAGGCAGAACACATTTCTGTGCTCAGAACTGCTGAGCACAGACAGTTTCTGGAACTGCCTCATGGCTGTAAGCTGTGTGTGGCAGGGATGCAGAAAAGATGGTGTGCCACTGAGAACCTTAAATGGCTTTTTAAGAGGAGAAGGTATCGTTTGCAAATGGCCCTGGTGGTACCACCTGGCACCTTGTCCCACCATGCCTGTCAGCTGGGTTTACTCCTCTGCAGGATGACGTGTGTTCATCCAATAATCTGAGCTTCTGTAGTAAAAGAGTGTTATGTGCCATACGGATCTTAGGGAATTGGTCAGACCATATTGCAAGGATCTAAAGAACCTGGAATTCTGTATATTGCCTTTGATAATTTTCCCTTTTTTCTGTCGTCAGGTTGTCTGCAATGTGCAAGACAAATATATTTTTCTTGCTATGTATTGTATTTTTATTGCATGATAGATGACAGGAATTGTATTTGCACAGTTTTACCTTATTTGCTATACTTTATTTCCTTGTGTTTTGCCATGAAATCCTGTTTGAAGAAAATCTGTTATGATTTAAGAAAATAAACAAAGGCTTGACAGGTCAAAAAATGCATTTATAGTGTCAACCTTATTTACTTAGAAGTCCTTGTGACATGCAAAACAAACAGTATGAAAATAAATCTTGTTATAAACTCTTCATAAGAAACTAAGGGAAAGCAGCAGATGTCCTATATGAATGCAAAATTTCCAAGAATGGCTATCCTGAAGGGAAAACCAAATAATCCAAATGCTGAAGCAGTATAAGATTTGAATTGCATATTTGATGTAGATGCAACTGGCCATTTACGTTTATATACTTCTGTACTGACTAAAATTCTCAATTTTGAAAAATCCTGGCCCAGATTTTCCTAGTACTGGTACCAGGGTGTGGGAGGATGTCCTGGGCAGGCCTTGGTGACAAGGCAGGCCCTGGCAGTGTTGGGTGGGTGACCCAACAGGCCAAGCTGGCTGGTTTTGAATGTGCTGCACTTGGGTTCCTTGCCCTGTTCCAGCCCACACTCCCAGCACAGCCGTTACAGGCTCTGAGTCTGAGCATCAGGTTCATGGCTACTGCAAATCTTTCCCTGCAAATTTAGTGGCTTTTTTTCTTTCTCCTTATTGCCTAAAAGTCTCTTGCAGCAGTTCTAATTCCAGCCTCAGGTGAATAAACAATGAAAATTGAGTCCTAAGAGTGAAGAGCTTGAGTGTGAAAGGATGACCTACTTTTTTATCACACCGACTTAAGTCTTCCAAGGACAATAATGTGTCAATCTGCATACAACGGGGGCTTAAGCTATCTGAAAGGAACCCATCTGAGAACCTGTTTTCCTTTCAAATGATAAAGCAGGGCTTAGAATTCGAAATGGCACCTCTGAAAGTATATGTGGAGGCAGGAGTCAACTTCACAAGCAAACCAAAGTTGGAAAATAAACTTTCTTGGTTTAGCAATTACAGAAACACACAGTTGGAAAAATTATTTTTTTTTTGTCTGAAATGTGTAAACAAGAAACATAATTAGTCACTTCATTTTTGTTATTCGGATATTTTTGTCTCCTGACTCCTAAGATTTGCATACCAAAGTGAGTAGCAGCCTTGCATTTGGGAAGTGTAAGACTGGAATACTAAGCACTGAGTCTCCAGGGCTGGCAGAGTAAATTAGGTGACTCTGTACCATCTTCTGAAGTCTGTGGTGATTGGAAAACCTTACATTGAATATTCTGTCCTAAATTAAATGAACATTTACATAAATCTTGGATCACATGCTGCCTTTAAGCCACGTTTGTGCGGATAGAGCACAAAAGCTGCTCAAAGCTCCGGAGGAAGCGTTTCTGGAGGTGCTGTAGGTGATTTCCTTTGTCAGGAGTCTACCCCAGTGGCTGAAAAATCCTGTCCTTTCATTTGTAGAGATTAATGATGCAAATTGAGGTAAGTCCTTTGTGTTAGTCCGAAAGAAAAATATGCTGTTTTTTTTTAATTCTGTCTGGACTTGTGAGCAGGCCTATAGCAGTAATTAGCTTCAAGCTTAATCCTCGAACAGAAAATAACATCTGAATTTTGTCAGCAAGAGCAATAACCCAGATTTCTCAACTAGAATAAATCAACTCAATTCTAATTACAGCAGCTGATTTAAAATGTTTGTTCGATGTAGGAATCATGCTGTGTTGAAAGTCAAATTCACCTGTCTTGAGTAATGAGCTCTTAAAACAGAAGAAAGCAAATGGCCAAGCAGTCCTTCATCTAGTACAGCCTTCAGGCCTCTGGAAGACAATGGCTTAGGACTTGTTTGGGCCAGTATTTCTGTGTGGACTAGAAGAGGAGGAAAGGATTCTTTCTGAATGAGGTACTACAGTGAAACTAGGGAGATTTCCCTCTTCTTGTATTACTACTTAGTACTATTTCCATTCTTGTTCTAGAAATTGCAGTGGTGGGGATGGTGGAGGGGAAATAACATCTTCCCTCTCCTTTTCATAGTCTTTAGCTTTTAAAGGGCAGAGACTGACATGCTACTTGTAGAGTGCCTTTCTTCAGTGTAGGTGAAGTCCCAAACAGTGACAGAAATGTTTTGAAACAAAACAGGTTCTAGCAGGGAATGGCACAAGTCCTAAACAGTAGTTGAGCCATGATTCTGTTTTCAAGTTTCAGCAGCATTCAAGTTTGCTGAAGAATATCAACCTTCTGGGCCTTCAATCAAAAAGACGCTTTCAGAATTGAAATGAAGTTTTAGTTACTCTTTAAAATGATGTGGTGTTAATTAAAGAGCAGGATAGCACAGGAGAATGGAATAATGGGCCAGTGTTCTCTCATATATCTCCACATTGTTCCTGACCTGCCACAGAGATTTTGACTAGCTGTGAGTTAATATTGTAGCAAGCACTGAACCTTCCTGCTACCCAATGGGGAATTTTGTTGAAAGGAAGCATGGAAGATTTCAATTTCTTTTTAGGATTTTAAAGTGAAGAAAGACTGATATGTAAGGGATAACAATGGGAGATTTTCGTATTTTTTAAGGCAGAAAAATTCATGTTAAAATTAAGATTTATTTGTAGGTTTTGTCTGAGACACAGTGGAGCTCTGAATTTGATAAAAGACAGTTTTGTGAAGATGCTTTGAAACCTGTGATTGTTTACAGTTGATGAACCAGTTATAAGTGAAGCCACTGGAAAGGTGTCAGTGAACTATCTGGGAAAGATTAGAGTAGATGTGAATCTTCAAGAAGGAAAAGGAAAAAACCAGCCTAAATAGGTAATTATATGTGCTCGGTAATGTGAACACTGGAGAGCCACGTTTCACCCTTTCATAGAAATCAATCAAAAGCCTGACATTGCAGCAGTAAGTTCCTTTCAGGAAGAATACGTGGGTTCATCTCTGTGTTTGCAACCTTCATTTAGAGTTCCACGTTGTTTGCAAACCATTTAAATTAAACTAATGATGTAGTGGGAAGTTTTAAAGCAGCCTGATATTAAATTAGATTTCTTGTGCCAAGATGCCTGCTTCTGAACTCTGGTAACTCCATCTTTATTAAATAAACCTTGATATCATTAAGGGTCCTGCAGATGTTTTTGCTGTTACAGGATATATTTGCAATATTTATTATGTGTCTGTTACCCTACATCCATGTTGCTATGGAGGTTGTGCTTTCAGAACTTGGGCACTGCTGAGAAAATTGTGTCTGTACACATGGAGTGTTTAAGTGCTGGACAGAGATATTTGATTTCCCTTGTAGGGGCCCTATTCTAGACCTTTGTATGCTAAATATTAATGTTGTCATTGGTTTCTTTAATTGTTTTTTTAAACATGATGTCTATGGAAGGAAATAGTGACTGTAAGTCAGCTTAGTTTCTGTACCACAAACTGTGCTAAAGTGTTGCTTCATTTGGAGAGTTCAAACACTGTGATGGGACACACAGTAAATGGAAAATACAGGGAATAAGTCTCATGTGTCTCAAAAGCTTCAAAAGCAACGTTCTTCCCCCAGTTCATTTGACTTGCTGTGTTCCATAAAAACAACGTTCCCTAGAACCTAAATTTTAACAAACTAAAGGATTTTTCTGGCAGTAGGTAAGATATATGTTATTACTTTCCACTGATATGTAAAAATTTGATTAAAGTGACTCTTGTTGCACCACTGTATTTACACAGAGTGTGTAAAATGATCTTTTGTTTTAATGATTAGGCCTTAGATTTCTTTGTTCTTTTGAATTCTCAGCTTTACTCTCATCAACAGTGTTGCTTTGCTGTGTGAGAACTTTAGGGCAATATACTTGCTTTTCTGATTTGCCCTCAGTCTTTTGCTACTCGTTTTTCTTGTAGTTCATAGAACTAGTTGTACAGAGATATTTTCTCCATGTTTTTTCTGATTCCTTGGCTATCAGGATCCTGACTTATGTCTGAAGTTGCTTGCAATGCACATGTTGGGCTAACTGTGTATGTAAACCCAAATAACTTATAAAGCACTAAAACGTTTTAAAGTCACTTCATACATTTCCTCATATTGTCATCTTTGGGATTATTTGTACATCTATATTGTCATGAAAACCATGCAAATGCCTGTTCCTGTCTCAGGACAACTGAGGGCTTGAATCTGGAACAGCTCATCTGTGGGTCAGTCACAGAGGGTTCTTCAGTCTGAGTGAAAATTCTAAAGGTGAATGACTATTAATGCAACAGAAGTTTAACAGGTGGGAAAAGTTCTGTTATAGTTATGACATGGTTGGGAATTGTGCAGTTTGTTCTCAAACAGCAAGCTAAATGTTACAACTACGGCAAAAGCGTGTGCAGAGGTTAAAGGGAGATTTTCCCTTATTCCAACTCTCCACTGTGACTTAAAAATTGCTGTCTTGAAGGCAGTTATCTAAATAATGTGCAAGACTACTTTAGCCAGGTGACTTCCTTTATTTTTTCTTATATTTTTTTACAAGCAGAAGGTCTATTGCAAGTTAAAAGATGTCAAAACCCATCAAAGGTCTTTTCAAGTTTGGTTTAAATAATTTTAAATGTTCCTCTCTCCTTTGTATAACGCCTTGGTGAGCACGTAATGATGGATGCCATGTAATGGCTCTGCAGAATGTAACTAAAATAGAAAGATCTTTCACATTCAGAAAATAGAAGTTATACAAGATTGATGTTTCATGTGTTTCAGAAATAATAAATGCCCTTCTTACTAGCAAGTATAAATTGTAATGGAAAAATATGCGTGGGCTTCCTTAAATGAACATTATTTTTCTGTCTGTGATGCATCTTTTTAAACTAGTTTCTACCTTATTCAGCACCTTCAGTGCCACGTAGGAAAGAATTCCTTTTTCATTCTGAAGGCAGATACTCAGCATCAGAGTGTATCAACTCAGCATCAGGCTGAATCATCAGCTCTCCTTGAGCAGTCTGTTTTCTATCTGAGTATTTGTCCAGATGTATTAGAAACTTAAAAAAAATAGCTTCAGCATAATAATCTTTTGCCCTTGTTGAATCAGCCATGAACATAAAAAGGAAAATATTTCATATTGGCTGCAATGTAGAATTATTTTCTCATTAAGAACCTGAGGAGCAGTGATATGGTTTGAAATTGGAATTAATTAATTTCTGTTGAAAGCACTTATTAACTCTTACTATTAATATAAATACTTGGGGAATATGATCCAGTGAAACACAAAATCAGTGGTATAAAGTAGTGTAAAGGGGTGCAGCAGAACTGTGCCCTTATGGTGCTCATTTTAAGGGATATCAGGGAAAGTGTCAAAGGAGAGGAATGAGGAATTTGCTCCCCAGTAGCTGACTGCTTGGGCACTACAGACATCAGAAAATTTGTGAGGATGTTCCCCATTGAACACTAACAGAAGCAGCCATGTGGCTACAGCCTTTCCAGGGCTGAGGGAAGGGGCTGGTAGCCAAGTTCCTGAAGTATGTGAGAACTCTGAACAAAGCCAGGGAATAAACCCTCAGGAGCAGAGTGTTTAGCCCAATTTCCCAGTCCCTGGCTGTGTAATGGTGATGCTGTAGTGAGCCACTTGTGCTCAATTCACTTCCACATTTTTATGAATTTGGTAAAACAGAGGAAACATAACTTTAAAAGGACTGGAATACCGTGTTTGTCTCTTTTAGTAGTGAAAATATTATTATTATTATTTTCCTCTTGTTGTTGTTGTTGTTGTTGGTTTTTTCCTCTTGTTCTGATTGATGGTCTTTACACAAATCCCAGTTAAAACCTGACAGGGAGGGTGGTGAGCAGAGGGTAGAGGGCTGACTGAAGGCTTCAGTGCTGAGGTAACAGAACAGGGAAAAGCATATTGGGCATTCTGGAGTTTTTTTGATTGAAAGACTTTATCAGTATGAGGTCCAGATCTTGCAGAAAATGGCAAAAGATAGGCCCATTTTCTTATAGAATTATTAGAATTGTTTCTATTTTTGTATAAGTTATCAATATATTAAAGACAGATTCACTTGATTTCCAATGAAAACCAAAGTTATTAAAATACACAAAACAAGCAAGAAGGGCAAATTTTTGATGCGAACTACATGTTTTCCAATGGCAAATCCAGCCCCCTTCCTTGTCCCTTTTCAATGATATTTGACTCAGTCATGTCTGTCAGTACAGGTGAGTTTAGCAGAATATGCTTTTCTTTCTCAATAGTGATTATAACATTAACTGGCAAATGCCTTTCCCAGCTTAAGATATTTTGTAATTAATGAGTTCCACAGAGTGGTTGAGTAGAGTAATATAAAAAGAGGAGGGCATAACTTCCCAGTTATTCAATATATTGCACTGGTATATATGATATTCAATAACACCCTTGGCTTTTAGACGTTTATCTCTTTCATAGGGCATTTGTGGCAAGTCCAAAGGAGTTTTTTAGGTTGCTCTGGGTGACCTGATAGTGGGGGAAAGGGTGGGAGTGATTTACAGCATTGCTATGCTTAAGAAGTGTGGATGGGGCCATCTTCAAACACTTAGAGCAAAGAGAGGTAGGTTTGGATTGCAAATGGGAGTTACAGTGAACTTGGGTTTGTCTCTAGAAGGGTGAAATGCTTTTATGACATTTCTTGTGGTCAGTATGTCTGTGACAGATTCACTACAAGGCCTTGCATTGCTTTGACAGGAGCTCTGTGAGCTGGAGGGGCCCTGGGAGGGGCCCTAATTCAGAAGTGTCCTTCCTTGGCAACATGGGACAGGCAAAATAGCAAGGAGTGAATAGGCAGGTACAGTGCAGGGAAATCTGTGCTGGTTTGGAGGTCAAAGCTGATGTATTTGGGAAAATGGCAACAGCAGCAGGGGGTGCTGCTGGGGAACCCCAGTGGGAGGGGCTGAGGGGCTGCCCTGTGCCAGTCTCCCTTGCCTCAAATACTTCAGTTTGTACATATATAATGAGGATGTGCTTGTCAAAAGTACTGGGAGGGGAAATAAAGAATCCCAAATGTGTGCTGGTAGCAAACATTGGTCTGCATGAGTAATTCTTGGTTGGGCCTCTGGTGGTAACTTGCAAGTGATTTTTATTTTCAGAGAACTTCCTTCTGGCAGCCCTCCTCACTTAACATGATAATGAAGCTGCACAGATCCTGTAGGCACTGATGAATCAAGGTTTATGCTACATAATTTCTTTAGTTACTGAGTTGTTTAACTGAACTTATTACCCTGCAGGTTTTTGCAATAATTTTCCTTCATTGCTCTTATTACAGTTAACTCTGACAAGATCAGTTGCCTCCTTTTATTATTTTTTTTAATAAAAGCATGTCATTTTTTTTCCTCTAGCAAAGTGAGATTAAGTTACATCAGAAGAGAATAGGGCATCACTTTGTTTACCTACCCAATGTTATATTTGAATGTCTACTCCCTTCCAGGAGAAAAACAGCTTGCAGTTGTATGCTTCAATCAATAAACTGCTGTTAATTTAATGAGGAACACGGTGTATTAGCAATATTTATTGAGTTTAGCAGAAGCTTTACAGCACTTCAGTAAGGGAATGTGATAGAATTTATAATGCTCTTACCATTTCGAGAAAGTACAGTGATGTATGTGTGATTGAATGTCTTCAGTCCACCATGTGCATCTGTGTTAACAGTCACCCACAGGAGATTTTAATGTTCCAGGATAAAGACTGATTGGCATTTATGACACAGTAACACTAGAGAAGGCGGTTCTTTCTCATATAAATGTACACATTCTTACACAGGGCTTCATTTTTAATTTACTTTTTAGAAGCAAAGCTCATTTTAGTGAATTTCTCAAATACTGTCAGAGAATATAAATGTTGTGTAAGTTTTGGTATTACAGACCTGCTTTCTTTACTAAAGACAGAATTATTCTGCTACTACAAAAATGTTGTTGACACTTGCAAAATTATTTATTTCAATGACAGCAACAGTAAGAACTGATGCCTTTGAGGTCTGAACACTGAATTTGAAATATAGAGTCTTTCTAGAGCTTCAGATGGAAGTCCCAGAAGGGATGATTCAAACCTCTATCTCTTGGCTGCCAAATTAAAGGGGGTTTGCAGTTTGTTGTGACAGATGTATTGGCTGAGACCTTGCAAAGTCAAGTGCCATCTGCTCTGGTTTGGACATCAGGAGTCTTTGTCACAATGTGGAAGAATTCATTTTCCTTGGTCTTTCCAATTATATAAATGGCTTTATCTTCATAAAATGTCTTTCCAATTTGTCTGTCTAGATTCCAATAACATGGGCTTTATATGAATCAAGTGAATTTTTCCCTCTAGTGAAAGGAGCATATGGGGTGAGAAGGAGCTCTCCAAACATTACAGGATTCCAAGATTGTTGTTCCACTGCCCAGCAAACGCAATTCTCAGAGAGCTGACTTGGTGCTGGACACCTGCAAGATAAGTCGCAGCAGTGCTTGATAATGGATCAGCTTAGACAACATGGTGTTTTCTTCACCTAAATACTTTTTTGACTGTAAACCAGAGATCCTGTAATTCTAGTGGTGGATCTTGATGAGATCTTTTTTATTGTTGCAAGGGAAAAACAGGTGACACTCTGTCTTCCTCTGTGTGACCTGTCACATGAACTTTCTCATCTTTAATTTATATGTAAGCCTTAGTAGGTCTGAGCTTTTTTTACTAAGATGCTAATATCTCGTCAATACAGAATATTATCACTAAACTAGATTTTAATTACTAGAATCACAATGAAAAAGAAACTTTTAATAACAATCTGTAGTGCACTTTCAAGAAAACAATGCACTAATATTCTGAAGGTCTAGAAGTACTGACAGTATCTTCAGAACATATTATCGTTTTCAGGGCTCTGAAATGAGTGCTGAATGAGATACAATAAAAGACTGTAGCTGATTTTTTGGTATCATACAAGGAGTTCCTGGGATCTCTGGTTTGTTAACTGCATATGCTTATTTACAAGCTTGTCTTGCACTATTTCAGGATACTTTTGGCAGAGCTGAAACTGGAAAGCTATTGCAAATTATTAATAACAAAAGGGGAGATTAGAAGAGGCTGCACTATGGATTGTCCATTTTAATACCCAGTACAAATCTACCTACAGTAGATTTTAAAGTTTAATACCCAGTACAAATCTATAGAGTGTACTACTCTAGCTTCAGATATAGGAGATCTTTAGTGGTACAGAATTAATTTGACATGATATTACGTGTAAAGATGGTTCCTCTCTCTTTCCATATGGTTGGTTGTGTTTAGGTACCTGTCTAATGTGTATAAAATGATTCAGTGTATGGTGACTGCCACAGGATATAGATCCATGTTTGTTATGGCCAAAGAAACTGGGGGTAGTGATACTTTGCTTATTTCCTCTGTAGAAAGCAGAAGATGACTGAGGTACTGGGGTTGCTTTTCTATATAATAACCTCATTAGAAGTAGGGAATGAACAGAGAAGGTTGACATCATGCTCTGAAAGATACCTGTAAGTTTTGTCTTTGAGTTACACAGGCAGTGGTTTGGTTTCCAAAAGATGAGGTCAGGTCCAAGGAAAGTGTAAAATAGATGAAGACTGCAGGAGATGTTGAAAGCAAGAAAAATCCCCATGCATAAAACAATAGTCTCGTTTACTAAAAATATAAATGAGAGGGGGGTTGTTTTCTTTTGCAATTACCAACAACTGTTAGTAATATTCTAAAATTCAGTACAACTAGGACTAATCACTGCAGTAGTAATGGATTTCCTCCCTTAGTCAAAAGGAATGCTCCTAGGGAATTAATTAATTAAAACATGCTTAATATACCTATTACTTGAAGCAATATTTCCTGTTCATACAGACTAAACTTAACAGCCTGTTAGACTTACAGACCCAATTCATAGTGTAGGGTTTCTCACTTGTGATGGTAGCAGTACACAACATTTTCTGGTTATTTCTGTTTTGTCACTGGTACATTTTCTTTTTCTGGATTTACACAGCTCTGGTCTGATGTGTCAAAAGTCAACAGACTTGTATGTGTGTGTGTGTTTGCAGAAGCTCTGGATTTTTGGTGCAAGTTCTTAAGTAAGATGTTGCTCTCTTTCTGCAACAACAACTAAAACTTGTTGAATAGAAATAGAATAGAATACAAAGAAGTTAAAAAAACAAATGTTTCTTGTAGCTCAAAACACTGTCATTTAATGATATTTAACAGTGGTCAAATGACAAAGTAAAGACTTTAATAGTCTTTCATTGTATGTTGCCCCTCTACCTCAAGCATACCACTAGAAAAGGTCACACACCATCAGCCAGGTAAGAAATCATTGTGCAAATGTCAAAGACTATAAAAATAACTGCAAGGGACTTTAATTGAGTCTTGTGTCCTGACATTCAGAACTCCTGCACACTGACAGCTGGCTGGAGAGGACCCTTCCAACTGTGGCCTGAGGCTTCAGCTCTGTGGGCTTGACCTGGGCACAGAGGTAACCCAGGGTTCTGGTTTTATCAAGACTGACCCATGGTCAGTCTTCACTGGGGCCTCTAATCATGGATTGCATTCCAATGGCCAACTTCTTGTGGTCCAGACCAAGGCTGACTTTGTGCTGTGAATGAACATGATGAGCTCTATTAATAAACTTACTGACCTTCCTCCTCAAGAACTGTAGAAAAAAGTATCAGCTGTACTTGGGGCAATGGCAGAATAGAACTCCTTAAAAACTGTGTGCAAGACACAGTAAATTCAAAATTTAGGATTTCAATGTCCTGTATCCACTAAACCTCCGTCCACCAATGCACTGGGTTTATGCACAACGTTTGGTGGCAGCAGAGCAGATTAATGGCTCATTTTCTTTGTAATAGAGGTTGTACAGATGTGAGATGAGTTTTTGCCTCACTGCTGCAACTAGAACCTGAAATGGAAAATAAATTGATGAAGGTGTTCAATCATGGGCAGCTGTGGCTTTCCCATATTGAGAAAGATGATAATGCTTTAGATAACTAAATATATGTTGCTACAGAAATTTGTAGTGTAATAAAATATGTTTGGTGTTTCTTCCTGAGGTTTGAAATAGGAAAATGGAAGAATTTCTCAGTGGGGGCGTTATTATATATGAGCTATGTTTTATGACTAAAGAAATCAGCTGCTGCATTTTACATGAATGCTACTGCATTTTTATAAAATGCAAATAATAAGTTAGCTACTGCATTTTCCATGAAGACTACACTGTATGTGAAGGTGATGCTTATCATGTGTGCAGAAAATGTGTGCTTCTTAGAAGAACCCCTAAAGAAAATTCCAGTAGAGTTTTGAAGATAAAACCAATTTATTGGACTTATACTTATATCACCCTTAGATACACGGCAGCAGTTATTCTGTTCAGTTTTGTGATCCTAAGCAAAGTGTGCTGAGAATTCCCTTGTGTGTCTCAGCATCTGCATTCCTGATAAGGTTTTCTGGTTGCTCATAACTTTCCTAGCCTTTCTGGGGGGATGAGCCATGGAAAAGTAAAACCTGGCAGAATCTTGATGCGTGTGCATGTATTTATGGCAGGAACACTATAATATAGAAACTGGTCTAGTTAGGCTGTTGATGTGATTTCTGCTGGCACTAGAGAGAAATTACACATCATTTTGGTGCATTATTACTGAATCTATTTATATTGGTTGAGTAGAGGTTCTGAGTTGATTTTTAAATGATCCCAAGTTAAGGTCAATAATTTATTTTGGTAGTGCTGATATGTGAGAACATATGTGAGAATATAGCCACTTTATCAAATGTACTAAAATTAAGGATTTGCATGCATGGATTTCCCTGTACAAAACAGTTCTATGTACAAGTGTGTTTCTTACAGAACACACAGTCATGGCAGCCACCAGGAAATGGCTGGTAAATGTGACTCATATAGAGGATACATATTTAGAGAATCCATCTATTTACTTTTAGATTTCAGAATGAGTCTTGAATTGCTGAAAAGTTGGAAGTAATTCTAAGGGCTGATGTGTTCCCCTTATTGCTTGGCTCAGTTACTGCTAAAATTTATGCAAAACAGTATTTGTAGCACAGGGAAGGCAAGCACTCAGTGAACTCCTATTGAAACAGAGCTTTAATGTGGCAAGTTGTAAGCTTCACCTCTGGTCTGCCAAATCTGGAGCGAATCCACTAATTTCCAAGTTGCTGTCTCTAGTGGTAAGAGGTTTAATAGCAATGTGAGCCTGTGTGGTGTTCTGATTTGGGGTTTTTTATTATAAATTTACAGATTGAGAAAGCAAGTGCTGTTGTGTCCTTTTCTCCCCGTTTAGTTTTTGTTACTTACCATTTTCTATTTCACCGCAGCACTACAATAACTTTGAAACTTTAAAGCTTTAAAACCTTGAGATGCACTCTGCCCCTTTCCAATGAACCTGAAAGTGAGCGTAGTTTTAAACTTGTCTGAGGGATAACCTGACCAAACTGCTCTTTCCTGCTTTGCTTCTTAGTACCACGCAGAGCACCAGGCAGGGTTTGGAACTGTTCTGAAAAGTGTTCAAAGTGCAGTTTGCTGGTTTGCCTGGGCTGTGGCCAGAGGCATTGTCAGCACTGTCTGTTCACAGCTCCCCTCTCAAGGCCAGGAAGGAGGGCTCCTGTAGCAGCATAGTGAACAGGAGCCCACCAGCTGAAAATTAAACAGAATGACCTTTTTCAGTGACAACCTCACTTGGATTTAGGGTCTGTCAGTGCTCAAATTTTGACACCTGTAGGGAAATAAATTCACTACAGGTTGTGTGATAACTGCTGAGGATTTCTTTCCCAAAGCTGTTTTTCTAAATGCCTTCTTGTTCCACGGAGGAGATGGGGTTTGATTGTGTTGTCTGCATCCATTTTCATTTCTCCATGCAAGTTGTCCAACTTGCTTCTTATTACAGGTGCATATTTTGCCTGATTTTCCAAGCTTGAACATTTTAAGAAGAAGATTAAGCTAGTTTTCTACATTGAAACAATGTCTTAGATGAGGAATATTGTGTTGCCATAATCAAAGGGAGGAGGTTCAGTACTTTGACTAGAAACCCCTCAGACTTGTACTCTGATTCTCTTTGTTGCACCATTTAAACTTCAGAAATAATTAACTTTATTAGCATGATCATGTAATACTGCAATAACAAGTGTCAAGTGTAATTGCTCAGTTGTGGTTTCAAATTCTGTCAGTTTGATTTGCTGATCAATTATCTTATGGGATTTATATTACAAGACAGTAATGAAAACTTAGACTCCAACCCTCCCACACTGAACAGGATAGCAAGGCAAGCTTTGAGAAAGAAATCCAAGTTCCTCAGGCTGCTTCATGATAGTGCAATGAAGATAAAGCTTTTAACAATAGCTGTATACAAATAATTTATGGTCAAATGTCACTTCAGAAACTGATGCCCCTAGATGGTGCTATAACTCAGATTTGCTAGGAAGGCATTTTCGTGATCAATTGTCCTTTGCTCAGCTGATGTATGAGGCTCACAACAAAGTTAGTGTGAGCTGGATTGACTGGAGAGAAGAATCAAACATAGGGAATGTTATGTAACATTGCTACTGGTGAGGTCTCTTTAATATTATGAAAAGATTGGACTGTACATTTGTGAGGGATTTGGATTTTTGCTTTTGTTTTGTTTTTTTTTGTTTGTTTGGGTTTTTTTGTTTTGCTTTGTTTTTTTGGGGGGGTTGGTTTTGGTTTTAGTTTTTTGGGGTTTTTTTGCATATATGCAGTTCATGCCCTGCCAGGAAAGAGGGTCATAAGGATCTGCCAGCCACATCTGTACATACACAGCGTGGAGACTTTGCACCTGTATCGTACCTTGGAGGAATAAATAAGAATTGTTAGCATTCATTTAGAATAAAAGTAAAGTTGATTTTCAATTAACACACTGAATTTTGCAAAAGTAATGTATAACAGTGCTATCAATTTAACATTAGGCACATCTGAATGTTGCCACATCAGTTTATCCCAAGGGAAGCAGTGAACCCAAGCCAAAAGCTTTATGTTCCCATTGAAGCTCAAAATTTGAGGAGGTGCGGTCCTGTTACATTTCCTTCATGTAAATTGATATTTGGCTAGAGAATACATTTTCTGCTTATTTTGCATCAATTATATAGGAATAATTCTGATAAAATTCATTTTCCCAAGCAGAGCTCTGGACACATTTTCTATAATGATACGTTTCTGATGCCATAGATTTGCTTTTCATTTTTTGTTGTTTGAATAAGTAAAACCGGAATGTCACACCTATAGAAGTGCAGTGACATAAATAGAATCAGAGACATGTTCTGACTAGAAATCACTAAAATAATCTCTCTGAGCTATTTTGAGGCACTTTTTAAATTTGAGTTTTTCTACATGAAGAAAAACTTGTCTTTCTTGGGACCTTTTTAAATTATCTTTTCCACACAAGCCAATTGCTGTTATTTAACATTGCTAAGCAGTTGCACAGACTGAATAGCATCTGTAAAGAAAACCAATTAAACACCTTGGTACTGCTGGGATCAATAAGTTGACTTCAGCAGTTGAATTTTAATCAATGCCAGTTCCTAACATTTATAGAATTTTTTATGATAAATAAAATTAAATTTTGCTCAATTGTGTGTAAATAAAATATAATTAAGAATAAATGAGATAAACAGCCTTTGAATTAAGGTAACCATTTCAAGGGGTCCTCAGAGACTCCCAAATCAACTCTACCAGTTTGCAAGTACTGTAAGGGTGGAATGTCATCAACTTCATAAAGTTGGGTTTGAATTGTATTAAGATGTTTTTCCTGGTGGGGGTTTGGGAGTGTTTGGAGATGTGTAGGTGCACATCTGTCACATGAAGAGATGACTTAATACCTCCTCCTAACGCATCCAAAGGTGTGAGTGAACACCATGCAAGGAGCCAACATAAAATCTGCCTCCTAAACTGAAACGACAGGGGCATCCTCTGTGTCCAGTTCTGGGTAAACCTTCCATGAGCCTTTTTGTCATGTTGAGAGTGCAAGGATTAGTCCTTGGGCACTTCAAAGATTGTTTTATTTTTTTCTAATATATCTTCATATTCTCTTGGTCAGTCACTGGAGAAGCAGCACAGCTGAGTGTCAGTGAAATTCAGGTCTTTTCCTGTGCCTTTATCTGCAGGATAGTTTTTATAGTCCTGCTCTGTTCCACTGGTGCAGGTTCGTCATCAATCATGAACTGCCGAGATGTTACTGAGGTCATAATTGGATCTGTAAATCTTTATTACTTTTGATAGTGCATGGGAAGGGAGCACTGTGCCTTGGCTTTAGGAGTTTTCCTGACAGCTGAAGGAAAAAGTATTGCTGTCGATTGAGCAAGGGGAACCGGGAGTGCTTAGAAGTGGTCATTATGGAACCTCACAGCTGCACGTTCAGAGATATTATCTGAGTGATAGACACAGTTCTGTAAAACATTCCCTGCTTTTTAAAGGGTCATTAATTCCTACATCTCTGGAAATGAAAGCTAATATGCAAAAAGGGGGGAAGTAATTTAAAAATCAACCAATCCAGAAGGGCTGCTAAACCCATGATGTGCATATTAAGTATCTGCTTGTACAAACTCCTCTTCAGCAAAATGCTTGAGCCATTTGGCTGTGTGACAAATTGTGCCAGAGACTCTGATCAATAAAGAAGTTGTTAGCCCTAAGGCTGCTTCCAGCAGGGCGTTTGTCCACAAATATCTATGAATTTGGTGTGGGTGGGGTTTGGTGTGTGTGTGTACATGCCCAAATGTACGTTCACATTTGTTAGACTTGTATGGATCTCTTAAAATTGGAGGCTTAGAATTGTAAAGCAATTAGCTGGAATGTTGCAGGGGGTTTTCCTGAGCAGTTAAAAACTGGCACTTAATACCCTGCCATGTGAAAGTACTGCTGCACAAGCCTTGTGCCTGCACACTGTGCTGAGCTGTGGGCAAGTGTCTGTGGCACAAAGCTGTGCCCACAGAGATGCTCCCTGGGAGCGATGTCTTCCTTTAATAACAGAACCCTGTGACTTCACTGCTGCTCAGTCCTGTTTGTCCAAGTGCACCCAATAGAACTGTTACTGTGGAAGTGGTTTTTACATCTCTTTGTGAATGAAATTCCGAGGGCAATTAGGTTTTAGTGTTCGTTGTGGGAGTAGGGAGGCAAATAAGAATAAATACATTGTATGGAGGGTGTTGATGCTCTGCCTTTCTCCAAAATGTAATCAGAATTTGACAAACCGTAGAAAACCTGCATCAAGAGTGAGTTTAGACCTACTACTGCCATTAGTTTCTGTATAATAGAATTAAACTGAAAACAGAGTGTATTTATGTTCATGATTGCTTAAAACCAGTCATTATCATTTGGTATAGTGATGCCAGTGGGCTTGGGTAAACTGGTATTAGTTGAAGTAAATCCAAATTAATGTAATGGCCTTCCCATTCTGGGTGAGTCAATAGAATTAACAAATGATGTAATCTTGTTTAGTCCTCAGTGGTCCAAATAAGTAATTCATAAATAGCAAAAGCAAATGGTATGTCAGGACTGCCTCTGGTCCAAGAAGGAAGGGATAAGCTTGCTTTATTCTCCTCTACAAATCTTCCTGTTGCAAGAGTACCTTATAATTTGACAAAAGACCTTATAGTCTTAAAAGGCAATTTGGGATCCTGTTATGGATCACTTACCCTTTGAAGAGAAATAGTTAGCAGGGTATTTGCCTTGCTCTAGCCCACATATGGCAGAATAAATGTAAGGGAGAGGTGTTTGAAAGCTGAGGGGTCTCTTGACTCTTTATTTCCATTAGGAGTGAGTGAAAAGCTGGAGCCTGCCCCAGAAAGAGACCTGTGTGCTCGAGTGCTCCTTAGCCACCTAACTCAATGATTTTGTGTCTGCTTTCAGATCTGGGCTCTATCAGAGTGAATTACATGTCAAGATGACATTTTTGTCTTTTAAAATTTGCTCCCCTGACGTATTTGCAAGTTTTGCCTCAAGAAGTTGGTTATTTCTTAATGTCTTTAGTAGGGAACCATGTCCTTCTTTGTTTTGCTGTGATTTGCATTCTCTGCTCAGTTTTTTTATTCCAGAGTGCCTTTGTTCTGGGCTAAGGCACTATAACATTTGTTTAGAGATGGTTTATCTTTCTATTACGTTCCAGTGAGAAAGGATATCAAGTCCTTTAAGCAGTGGTCCTGCTCAGCTGGGTCAGAGAAATGCTATAATTGGAATTTGAAGGAGAAATTTATTTTCCTGGCTGAAATTCTGGTGGAAACTAGATTACACTGCAGAGATTCTGAGCTGAGCTTCCTGGTGTGATGAAGAGCTTTGCTTCAAAACAGCTTTTGAGGGTGGCAGTGAGGTTCTTTACCTGACTTTTACCTGTTTAAAAGGAACACAAAAGAAATGACAGGTGCCAGAGGTGTCCTTTTCTACAAATTACTGCATGAGTTACCTCTGCCTACATTTTTGTTAAAAAGTAGCTGCAGAATTAAGTTTGCAAATGTCAGCAAGAATTATGAGTAACTAAGGGATGCAGCCAAAAATTCTTTTTTTCCCCTACAGACTATTTCCAAGTTTATCTCGTACTTAAAAATAAGAGGTTTTGTGTTTCAAATGTGCAGTTTAATTAGGTGCAGTTTTCTCCTACAGATTGTTCACAAGACAAAGGCTTAATTTTTTTTTAACTCTTTCTATTATTTTCTTTTTCTCTCTCTTTTTTTTTTTAATTCTCATAGATATTGTGCAGATTTTAAACCTTTAGGCAGTATTGTAATGGAACAGTTCCCCTTGTGTTTAAAAAACAATTCACATGCTACTGGATGTTTTTATGTAGAAAAGAATTCTAAGAGCACTGATTATGATATCAAAATCACTAAACTTTTTTAAACCTCTCAGTAAAGATGCTTATCTTTAAATTATCCCACCCTTCCTTTGCCTGTCAGCCACCACAGTTAGTAATGAGGAAGGAAGATTGCTCTCTTTACCAGCAGAGTGTGTGTCAAACTCACACCTAGTGGATGCTTTTGGCAGCTGCTTTTGAGATTAATATTGCTGAATTTTGCTGAACCCACACTGAACAGCAGGTTATGACAATGATACCTTCTCACTGGGAAGTGCAAAAGGCAAAAATGAGCAGTGGTAAGTTATCAGCTTATTAATCAAATCAAATCAGGCTTGTATCAGTGGGATCATGATGATGCTTTGGAAATGAGATCTTGACTTTTAGAGTACAGGAAGTTTCTGCTTGTAATGCTGCTAGTTACTGCCAGTACAGGTTCACCTTCTATCCACACATCACACCTCTCTTCTCTGGAATGCTCAGTGCCATCTCCTCTGAAAGCTGCTGGAAGGGCTCTGTGCTGTACAGTGGGTGCTATTATTGCAATTTTTGTGGAAATGCATCTTGCACTTTGTGTATTCAAATTCAATATATTCATGAGTAAAACCATTTATTAAAAGTTGTATACTTAATTTACAACAAGGTAGGGTGTAAGGGGCTCAAAAGTGGAAATTGTGTAAGCTCAAAAGAATAGAAATACCCAAATGACCAAATCCTTCTTGCAGTGCTGTAACAGGTTTATAATTTGTAGCCCTTCACTGCAAATATCCTCTGTGTTCTGGAGTTGCTGCTAAGACCAGCAGTTTCCATGGTTTGGAATACCAGCTTAGTAAAGGGAAAACAACAGGAGCTGGAAATGTTTCGATCCTCAGCTCGAATGGATTTGGAAATTGTGTTTAATTTTGACCTTTCCATAGATGTTGCTGTAGTATACAGCCATAAATAAAGAGGCTATAGTTGAATTGTTATACTGTAGTCTTGTACAAACAGGAAATAGCTTGAAAGTGTCTTGAAAATACTGTGCTTATTCTAGAGAATGGGTTGAGGCATTTCCAAACTCTGAACTCACAGAAAATGACAAAGGTTTTGCTGAAAGTTATTTTAGTGCCTGAATATCAGTCGACTTAAAACATTGCAATACTGGTTTTAATATTGCTAAGGAGGAATAACTTGGAGCAAATCGAGGGAGCTGTGAAGCATAAACCAACCCACATCAGACAAAAGGTACCTGTGATGTTGAACCAACCTCAACATGGTCTTTTGAACCTGCCTGTGCTGATTCCAATGTCTCTGGATAAAATCACTGCAAACATGGTGGAACAGGGCAGCTGGACAACTTCAATAGCTTTAAGGCTGATAGAGACCCAGACACCAGGGAAACTAAGGAGGTACTGCAGGGAGAACCTTTCTTTGGCCTCCTAAGTTTCTGTCAGAGTAGCTTTCCTAGGGCTACAAACCTCTGCAGAGCAGTGCTTGGGTTGTTCAGCACAGCCCAACATCCCACTGCTCTGGGGCATTGATGGAATTCTGTCACAAGGTGCATGGGCAGATTATTTTGGGATGTTTATCTGGGGATACTCTTGGGCTGAAGCAACTTACCTTTATTATTTACTCTTGTTTTTAACATCTGTTCTGATGCTGAATTTCATTTTACTTTACCCTTTTATCATTCCAGTTGCCTTCTGTAACTTCGGTTCTGTTCCTCAGTAGTTGATTGGAGCTAATTGGATCTGAATTCTGGTACTGGTTAAATTCAGAAGAGCAAAGTGATCTCATGGTCTTTACTGCAATTCTGTTTTCTTTTGATAGTCATTCTGTCAGTGCAGTGTCACATTTGGGCTCTTGGCACTGCTCCCTGTTTTTAACAGAGCTTTTAAGATGTATGAATTTGTTGTTTACAGTGTAGTTGACTTTGCTGGGAAATTCATATCCATTCTTAAGGAGGTGAAATATCAGCATCCAGTTCTAGGTAATTACATGAAAGGAGAAGGGAAACTAATTTCTCAAATTGTCTTTTAATTTCTTTGACTTTGAATTATTTGCCTGTTATAGACAATATATTTTTTTGTTGTTGTTTTATTTATTGAAAACGAGTACTGAAGTGATGGAGTGAAAGTTTGTTATGCAGAGTTATAAACTGGAAGAAAAAGAAATCTTGATTAATGATGAGCATATATAACTTGCCCAAAAGAAAGTTAAACTCCTCGGGTTCTACACTTCATTTATAGTAGGGACTGTATTATTATTATTATTTTACTGAGAAAGAAACTCAGTTCTAGGAAATCAAGATTTCTGTTTTGACTGTCACATGTTATACTACATTAAAGTGGCTGGTGTCACAACACTGTTGGCATCTCGCTTCTGACTCATACTCGTGCATTTGAACATGAAATGAGGAATTACTTTGTTTTTATCTGTTGCTTTGCTGTGATGGGGAAGTGACTTGGAGTTCTGCAAAGTGCAGCCAGATTTTCTGGTGTTGTGTTCCCTATGATATAGACTAACATATGGAAAGCCTGAGAAATTTTGAAAGGCAATACTGAAATCTTTCTCTTCTTTAAGGAGAGAAAGGGAGAAGGAATTCTACAGAATTCTTAGTCCTGAGTGTATCGTGTTAAATGCTATTTCATTACTGCTGAGTAACTCTGCTCTTCAAGGAAGCAAATTAAAGGAAAGCTGAAAGGTTAACTCCAGAAATGGACACTCTGGATTCCTTCTTATAATTCCCTGTATCCTCATGCAGAGACTTTTATTGGATGCAACTGGAAAAAATATTTGGAATTTAAAAAAAGTTGTGGGGGAATGCACCTGCTAACACCTAGAGGGAATTGCTCTGGGCTTAGATGCTGTGCTTGCATTTGACAAGAATTCCTGCTTCACTCTTCTGCATACATTTTTAGACTAACATCTGAGTTTTTTCTAAGTCTGGAAATTTCTCTAAATTTGTCTGATCTAGCCCCAAAATAGACCTACAGACAAGGAGGCAGATGGAGGCCAGTGCTGGAGGTCTGAAACCCTTCTTATATTTGCCATCCCATCTGTATGTGCTGCCTTACTGAAGAACCCGTGCTGGCTTTGTTTCTGAGGTTAGGAAGCCTCTGTGCCTAACAACTTTGAGCTTTGGCAGGAGGAGTCAACCTAATCTTCTCTCTCAAGGCAGTTTCCAGTTGCTCTTACTCACAGCTTCTTTGTTTATTTATTTGTTTCCCCCTACTCATCGGTTGATTTACAGAATCATTTTTGTCTTTCAGCTGGCACTTCAGCCAGTAGGTTTCTGTGCAGTCTGACAGTTGCCAAAGGCTTTCCTCCTGTTTCTCTCCCTTTCTCCCAAATACAGTCAAGTTACTGAAATAAGCTGTTGTAGCAATTCAACACATGCTATAAGCTCTCATGGGAGAGGAAAGGTTGGTTCAATCTTCTTCCTGCTCAAATGTCTTAGGTGTTTGGAATCAGAAGGGTCCCTGTTCTCCTGAGCAAACAAACCAAAGATGCTGATGCAGGTGCCAGTCAGGCAACCACAGCACGTGTGGTTAAATGAGAACACTGCACATCCTCACATTCCCACTTTCTTCCCTGAAATTCCATGAGAACATCACAGCTTACACAGCTTGTGCAAACAACTTTCTACTTATTCTAAACTACTTTGTGAGTCATTATTCTGCACTCTTGGGTCACAGGATGGTTAGAAGATTACTTTCCATGTGATGGGGTTTTAAAGCTTTTGATTTCTTTTGTCTGTAAGGCTCCCTGTGGTCCTGCAAGTGGAAGAGGGGAACATTGCTGATTTCTTTGTATCTCTGAGCCTGGAAGATTCAGGAGAAGGGGAGGATCTAATGAAGTCAGGTCCTTGTGCTGTTCTGTTACAGTAAGGGTCTGTAGATAACTGGTAATATATACAGTAAATACAGGCCAGAATGTTCCTCTTTTATTCCCAGTTTTATTGAAATTGTGAAGATGAATGAGATATCAGAAAGAATTGCCATGGAAAGGGAATTTTAATCAGGGTCAAATCATTGAACACAGCTGTGACAGATGAATGTAAAATTTAGTAAAGTATCTATTGTGAGGCTGTAAATTAGATGTCTCAAATAGCTGACATGCTACTTGGCAAGGTAATTAATCTGGGTCAAACACTTGCGCATAAATTATTTTTGGAAACAGTTCCTTGAGATACTGAGATACAGCCAGTGAATTTAAACTTTCAAAGAGATAAATGTTCTCTGCTTGTTGATCATAGTTTTGGAAGAGATTAAAAGCCACTAATTTGTAGCACTCACTCTCCTTCTTTCTTTCTCTCTAGATATTTGAGGGAGTAAAAGTTGCTGGAGACCTTACCCTCAATTTCAAGTGATACTAATTTGTTTTGTGGAGGGAATTACAGTCCTTCTGTTCAATATCTTGCTAATCCTTTTGGAGGCTGAAGTAGAAAATTTCTAAAGCTGTATGTCTGTCTCCCTCATTAACTCTCTTCTTATTTCACTACATCTGCCTGTAATTATGTTGTTTCACCCAGGGATTGTTAAAGCACTACCCCTACAACTTGTCTTCTGTCATTCTTCCTTTGGAAGGTTTTTTTACACAGGCAGGTAAAATAAATAGGAAATTAGACCTTGCATATTTTCATAGTTATGGCTTAAAACTCTATCTGGAGCTGCAATATGGGAAAATGTAATAAAACTTGGAGACACTGAGGTTCATCAGTTGGTTTCCAGTCAGGTGATGTTAAAGGCCAGTGTTTCTTTGGTTTTCTTTAATACCTCATTTTGGTTAATGAGTCAGATATAGCTGGAAGTTTTGGAAATGAGTCTCTGGAGAGTTACTGACAGGTGGCATGTATGGAAGTTTTATAAAATCATTACTGGCAGCCCGTCTTCAGCAAAGGCAGGTTGCAACGTTGCTGTGCCAAGAATGTACAAGCAAGTTTTTTTAATTGTAGCTTGTTGCATTTCAGAGTGAAAGCTGTTATGAGAGATTTGTAGAAATGCTTTCTGTGTGTTTCTGTGAAACATGCCTCCCCAAGCAGAGTACAGTCTGACTAATCAGTCATTCCTAATTTAGCAGTGTCATTTTGCTAAAACAGTATGTGCTGGTGTTACTGATTCTTGGTTGCCATTTTCACGGTTGAAGTGCAGCTGAGCAGCTGATGCCTTGTGCCCTCATTCTGGGCTCCTGCAGCAGCTAATGAGGGATGGCAGAGCCTGGGGCACACTCACCTTTCTGCTCAGCTCACAGAGCTGTAAGCCTGGAGTACTGATGCACTCCAGGAAACTGTTTGCCCTTATTAGAGGTGTCTCCTGCAGAAAGCCTGGCCAAGAGAATTTTAGGTAGTTCTTCTGTAGGGTTTAACTTCCTTTATCAACCAAATCCAAAATGCATTTGACCTGATGCTCACCCAGGGCAAGGGGGCTGAAAATTGACAAAAGCAAGGACAGAAACTTCATTGAACATTTATGTGACTACATCTTGAGGCTTTCCAGAGTTTGTGGATTCACATGTGCTCCTTTTGAGTGTATATGAAGTGTATATGAAGATAAATAAACAGAAATAAATGAAACTGGTTTTGATACAATTAAATAAAATTATTTCGGTAGTTAGAGCCTACTTTGGGATTCAGTGTTTCATCACTGTTAAGTATAAAGACTCAAATGCAACAAAAATGTGCCTGAATATATCTGGTATTCAAACTGCAAAAACTGGGTGTTTGGGGTTGCCTATGTTCAAATGGATTCAAGTTTTCTGCATATCCTAAATATCCAAAGTATCTTAACAGACAAAATGTATGTGGCAATGCTCATATTACACCTTTTAGAATGAGGACCAAATCTCCACTGCAGACTTACTGCGTACCACAGCTTTCCATTTGGAAAAGGGGAGGAGTAGAATACGGTGTGAAGAGTAAACATATTTAAGGTTATGTCATATTCAGTGGCTTTTTAATAGATGCATGAGTTTTTAATCTCTGGAATAGTAGGAGCTTCTTGGAATATTACATTTAGGCAAACCTATAAAAGAACAGCCCAGATTCAGCCCCTGTGTCCTCGTGTGATCTGTGTATATGGATACCAAGTTCTCACTGATTTCTGCCTTGTGCGAGAGAGAATTTTATGTCTCATTCATCACAAATACAGGCACACTGTGCACCTAATAAGCTTAATATATTTCTTTCTTATTTTCTCTTAGAAGGCCAACTTGAAGAACACACAGTATTGACTTTGGTGTCACAACTTAGGACAGAACTCCACTGACTGTGTTTTGCTTTCCTCTGACGTGAAATTGTGCATCCATCCACACTGCAAGGAGCTGACAGAGAAAAAATCCCACAATACTTTAGACATCTCAGTTCAGGGGCTGCTGAGCAGCAGCAGCTCATCTTGTTGTTTGAGATGATTTATTTCCACATCCTTTCCATTATTCAATTCTGATGCTGCTTGATATGTTGTCCATCAATATGCTTGCATCTTCTCATTTGAATCTCAAGGTGTCACCTTGCCTTTGCAAACCTGTAATAACAGCAATATATAGAAACATCCTTGTCAGCTTGAGAAGCCTCTAGTGCAGCTGAAGAATGCAGGTAGTGATCTGCCTCTGTTGTTCACAAATATGCCTGAACAGAATATCTCCTAGTCAGATTTATCCAGTTTGCAACCTGAATAGTAAGTACAATAAAATCATAGTAGTGATGCCCCTAAACAGGCATTCTTGAGATACAAGACATATCCATTTTCATTATTTTTAGGAAATTCATGCCATGGAATGTTATGGTCTGATGTGTTTGTTCTTCTGATGTGCAGTAGTCCATGTTATTCCTAAATTAAAATAGACTTGGCTGCATTCAGCCAAATCATAAGCCTTCAACATACTCATCATTGCTCCTTTTGATACGTTCTTTCCCAGTGCACTTCCTTCCTGCTCCCATGGGAATGTTCACTTCATTGCCAGGTGAACAGCAGAAACATTCCCCAGCCAGAAATGCATCAGTAGATTGATCCTCAGCACTCACTATGCTGCCCAAGATGATCACTCAGCAGGTCCATTACAATGGTATTCACTGCAGCTTCAAGGAAGCAAAGAAAAGAAGCTTCTCTCATTCAATGTGTTGGGTAAAAAATAATGCAACTCTCCACGGGAAATAAGTTTAACTCATCACAAGGTGAAAATTTCCTGCCTAAAGAGTCATACTAAGGTTGGGAGAGGAGAATGAGGGAGAAGAAATGCCTGGACAGCAAGTCTATTCCATGGTGATTCCTGTTACATTACTTTCATTTTGCAGCAAAATCTCCTCAGTCAGCACTCTGCAGAAGAACCAGGTTCCATAACTGCCATTGCTGAAGCATTTGGGTACCAAAGGGTTTTGAGTTCAAATGGTGCAATTTCAGTGTGGGTTGAAAACATTAATATATTACTTTGCAGGTTTGTACCAAAATAAGCCTCTGTTGTCAAGCAGAGATTTATGATAATATTCATCTATGAGTTATTGTCTTACAGTCCTTACATCCTACAAAATTGCACTATCAAAATTTAATAGAATTTTTATGCTGTGAAAACAGAGGGGCCTTCAAATTCAATCTAGATTAGACTCTTCTTTATAAAAGCTGATGGAAAGAAAAAAGTCTTTCCTTTTATCTGGCTCTACGTTCAGTGCTTTGAAGTTTAAATATGAAACAATCATCTAAAATGTTTTCAAGCATCAGCAATTACAGTAGCATTTTACATTGATCAAATCTTTTGTTGCCATAATCTCTTGTTATATAAGATGATCATTGCCCGATAAAACAGAAGTAGGAAGACTTAGTTATTCTGTGCTGATAGGCCCTGTTGTTTTCCAACTGCTGTGTGCACTCCTTTTCACTGGGAGTAAATGAATTTTAATGGGCTGCTCTGTGACATTGCATGACACTGTACCTCCACTGGGGTAAAAAGTGTTGAGATTTGTGTTCCACAGTGTCCTCTAGCAGCAGTTGGTTTTAATTTCATCTGTATGCAAACCATGCAATGCTGAACATTAACCAGCTTCAGAACGTTTAAATTCATCATTCAAAAGGTGATTTTGCCCTTTCACGTCTTAAAGCAAAACTTTGGAACATTTCTGACTAATTAATGAGTTTTATGTGTCACCTCATTGAAGAAGAGATATAAAAGATGGATTAAACGTTGCCTGTCTTCCTCCATCATTAGCAAACGTGTTTGTGCCAGTGTTTGTAAAGTTAGCAGTCATGCATAAGAGAGGGATTAATGGGATCCCTGCACTTCGTCCTTATCTGCAGACTTGCCACTGGGAATAGAGAAATACAAGACTAGCAAAGTTTCTGCTGTACTGGGTTGTGCAACTGTGCAAAAGAACCAGTACCAGTCACTCTGAGATTGAGCTGGAGGTTTTCAAAAGGCTGGAAATGCAGGCCCAGAGCGTTCACCAAGAACAGCAGAAGGTGCCTGGGTAGTCTGGAAGGCATGAAGAGGAACCTCTGTATAACAGAGTGAGCAGTGACTCATTCAGGATAAAGTTTGAAGGGTGGAGTTATGAGTAAGAAATTCTTATGGAATTGGGGTATGTGTTTTGATTGAAGTATGAGCAACTTTTCATGTGCTGAATCTGTTTTCTCAGCTTGCCACAAGGAAAATTCAGATGGATCAGGAATCATTAGGAATGATTCGTTAGGAAGAGTGTGTTGGAAATGTTGCATCTCTAAGAAATGCAGGAGCCAGCCTTAATGAGTGGAAGTTGTGGTCTTAATAGTGAGTGACTTCACCTTTTCCAGAGGCTTGGTTTTTTTAACTTTTTGTTTGGTTTTGCTGCCTCTTGAAGTGTGCATCAGCACTGGATTGGTACAACTGCCTGTTTAGAGACATCTTTCATAGCAACACACCTGGTTAACTGCAGTGCAAAAACTAGGATTTAATTTAAAAAGGAAAAAAAATCTGTTTACTGTGAGTGCCTATTGTTTGAAGGCAACAGGACTGTGTGCTGGGAGGGAGCTACCAGAAGGGATTCCCCTGATTTAGTCCACTAGTCAACTCTGAAATGATAATCCACATTTCATTTATTTGTGTATTTTAATTTATGTTGTAATGTGGCAATAGTGGAGGAAAGACTAATTTTTCTGAAAATCACAAGAGAAGGTATGTCGAATTAAGTGCTTTTTTGATGCATTATTTAATTTAAATAATTTTACCTCAACAGGTAAGTACTTGTCTTTTGCTGCCCAGAACATCCAGTCACTCTGTCATTGATTTTGCTTGGACACATCGATATGGCTTTGCTGAAACAAGCAAAACTTGCTCATTATCTTCTCTTGTTCTTTCCAATTCATCACCTGGGGCAGTTTTGTCTTTATATCATTTAATAAATCCTACCACATTATCCCTAAGGCTCTGAGCACTCCAGGCTGCACTGGATCTACCAGCCTTGGATCTATTTATTGATGCAAGCACAAGCACATTGGACTCAAGGATTGCAAACTGTCTCTGAGGCACAGCTATAAAAACAGAGAAGCACTTCTCTAATTTTGAAAACCACATTTTCCCCTGTAAACCTTATTGAGGCTTTAAATTTGTAATTTGCTGGTCATTTCTTGTACCTGATAATACAAAGACTTTAATAGGCAATTTAAGATTATCTGCTTATTTGTCTTTATCACCACATGGAAGTTGCTCAGAAGGTGAATATTTTGAAATATACTTCTACCTTAGTATGCTTTATTTTCCTGCACATAAACATTTGAGCTATTGACTCTGAATCACAAACATGAAGAGCAGCCATAATTTAGTGAGTCTGTGCTCATTCTTGTTCCTTGACCTCCTTCTCCTTAGTAACTCAACTGTCTAGTTTAGAGCTTAAAGCAGCAACGAGGAGTTGAATTTGCTTCCTGGAGGTGACAGGTGTGTTGTCCCTGTGTAACAGTAATTCACTGCTGAACTGCTGATGCTACAGGTTCTGTCTGTGATGGGAGTGGATGTTGAATATTCTTGCCTCCTTGACTCTGACAGCAAGTCAGTTTGGTGGGGAAAAAAAGCCCAAACCAAGTAAGTTAGATTGGTGGAAAAAACAGTATGAATTACTAAAGTAAAATTAATGTATCCTATTAAATAATAAACATGTTGAAAAGAAGAAATGAAATATGACTGATGAAGATGCAGAACAAATGTAATTTTTAAAATAGTTCCAAATGTATTGTGGGGAAAGATGTTTCTACAAAATGAAGACAATGAAATTATTATCCAAAATAGCTTAACCCCATCTCACAGGGACATAATGCCCCTGTGAGATGGGACTTGGAATTAATGTTAAAATCCTGAAATGAACTCACATCAAATTTAACATCTGTACATTAACTAAGAACAATCACAAAAAGCATAGAACAATTTCATTTTCCATCCCAGAGCTGCAGTTTAGGTTTTGCATTTTTTGGGATAGTAGATCATATCCATAATAAACTTCAGCATCTCAGTCTCATTTTAAAAACCTGGGAAGGGAAGTAGCAGCAGTAGACTGGGAGGAAGATTAACTAAAGTCCAATTCAGTAGCACAAATGAACAACCTCTTCCACATTTCTTTCAAACCACATGCATTTCCTGTTTTTCGCATATCTTGCAAAATAATGAGCTAAATAATAAAATGAGAAACACTAACATTTTGGATTGTGAGATTAAGAAAAGTGAAACTTCTTATAGAGATAGAAATCATTAGTTAATCTAATAAATGCACTAATACTTTTTTACTTTCAAATATCCCCCCCCTTTGAGTATCGATTTCTGCTCCTCTTTAGAGTTGTATATTTAAATTTGTATGAGCACAAAGGATTCAGATGTGATAAGGCATGACACCATGTCCAGATTTTGCTGGAAGTTTTGGAGTAAGGTTCAGGTGCTTCTTAGGGAGCACAAGGTGTTCTCTCTGCCACTGTGCAACCTGAAAGGAACCAGTTCTGTGACCAGCTGGATTTACACCATTATACCCTGTAATGCACAGCTCTTCATAATTTCTTTCCCTCTGTCTTTGACTCAACTGGAATTTTAGTTTTAGTTATTATTGTCCAAAAGCTTGTCATAGAACCAGACGATTTTTTTTTTCATCAGCTAATCTGGAAATTAAATAATGGAGCAAATATAATTAAGAATGGGGTAACATTATTTTGAAATCTATGTCATGAAAGTACCCTTTCAAATGATCTGTGGAAAGCACATATATTTTATGTATTGGTGAAATAAAGTCTGTATGAGGGTAGAATGAATGTGAACTGTGAGATCACCAACAGAACAGAGCAGTTATTGAAGTAGCACCATAAGAGTCAGTAAAACAATTATTCTTAAGTATCAGTTCAGTATAAAGTATGGATGAGATTAACTCACAAATAAAACAAAATTATTCTGGACACAAAAAAGGCCACGAGAAGGTGAAGTATAAACTGCAAACTAATTCATACACCCTGTCAAACCACCTAGAGTTCTCTTAATAAAGCTCCACGTGCTCAGTGCTCTATGTGCTTATGCTGGGAGACCTAATAAATACTCTAATTTGTCATATGGTGAGTGAAACAAATGAGTTATATTTTCTATTAGCATTTTGCTCTTGTAAGTCTTGTAACCAGCTCACACTTCATGTACAATTTATGGCACAATTTATAAATTGCTCTGGAAACTGATAGAAACTTATATCTGCTCTGAAAAACTGCAGAATGTTTTGCATTTTTCAGAGAGATGTTTGAGATGACAAGATTTCTTTTCATCTTTCTATCACATTAAGCCACTGTCTCACCATTTTCATTTTATTAATGTATAAATTTATGTTGACTTTGCTATTCAGATCCTTTCATGTTCTCTGCCTTCTCTCTGTCTGTGAGTTGTTTGGATAATGCATTGCTTTATAAAATTCTTTAAAGTAAATAATATTTATTAACGCATTTGCTATGGTATTTGACAAATAGCACATGGCCTTATGGGCCTTATTCTAGCAAAAATCCTGTTGGATATTAGTTTCTCATAAAAGTTCTAAAATTGAAATCAGAGTAATGTGATATGTCAAGAGAACTTAAATTTCAGCTCCCTGACTCTTGATACAGCAGTTATCAGTTTAAGCTGAACCTTTTCACTGTGCTAAGGTCTCTCATTTAAGTTGTGTTACCTTTCCTATAGAAAAATCTTTATTAGAGTTCACGGAATTCCTAATAAGAGTAGCACTACTTGGACTGTGATGCTACCAAAAGAGGATTCACACAACCTTCAAGTTGCTCCTTGGAAGGGAAAAGCCACCTCCCTGGCGTTTGACTTTGTGTCTCAGCTCCAGAATCAATTATAGTGAACCTCCAGCTATTCCCATTTTCATAGGAATTTATTCTATATTGTTAGTTCTTAATTTTATCTCCTTCACCTCTTGCTCGTATTTATTGAATTGCATTCTGGGCAATCAGTCTCTCTTTCAGCATGACTCATGTCAGTTCTTTGTTCTTTGGGGATTATCATGATATCATTTATCAGTGTTTCTCCAGGGCTTCCCAGGCACTTGCTGCAGTGTTATGTAAGCTTTTTAGATCAGCAAAATTGGCTTCTGATAACAGATTACCTTTCTGCCCTGTGTTCTTTCCCCTCAGCTAAGAACAGATGCAAATCACAACTACTACCAGCCGAGTAACAGCACGTCAGCTGCTTTGTGTCTGTGCAGACATCCCTGCAACATGCTGAATGGTTTCACTGCAGAGGGAACCCAGAATTTTAACTCCCAAATTCCCTTCTGTGTACAAACACAAAGTCTTTTTTACTGACTTGGTTATACTTCCAAAGTAGTTTTGCAGCAGGGGTTTCTGCAATGTTGTTCTGGTGACTGTTGATGCTTTCCAAGGTCTCTCACACTGTCAGCTTCCTGATGTACCAGCAGAAGTCTGTGTGGGTGGAGTATTTAATGATGTAATCTCATTAACACAGATATAGGGCTTACTTAAAACTGCCTAATGTTTGCACAAAACCTGCCTTTCACCTTGAAATAGAGGTATAAAATTGAAGTTACTTTTCCAATTCATTACATTGTTAATATTGCTGAGAGGGTAAAGCAAGACATTAATATAATTGTTTAAAAGATTTTCTAAAACGGATTTGAAATCTTGTCCATGTCTTTACGTAGGTTTCTTTCAAAAGATGTGATCTGTTGTTAAAATCAATGAAAAGTATCCCTTCTCCAGGAATTATGTCAATTATGTTGATACTTTAATTTTTCAGAATGAAGCAGTTTCATTGTGTCTTATTTATAGTGGAAAAGAAACTAATGGGATTTCAATAACAGTGGCTTTCTGGTTCATGCAAGTTGGACAGTCTCGTCAAGCTGTGCGAACAGCGTGGGCTTGTTTGTTTACAGGTTGTCTGCTTTCCTGTAAATGTTCAGTGGTTTGCACTGCTCAGCCCACCAGAATTCTGTTATGTTTATTTATTTAAAAAAGGAAATGAACTTCCGAGGACTTGGTATATCCTTTCTGTAATGAAACACACTGAGCTGTGCTTCCTAGAATCTGTGATTATAGATTTTATTGGGTTGGGTGCCAGTTGAAGCTTTTGCTTCTCCCATGTGTTAGCCTAAGCAGTTGCAGTTGGTTTGCACTTAAAAATTCCTTTCAACACTTCCTAAAAAAAGCCAAAAATTAAGGAGAAGGAAAGTTTCTGAATTGTTACTGGATGCAAAAAGGTAGAATAAATGGTTCCATTACCTTTAAAACTGCAGTGAGCACAGTGAATATTGTGTGGTTGGTAGAGAAAATCCAGTGTATCTTTGCTGTCATAAATTTCAACGTTGATGCAATAATACTTGTGAATGCCCCCCTTCTGATTTCAGTGGTGTGATCTAAAATCCAGCTGCAGAGTTAAGTGCTGGTGTCCAGTTGAGGCCAGTAATGTGAATAAAAGTCAGTGTTTAAGATTAGTCACCAGACTTGAGCGTGCAAAGCAAATACACTTGACCCCCTGGTGTAATGTCAGTGCTGTCAGGGATTATTTCAGTAAGTCTAACTCACAAGGAGAAACCTTGAGATGCCTTCCTGGATCATCTGTGGTCATTTTTTTTACTTAGAATGAGCTCTACAAGCCCCATGATCTTTGTACTGTGTTTATGTTCTCAAGAGTAAGGTCTTTCTGAATGTATATTTATTATACATAACATGACCATTTTAGTAGTCTGCTATTTCTGACTTGGTTTTAAGTTTATGCTTGAACTATACTTCATAGCTGAGAAAGAGTTAAGGATTTTTGAGATGTGATACACTGATTGTGATTTCAATAAAACAAAAGATAAGAAATGGAGATACAAATTCAAATGTCCATATTCCTCTCAGCTGTGACAGTCAAGAACCAGCTCATTCTTTTGTGTCAAATACATCTATTTCAAATGCATTATTCATTCCTTGGGGTGCTCATGTGGATTCCCAGTCTCGAAATACCTTTCCTGGGAACACTTACTTCCCATAAATAACCAAAGTCCCACTAAGTATAATATTTATTAATTTATAGCTGTGTAAATTATATACAGGTATACTAGTCATTTGTATTTAAACAGAGAATTGATTCCTTTTAATACTGAAAAACATCCAGCCTGTATTATTAAGTTTTCTTTGAAAATATTAATGTAACTAAACTAAATGTTCGAATACTCCAGAAGCCACCAGTTATTTCAGAAGAACACAATTATTCCAGTATTACACAGATTTAAAAAACAAAACCAACAAACATGTGGTGTGGTATTATTGACAAAACCAGTTGTTTTTACTTAAAAAACATGTAAATTTAAAGAGGCACTAACTAAAATACCTTTATCTCCAAAGCTGGATGCTACATGCAAAGAACACTTCAGCAGTTTGAAATTTGGCCCATACAAATCTAACCTTGGACTGTTTTCTATGTTGTTGCAGATCACCTGGGGTCAGGAGAACACCATCTCTTCTCTTCTCAGGATGCAGTACCATGGACCAGCTCATTGGCAGCATGAGAATCCATGACCCAGCAAAGACAGAGGTAGGTGTAAGGCCTTTTTTTCTGTTTTGTTTCCACCATCACCACACTCTCTGTAATTTGGGAAGGTGTATTTAATGCCCTGTAGCTGCAGGTGTATGATTGTTCTTATGCCTGTTCTCCTGGCATGTAACTGTTGCTGTTCTCATTTGCTGTCACAATAGTCTGGTCAGTTCAACTTCTCAATCAAATTGAAATGGTATGACAAATTTATTCTGGTTGATAGTGTTGCCCCTGGTTATCAGGTTGTGAGCTGTGTTGTGTGCTCTGGGTGCTGGTCAGCATGACCAAGAGCATCAGTCTTTACCCATTAGTGGTAGTGGGTTGCCACTGAACTTGAAGAATTTGTTTGCACTTTAATTTGCATGGGTTTCATTTTCAAAATAGCATCTGAGCTTTCAGTAGAAGAGTATAACCCATAATATGCATTATGAAGAGTTACAAGTGTGAGTGTAAGGGCAAACTCTGTTTTTGGATAAAACAAGAAATGCCTGATTAATCTGAACCGTAGAAACATGGTGGTATTGACTCTGCATAAAGAGGTTTGGTCATTACATCTGTCCCATACTCTAGTTCTATGTGCCTCATTATGCTGTGAGATGAGCAATAACTCAGAAGTAGCTTTTTTAGGACTCTTGGATGGACCAACATTATTTTCAGTTAGAGTGAGTACTGTCTTTTGTTATCCAACTTGCTTCCTGAAGACAGGGAGATTTTCTATATATCTTCGTGCTATTGTTGCTTAAAATAAGCAGCACAGACAAAACCTTTACCCATTTGCTCTCTCAAGTACACTTTACTTAAGACTGGGTGTTATGATTTAACTTTCTAAAAATCTGTTCATCGACATATGTTTAATAGTAACTTCAACTTCATATTTCTGTTTTATAACCTCTAATGCTTTACAACTTTAGTAAAGGCAGCAGTAACAGGAACAAACAGCCTGGACTGCAGACTTGCCAGTGAATTACACCCATTGAATTAGAGTTTCACTTCCCTCCTTTGGATGTATCCAGAGAGCCTCAGTTAATGACAGATGGCAGCTATGGCCCTCATGCAACTTTGTGCCAGAAAGTATATAGAAACTTTTAGGGCTGTATGAGCATCTAATTATTTCTGTTTCACTCTTTAATGATGATAATTTGGCATAAATTGTAAAAGGAGCATAAGTTCCTTCTTTCCCTGCCAAGACATACTGTGTGTATACTGTGGAGTATATATCTGAGGCATCATGTCTTAGCTCACACCATTAAGTTAATCCTTGCTATTTGGAATTTTCCATATATCCACAGGACAACACATTTCCCTGCTGAATAATGATATGCTTCTTTGTAAACTATAGCCATAATATTTAGTGGATTATTAGGAAAGGTGTGAAATCCAAATACCAGGTTTTTTGTGACTTATCTATTAGTTGGGGATCGTAGTTGGGGAGGATTTGTCCAACTTTCAGGAGAGTATTTGGAAGATTATGAGGAGGCTGTAATTGAAACTAGAACCATAATGTATCTCAGTGTCTCATGATACAATGAAATCTTTGCAGGTTGATGCAATTAGACATGACAAGTAGGAAAAACAAAGTCCTTTTTTCACGTTGCAGTGCCCATTTCCAAGATAAAATGCTAATCTAATATTCCGCTCTGTATAAGATGTTTTTATGCTATTTGTGTGCTTTCAGATGCTTCTGGTTTTCAGCAAGGTCTTGCTTTTGGCTCTTTTATGGATGACCTGATTAGAGTATAACAAGAGTTTATTTGCTCCAAAGTTAAAGTAATGTAGTAAAAATATAGTTAACTATAAAATGTACTGGAGTTCAGAAGTGACCCAAAGTCTCGCAAAATTAAATTTTGCGCCAGTACAACCATCCCACACACACCAGCAGAGCTGTGTGCTCTTGCTGTGACCTTCAGGGGATCAGGGCAGTAACATAACACATCACATACTGTATGTCTTTGCCTTTTTTCTGAACCTATAAGTTCCTTTTTTGTGAACTGCCTAATGCAGTTCTGATAATTCTAATGGTGTGTGCTGATCACAGCTCCAGCTATGGAAGCCACACAGCTCTACAGGCTGTGTGAAAACCTAAATGAAACGGGGAGATCTTTTCTGTGCTTGTAAGTGTAGCAGAAAATCAGCTGAAAGGGGAAGATGGAGGATTATATAAGGAGCTGGGAGACTAGTATATGCTGATTTACAGGGTGATGGTTAATCATGTTCCAAATATTAGAGTCTATTCCCTTTTTTGCTTGTGATAGAATTCTTACTTAGCAGGGATTACTGTCTGTGCTACTTAATATAACCATTAATCTTCCATACAATTCACAAAAGACTTATGTTCATGTCATCCCTGAACTGGTGTTTTGGATATGTAACTAGAAAGTAATGTCCTTATGGGTAACATTGCAAAGCATCAGCAGCTGACCTGTTGTGAGGGGGTGAGTTCTCCCCAGTGGGCTCCAATGCCCTCAGCACACTGTGCAGCCCTTCAGAAGGACCTTGGCAGGCTGGAGATGGGCACAGAGGAACTGTCTGAAGTTCAACAAAGGCGAGTGCAGGGTCCTGCACTGGGGAGGAATAACCTCAGGCACCAGCACGGGTGACCTGCTGGGGAGCAGCTCTGTGGAGAAGGCCCTGGGGGCCCTGGTGAACCCCTGCTGCCCTGGGGGCCCAGAAGGCAAGTGGTGTCCCAGAGTGCAGTAGGAGGAGCATTGCCAGCAGGTGGAGAGAGGTGATGCTGCCCCTCTGCTCAGCCCTGGTGAGGTACCCCTGGAGTGCTGTGCCCAGTGCTGGGCTCCTCAGGACAGGAGGGATATGGAGATCCTGGAGCAGGTCCAGTGAGCACAGCAAAGATGATGAAGGGACTGGAGCATCTCTCTTATGAGGCAAGACTGAGGGAGCTGGGGCTGTTCAGCCCTGAGAAGAGACACTGAGAGGGGACCCCATCCATGTCTGTCAGTGTCTGCAGGGAGGGGCCAGAGGATGGACCAGGATCTGCTCAGGGAGGGCCCAGGAATGGGACAAGAGGAACGAGCAGGAACTGATGCCCAGGAAATTCCACCTGAACATGAGGCAGAACTTCTTTATTGTGCAATGGCCAAGCACTGGAACAGAGACCAGAGAGGGTGTGGAGCCTCCCTCACTGGAGATATTCCAGAACAATCTGGATGCAATCTGTGCCATGTGCTCTGGGATGACCCTGCCTGGGCAGGGAGGTTGGACCAAATCACCCACTGTGGTCCCTTCCAACCTCTGTCATTCTGTGATTATACTTATTGACTTTTTCACTCAAGGCCCTCTATCTTGGAAGACATCTCTAACTACTTTATTTCAAAAATAATTTTGGAAAGTGGGTTTGATATACAGGATGATTATTTTGATTATAAAAAGATTTCATACTGTGTCAGATCTAGGCTTAGTAAACTGATAATTCACCAGACATGAATTCTCTTCTATTTTAGATACAAATATATCAAAAATAATGTTGAATGCAGTGATATATTCCTGGCAGATCATACTTAATGTCTCTGCAGTTATGTATTAACTGAATTAATGCCAAAAGAAAAAAAGAAAAAAAAGCATTTGTAAGTCAAGGGTTGAATTTTGATTTTGGGAACAGAATTTACAAGACACATGGAAGCAGGCAAAGGAGGAAGAAGTTTTATAATAGATACCACAGCATTTCGGGTATTTTAATATATATTAAGCCTAATGGTGAAGAATTGGGGATATTAGGCAATGTGGATCCACCCACCATTTTCTCCTAATGGAGACCTGCACAACTAGAGAGCCCAATTGCTCCTGGCACTGTGGTTGGGAAGGAAAACACCTTTTGGCAATTCTGTGCTAAATCTGCTTGGTCAGGCTTTGTTTCAAAGTGTGAGATTTCACGCTCAAGAAAAGTGCTACTCATCAAACCAAAAGCCTTACAAAAGGCATTTCAGCCTTTTTGTTTTCACAGTGGAAAAAAACCCTATTTATAGCAAGAGTCCAAAACATTTAATACACTTGTCAATAGAACTACTTAGTCATCTCTCAATTATCCAGGGAAATGGGAGATAAGAATGGGGGAGAAATCGAGCGTAGTACAAATTGTATGCAAATTAGGCTTATAAGAATATATTCAGTAAGTTCATTTTTGGAAAGCCTGTAAGCAGATTTCTGTAGGGAGTAGGTGTGGGCTGCTTCAAACATCAGAAAGCAGAGCAGAGCCTGATGCAGGTGACTTCCCCGGAGTGACGGGGAGCAGGGAGAGGAGCAGGGAGAGGAGCAGTGCAAAAGCAGGACCATCTTCAGGCCCTTTACCAACACTGAACTGTGAACTGCTGAGAATGGGCTGTAGATCCAACAACAGCATCAAACACAAGGGAAGGGACGAATCATAAGTGTCACTGGAGCACTAAATCAAGCGTAGAAGAGGATTAATGCAAATGAAAAAGCAAAGAGAACTTGCTAATGACAAAACTGTTGCTCTAACTCCCACAGCAGGATGAGAAGCTGTCAGCCCTGTGCCAGTGTCTGCTGCACTGCTGGCCTGGCTGACGTGCTCCTGGCTTTTAAGTGAACTAGAGGAAAGATAGGAAAGCTTAGAAGTGCATGCTGATTTTTTTGGTTTTTCTTTTGCCACATATTTTCTTCCTCAAGTATGAACAAAATTCATTAACTGTTCACAAAAACATTGAGAAAGTCCAGAGGTGCAAGAGAGAACCATCTATTTCATCGTCATGGGATTTTGTTGCTGTCGGTATGTGCAGTAAAGGCCACATTTTGTCTTCACACACAATGTCTCCTCACTGAAATCCAGGGACAATATAAATAAAGCAGTGGTTTCTTTTTAAATATTCAGTACTTAGGATACCATTTAAAAAACTTGGAATAAACTAGTGGTTTAGCTGTGCTGGGAATCACTGACATTGATAATTATCCCCTTCACGTGTATCCTCTGTAATAATTAGTCTTACATGTTCATTGACTGATTACACAGCATCTTCCTATTTAATTTAGCGTCCTACATCCTCTTGAAAATACTGAAAATATAAACAGGTGTACTTTCTCACTCAGGAAGGGATCTATCTACAGAGTTGGTACAGACTGCAGAGTCAGTGCAGAACACATGCTTCTTCCTTGTACTTAGAAAATGACTCTTTCTGCTTTCTTTTTCTCAAGAAATATCCCTTTCAATATATATCTGATCTGAATTCCACTTTTTTCTTAGTGATAAAAGCTGCAGAGAACTCAATACATTCGAGTTTGGGATGTGGCCTCTGCTCACTGGTGACTGTCCTTTGTTGATGGTGCCATGGAAATGTTTCCATGATGGTCCTGCACTCTGTGGAAGTCCTTCATTTAAGAGTGAATATGTTGCAAATGAACTTGGAATCTGAATAATAAATCGGTATTAAACCCTCTTAATTTAAAAAATACATTGTTTATTAAGCTATAAAAACAGTGTTTGAATTTCTTTGAGTGAGTTAAGGAATGAGAACTCTGAATTAGTTAAAAATGGATTTGTGGTATTTCTACCCTGCAAGGCTTCATAGCTTTTCATTTTTAATACTTCTCAGATAACAAGTAAAATAGAATAGTAAAGATTCCTGTAGAATAGTAATTATTCCATAATTATTCATTTCATTTAAAATTTGCATTTGTATATCTTTAATTAAAATGCAGTATACTGCAATTAGGCGATATTCTGCTGGTAATATCATCCAATACACACAAGGAAATGCAAATTTAAGGCTTTAAATGTTATCAAGGAGCCCTTGAGGGTAATGTCCCTTGCATCCAGCTACTATGGATGCACTTTGCACTCTGTGGACACTCAGGAACCTGTAGGGACTGGTTTTTTTCTTCTGTATATTAAAATAAATCATAGTAATTCTGTTCCTGTCAAGGAGTTTATAGTTCTGATAGACAAAGGAGATCAATATCAGGCCCTTCTTTTGCAGTCAGCACCATTTTACCTTCTAACAATGCCTGAGAGCCTGAAGAAAAGACAGTTATATTTTCAGTGGTTTGAATCTGTTTGAGTGTGGTTGCAAACATTTCTATTCAATATCTTGTGTGTTAGCCTGGAACTCTCGAGGAAAAGCAGGTGGGGGGGTAAATAGCTTAAGATTTATTGGTCAGGAATTGAAATATATCCAGACTACCTGTTTGCCCTATTAGAGAGCAAAAATTGAGTTTTGCGTGATTTTATCATCAGTGATCCAGTGAGTTTGGGTGACATTTTGTAGTACATACCTATGCCATTAAATACAAAGAATATGACTTTTTTTGTTTTTCTTTCTCTGTTTGGAGAAATAAAAAGCATTGGAAAGAACCAGATTGTGCTCTCTAGATACAATGTATGGACTCTTGATCTTTTGAGAACCTATAATTTTTTTCTTCAGGGCATTACTTTTCCTCTGTTATTCTATTTGGGAGAAAGACTTTCTTTTGTGAAATATCACCCTCACTCATGTTAGCCTCTTTCTGTTAAAAATTAAATTTAATATGCAAATTTGATCTGAGCAAAAGCAAAATAATCTCCTTTGCATTAGTGACTTGTATTTATTCCAATGGAACACTAATTATTTCTCTAAAACTGTTTATTTTGGACTATAGTAAAGAATCAATATATAATAATCACTATATAGCAAGCATATGCATCTTATGTTATCATGTAGCTTAAAGATTAGTTACTTCTCACAGTAGTTTTTCCAAGCAGAATGTACTGGATGACCTCTCTCTGAGGCTTCAGGCAGTTTGATACCACCAGAGCTCTGGCAGAAACCAGTAGGGACCGGAGACAGTAAGTTTGTTCTGCAGGTCTAACAGTGTCACTGTTGTCAGGACTGTGCCTGGACATTTACTCAGTGCATGGAAGTCATTAACTGGTTATCCAGGGAAGGGAGGAGTTCCCTGGTTGTTGGTCTGTACAGAGGAGGTCATGGAGCAGTTTGCACCTGGGTGATTGGCAGCACTCTCAGCCACCTTCACAGTCAGGAATTTGACTGATGGCTTCAGGATCTTTCCAGGTGGGAGTTTTGGTTGGTTCTTGACTCCCCTGCCAGCTCCTGCTGTGTCCAGTCCAATCTGTGTGCTTAAATTACAACCCTGGGTGGAATGTTCTAGAGATTTCCTGCTGCAAAAGAGGGCAAATGGAATATAGGTGAGATATTTGTATACAGTCTATAGATACAGTCTATAGAAACTGTTCCTGTAGGTGTGAAAATGTTCATACATAGTTAAGATAAAAGCAACTAAAGCACACCAGATAAAATGCACGTGCTGGAGTGGTTGTGTGGGACCATGGGCCAGCTGGGCTGTGAGATTTGAGCAGAAGAATGGTCTGGGTGGTCTCTCACAACCCAGATGTGGAGGACACTGCAAGGACAGAGGCTCCCACTACCTTCCAGACAGACACTGGCCACTCTGGTAGAGAGATCTGATTCCCCATATCAGTGTTACCTGGTCCTTAACAATTAGGGTGTTCTTTTTAATGTCCACTCTATCCATGGATGTCAATGCAGCAGAAAGCACCATTCAAAATCAGTGCCCTTTTTTGTCCTGGTAAAATTTTACCATAAAATGGTTAAAATACTCTATTTTCTCTCTTTCATTTCATTCATAACTTGTTCATAAATTCACTTTTGACTACAGTCTTTCTCCACTTCTGTCTCTCCCAGACACTTGCACCCTGTCAGATCTGTCAGCTCAGCAGCTTAAATGAGCCCTGTCTGACCTGCTCCAGCTCTAAGAGGATCCAAGGAAGCTTTAGCTTTTCCAAAGTAGTGATAAGATAGTGTTTATTGGATTAATAATTAACATGACCGTGCTCTTGCAAGTATGCATTTTTTATTGCTAATTCCATTTTGATAGTAATTGAAGCTGATTTATGTTTTCTCTTGATAAACAAGCAAGACTCTGTTTCCCAGTTCACTTTGCCAATATCTGCAACTTCCTTTGTTGACTGTTCATTCCAAACAAAGAAATAGCTTGAAACAATTATTAATATAGCTGGAAAAAAATTTAAAGCTTGCTTTAGTTTATAGCTTCTGTCACTGTTATGATGCAATCTTAATAAATATCTCATAGCTCACTGCTTTCTTTGACTTACTTTGTTCCTAGCTGACGACAAATGAGGCTTTGAGTGATGATGCTGATGGAATCATCACCACTTTGGCAATGAAACACTTCTGCTACCTTTTAATTTTTTCTTTTTTTTTGACCAACTTGGACATGGTATCACTTTTAGATGCATCAGAGTATGGCAATTACATAGACATTATTACCAGTGTAGTGTTTCCTTAATTTTTTTTCTTGGCTACAAGACATGATGATCCTCTTCCATTTGCCTAAAATGCTGTTATGTTTCCCACTGAGCTGTAAAATTTGTTTTCCAGCTTTCACTTAGCAACTTTTCTTTGTTATTCATGGTTTAAATGGTAGTAATTATTCAAGTGTAAAATAAATATGCACCCCCTGTGATAGTTAAATATGTTTTTCCACTGTGCAGAACTGTCTGTTGATTTATAATGGGTGATTATAACGTATTTATGTAACCGTATTTAACCACTTATAACCATGTTTATATAACCCCTATAACCATGTTCTGCAGAGGATGAAATGGAACATACATTGTGGGTTTGTGCTTTAGGATTATGCATCCACAGTAACAGCAGAGAAGAGGAATAAATTTGGGTAACTGGGAGCTTTTTACAGCAAATATCTATAGAATGTTTGAAAGCTGATTTTACTCAGTGAAAATCCCTAGAAAAAGTGAATGATATCATAAGTGAAAGTGTTGCTAAATCATGTAGGGTGCTCATGTCTTATAAGTGAAGGAAATTGTCTCTAGAGCTTTTCTTCCTGTTTCTGCTCAGGCTGAGAAGGAAACAAAGCAGGGACAGGCCTTCTCCAAGGCTCAGGATGGAGCAGGCACAGATGGCATGAGCAGGGTGATGTGACATCCCAATGTCACAAGGGTAACCCTGGACTGAGAGCCACCGTTTGATACCAGAGTTTATTTGTGATGTAGCAATTTCCTTTGGTTTCCCCTTTTCAGACCTTAGAGCACATAGCCCTGCCCTCCAAAGGGAGTGTTTGTCCCATGTAATCCTGAGCCATCAACACAGTTCTCAACATCTCACCAAGAGAGATTAAGATCTCGTGGCATAGTTTATGTAGTCTCCTGATGGTGAGGCTACTGGGGCTAAAATCCTTGTTTCCATAAGTTCCATTCTCAAACACTGGATAGTTTTAAACCACAGTGGAATTCCTGTGACTGAAGTAGGAGAGTGGAGCAAAGCTGTCCCACCTGCAGCATCATTTCTAGGTAGTAGCTATTGTGACAACAGAAATATGTGGAGGTGTGGATCTTGTCCTGTGCTTCAGCAGCAATAGGCGTTTTTTACAGTCACTAAATGCTGTTGTGAATCTTGTCTCTGTGGCAACCACCCAGAGCAAACCTCAGGATGTGCTTCTACCTTCCACTGCTTTCCAAGGCAGGCAGGAGAGAGTTCAGCTTGTTTCCAAACCAAACACAAGAGATGCACAGGGCAACACTGAACAGCTGTAACTCCAAAAGGGAAATTTGCCTCATTTTGTGTGCACATAGCATATTATTAGGAATATTCTACTAGGAAGAATAGGGCAAAAATATGTAACATTTTGTCTGTGTGTATATTAGGAGAGAAGGTGGTTTTCACTCAGATGCCTTGTCTGGTCGGTTGTTTGATACGCCTTAGCCAGGCACAGGGCTGAGAAAGTGGCTGTCTTGTGCTCAAATGGAAAGATTTGAATATAAACAAAAGGACTGAACTAGAATAAATGCACTATAATCATTTTTTCTCAATACACAGTTAATAATAATGCTGCTAGTCATGGTGCTGATGTTTGCAAAGCTGCAGATGATTAACTAGGGCAGATGAAGATTATTTGGTGCTTCCTGGGGTTAGTATAAATTTCCAAAATATTGGAAGACACTGATAATTTACGTGGTAGGAAAAGAAAATGCTGCTTTTGACTTTTCTTTTGTTCCCTTAATGCACATCTGTAGCATAAGATAAAATGTTCTGTGTGTGCTTGTTTGTGCTGGTTGCTTACAGAAACTGCAGCTTGAGGGGCTTATCAATATTAATATACCTCTGCAAGGCTGTAGTTCCTCTCATGGCATGAATACTTACAGTAAGAGGCTTGGATACAAGCATCAGAATAATTTTATTTAAATGCAAACAGAAAAGGACCGTTAAAGGTAATGTCTAGTGTGTGTTTGTGTATACCTTATTTTATATGTGTGTATATGTAGAATCTATATATATACATGCATGCATAAATATATATACTCACATATACGTGTGGACGTACAAATTTGTCAAAGTGTAAAGTTTAAAGCTCCAGGGTATGTTTCTTGAACAGCTAATGGAATTCCCCGAGGTTTTCAGGAGAAATTTGTAAATGCTGCTCATGTGTGCACCAACATCAGCCAAAGATGGAGTTCATAGTCTTCAGTGGGAAGAGTTGCAAAACACTGATGATCTGTAAATCTGTCAGTCAGCAGTGCTGATTGTGTCATGGGGTTTCTTTGGGCCTAATTGTCCAGAAGGAATTTGTTTTAATCTTCATCTCTGTCTTCACAGCTGGATGCTCTCTGGAAAAAAGTAGTGTGGGGTTTTCTGTTTGTTTAACTCTGCTGCTTCCTGAACTTTGGGAAAAGACTTCCTAAACTTAGTCTTGGGCTCTGACATAGCCTGTCATAGCTGGTAAACTACTTGGAAGCATTAGACAAGAATTCTCTCTGCCACTTCCTTGGAAAGGGTGCAGAGGCAGGAGAGCCACTTGTGCAACTAATTGTCTTTGTTTTATATGTAGTTATTGCTGTCAAACATTATACTTAAGTAACCAAGTGCGTTGTTTGGACAGGCCTCTGACAACCATTTGCAAGCAGTTTAACCTAAAGCAGTTACTGCACTGTTCAAAGCTATAGCAATGGTTGTCTTAACCTGACCAAAGGGAAAAAAGATTAAACCTTGGCTCCTTCCTTTTCTTTTCAGACAGCTGTGAATGAAACAGACTTTTTTGCAGGAAATGTCCCTGCAAAGATATCATTACATCAATTTTTTGATTCCAAAAGTAGAGAGAATATTTACAAGATGGAAGAAAAGAAACCAAATCCTGTTTTGTTACATTTTACAACAGTGGGGGAACAAAACCATTAATGTTTTGGCTGTGAATTAGTGACTAGTTAAGAAGTCTTGCAGTTATGTTAAAACAATGTGATGCTGCTCATCTTTCTGGCATATTGCTGGTTACTTGCTTTTAATGCTTTCTTGTTCCCTAAAGAAAGGAGTTATAATATGGGATGAATTATGCTGTAGTGTCTGTGTCCTTGCATCTCTAAAATTGTGGCCCATTACTTTGGCTCTCAAAATAGATGGGAGGAAAGTTTGGTATAAATAACTTGAAGACAATTGCTAGGAAAAGGATTATATCCATGTCGTTGGTGTCTATAAGAATACCCATCTCTATTTCCAGTCAGATTTAATACCCTTGGGGTCTAAATCAATAGCTACATTCACGTGATGGATGGTTCCATCAGTGCCCAGAGTCCTTGTCCTCGGGTGCAAGCAGTTTATGGATGGAGAAATATGTAAAACCAGGAACAGCTTGAGGATGGTTTATTGTCTGTGTTGTGAAGCTGTTCTCCACAGCATCCTACAGAAACAGGACGCAGAGAGACTCCTCCAAGGGACAATCCCAAGTAGCTTGATGGGTCAGCCCTCTGTACAGAGCTCTCCCTGGAGAAGGTCACGCTTCTGTTGCAGCTTTGAGCACCTGCAGCACCTGGTGAACAAGTCTCTCCCTGAGTTGTGTCTGTGGACTCATCCATTCCATACAGAACAGGATACTCCCATTACTTTCGCAGGGAAGGATGTTGGAAAGATTCCTCCAGGGAGAGGAATTGCAGACTTCCTTTCTCATGAAGCTAAATCCAGATGAGAGAGAGTGTATGTCATTGAAATTCAAATTAATAAAATATTTTGGTGTTAGAAGTCTGAGTTCATGCAAATGTGGCCTTTATACCTGCTTTAAGTACAGCTCACAGGCAGAACACGTTTGAGAGGCTGCAAACAGTAGGAGTCAGCTGAGTTGGTTTAAATGTGCATCCCCCCTGCTGTGATAATTAGCAAAAAGTTGACAGAGAATTAAACGTGAGGGGTTTGTTTCTTAAACATTGCCTTTTGGATGAAACATAAATAATGAAGCAAAATACGTCCATAATTAATATTTTGTAATTCCTACAGTTCACTGAGTATTAGATCAAACTGCAGGAGCACTGGAATATTAAGTAGCTTGTTCTGCTCTTTAAGGAGCTGATATCGGATTTCTGATCACACTTCTTGTTTTTGAGGCTGTAATGCAGACCTATTTAGAAATCCACAAATAGTGAAGAATTCAGCTTCATTTAGTACTGGGAGTCAATTAAGAATTATCTGCTGTTCACAAACAGCCAATTTTAGAATTATCTGGCAGAAATTCAGATTAGGTACTTGCTTTCCAGAGTTCTAGTGAGGAATATGTCTTCCCTGCTGGCACTTTGAAACATTATGGGAGTCAGTCCTGGTTTCAACTGGGACAGAGTCAAATTGTATATTAAATGGTAGATAAATATACTTATTCTGTGATGCTGAAAAAGGATCTGAACTTTCATTCAGAAAGAATAATCTGACCTAGCTTTATGAATTTGGAGGTGGTAAATAAATGCTCTTTGATGTATTATCACTCATTGCATGATAATGCTGTAGATACAAACTAAACATATAGAGGTATAAAAAGACCTAAAATATTTTTTATGTAGTAGTAATTGCTAAATTTGAACTCAATCAGGAACAAAGTTGGAAATTGCCAAGCATTTTGTGAACTTATGGCCTTTCTAGTGCATAGAATTCTTAGTAAATCATTAAAAAAGTGTGAACACACCCACATAATTCATGGATACGTTTTCAATTTATGAGTAGATCCTTTTCCATGATTTCCATCACTGAACTCTGGAGGTTCAGACACTATCTGCAGCTTTGGTTGGCCACATTCATTACAGAGTGAAATCTTCTTGTTGCCTCCTGGTTCATGTTAGTATTGTCCTTTGGATTTGAAGACCCATTGATTTGATTCTCTCACTAAAAATTTGTAGAATATGGGAAAAAATCTGTTCCCAATCAGTACAATTTGTAAACAATTTCAGGATACCTTTTAAAAGATAGGACATGGGTTTTGTCATTCTGTCAACTTTTCATAATTGAAGAGGGAATTTAAATAAAATGTGTGGACATTTGTGAAATGTGGGGATACCTGGTGTCCTGAAAGCAACAAGTTAGGAGGACAGAGTACTGCAGGGCCAAGGGTTGGTTGTTTTTTCTAATCTCAAGGTAGATTTCCTCCCTCAGTATTTGACTCTTGAATGTTGGATCAAGCACAGCCTTGCTGGAAGAGGACACCTGTATGTTCTTACACCAGGGCTTCTGCTGCCTCAGTAGCCTCTGGAGTGTAGAACTGCCTTTTGCAGATGAGAATTAGCAAACACAGATTTTGTAATACAGCATTAACAAAAAAGCTTGAACCATTTTTCTGGGTTTAGTAGTGCACAAACTGGGCAAAATTCTGACTAGGACAAGTGATAACCTTCCACTTCATTCAAGGCCACGAAAGAATTTACCTGTAAGAGTATTGAGTTAATTCTTGCAAGATCAGTTCCCAAACTCGTCAACGAAAATCCAGTCTTACTATAATTATAGATTTAATTTTGAAGATTTTTACTTCCTAGTGACTTGGTTGTGTTGATTAGTCTAAGGCCATCAAGAGTGTTTCTCAGAGATTGATGGCATAGAGATGCTCTTCACATGAGAGGAACTTCAATTTACATAGTTTAAATCAAATCAGGATCAAAGTATTTTATTTGTCTTATTAATGGCATAATTATTCAACAATCAGGGAACTGTAAATTCAGAATTAGAATGTTTTCTGTCAAATCTCTAAACACATGTATGCTTTTATCTATTAAAATGAGATATCTGAATTCCATTGCATTTCATTAAACACCAGAACAAATTTGCAGTGTTTGAAGTAAAATTATTTAGAGTAGGGGAGGCTGTGAGAGCTAAGCACAAAGTCCTCTCTGCCTTTCACACCCTCCCAGGCAGCAGTGAGGGTTTGAAATCAGGAGCCAGCCAACACCACCATGGTCAGAGGTTCGTGCTGTCCTTCTGACCGTGTCCTGTGCGGGTCAGGAAGGAACTGGTCACCAAGGGACAGGCTCTGCTTTGGTCTCCAGCACCGAGAGAAAAGATGACACAGAAACTTGAGATGCCACGTAAGCAACAACTTTAATTATCCTTCTATCTTCTAAATACAGCCCTTGGGAATTGAGAAATTCATTCTGGGGGGAAACAAATGTGACATTACAGTGTTTCAGGGACAATGTGACTGCAAAGTTGTGTATTACATTAATATAATCTGGTAAACAAGTTTAAGCTCCTTGATAACTGTGTGGGACTCCATGCTGATCAAAGTGGAATGGTCTGGTTATGTATCACAACTGTGGCTTGTGTTCCTTTGTGTAATGTTTAATATTTGGTGAGTTCAGATCATTAAAAGCACATGATAACCTTGGATCCATAACTTCAGTTTAGTTTCTAGTAAGAAGGACTTCGTCTTGAAGAGCTTGGCAGCTTGAAATCTGTTGCAAATGAAGAACCTTTAAAGTGAATTTCTCCATTTGCAGCTTTGTAGATCGTGGCTTGCAGTTCTGATACCAGTTTTTACTAATGAATTGAATCCTTCCTAACACGATGTCAAATTCTGTTTCATTTTTATCTTGCATAGGGCGAGATGTTGCTTTTTCAATAGCAAACAGAATGTAAGATCAAAGAGAGCTCTATGACTCAAATGTTCCGAGTCTTGATAGTGTGAATTAACCCATCCATTTCCTTAAAATAATCTTTGCATCTGTAAGAGTTACTGCACCAGGGGCAGAATGGGTTCGATGTCAGCTCACTCCGTTGGCTTAGTGGCATATTAGGGAGAAACATCTTCAAAGCCCTGGTAAAGGCAACTCCAGTGTGTTGTGTTCTTACTGACTTCAGGCAGTTGTGTCATGGTAGCACCCAGCTGGCTGTGAGTGCAGGTGTCAAACAGTGTCTGAGCAAACTAATGCTGGAACACAACACCTGGAGTGCTGGAAACACAGAGGAGCTGCAGCAATCCATCCAAATCCTCTTACCAAGCCACTGGCAGCACTGGGGAACACGTTTTAGAGGTCTGTGTCCTGCTGGAGTGCCATATGGGTTTTTTTGAATCATGGTTAGTGCTTATTGAGCTTTCTGAACTTCTTTTGGGGTGTGTAGAGGTGGAACTGTTTAAAAAGTTGTTACAGTCTCTTATTGATAGAGCAGGGTGGAAAGTTTGCACTGGTTCAGCACTAAGTGCTACACGCCCCACGGAGAGCCCTTCACACCCTGCATCTGCTGCCTCTGAGCTGGGGCTGCAAGGCTGACAGACACACAGCTGAGAGCCAGGACAGCTTCCAGGTGTAGGCTCACGCATCTGAAATCAGAGTTAACTCTCTTGGATGTTATAATCTCGCCTAGTTTTAGTAATCTCAGTACAATACTTCTGATTAAGGGCAGAAATAGTAAGTACAGATTACATAACTGTAATTTCTAGTTGAACTTCAGCTGCTTATTCTGATGAAGCTGTGTTATAAATGCAGGATTGGATTGTTATCCTGTTCTTTAGATAGTGACAGATTAAAGGTAAGATAGGAAAATACGAAAATTAAGGTGAGCTGAATCTTCAGCTCCCTTTGAGGAGCAGAGACTTTGAGTGAAAGGACTGGTGCTATGGTTACATGATAGTTCCAAGACTTAACGTAATTCAGAATTATTTGGAGGTCTCCATAATATCACTGACTTCTGGCATCCTTTGAAGACTGTAGGGGCCACCTGATATTTGAAAGCAAAGGAACTTCCTTATATCAGTGTTCTCTCTTCTGCTATGGGATTCCACCCTAGGATTAGTCCTCTCCTCTTGGGATGCACTGGGTTCATATTTTGTGAAATGCAGTCATTCTGAGCAGATCACTGTGACAGCAGATATAGGAACTCCTACTGCACTTGCAGTGCCCATGGCTAAAGTAGCCCTAGGTTAGTGTTGCTACTAATGAAGTCAGCACTGATCTGGATTTGTTCACTGTGCTGCATAATTTAAGTCTGATATTTATACCCCTCAGTGTCTTTTCAAAATGTAGCATATATCTTCTGGTGCTTTGTGTTATTTATTCTTTATCAGCTTTTTAAATTTAGTAGGGTGAGTAGGAGGCCACCCCATACACGGGAGGAATGCCAAGGAGTCCCAGTTTTGGAGGAGGCTGCAGATGGAACCAAGCTGGGTTGAGGTGTGAAGAGCTCAGTGCAACAAGGGGCATTGCCTTGCACTGTCCCTTTGCTCTTCAGGCTGCTCTTCTGTAAACTTGCTCCCAGCTGCAATGGAATTTTATTCTCTCTCAGAAGTTCTTTGATACCCTATTTACAGTTGCCATCTGGCTCATCAGTCCTGTTAGATTGGGACATCTGTGCCCTGCTGTTTCCTGCTTTCACTGCATCCTGGATATCCTTAGGCTTTTCTTTCCCCCCTGTATTAACTGACTACAGATTTATTCCTTGGGTTCCTATGTCCTAATCACATTCCTTCTGTCCAAAAACACTGAAGAGAACCTTGTGGCATGTTTGTTGCCTTTCCCCACCAATTCAAAGGGGAGTGTTAATCCTCTTGATTAAGGCCAGCTTCCTCTTCATAAATTCTGGGAAAAAAAGAAGGATCATCTACCTTGCTTCTGACCCCTTTGTGGTAATGGCTGATGGCAGGCATTTTGAGTAGGGAATCATTCACAGGTTGTTTGCCTTTAATGGTGTTTTGATGATATGGCAAAATTCCCAGCAGTGTAGTGATGTGATTAAGAGGTGTGAGAACAGTTTAGGGATGTTTTGAATATGAATGTGTTCATGTCTGTGAGGCATTACCATCCTGTGGTGCTGAGCCATATTAAACAATGTTATTTATAGTTTCATTTTTAGTCTTTTTATTCTGACGTGTTTACAGAGAAATGGGAATATATCAAAATATATATGGTCATAAATAAGTCCAGAAAATGTTGAGATTTTGATGTGTTTAATATTTGTTTAAGTCATTATTGAACTTCTGCAATTGCTGAACCTCTTGCATTTGAATTTTTTTGTTTTTTAAAGGCAGCAAATCAATGTGAAGCTAAAGTGTAATGTTTTTTATTTTTTCTGTTTCATTCTGTATTGTTTTTTTAAAGGTCTTTTTCTTTCTTCCATTGATTAGTGGAACCAGTGGCAGATTTTGTAGCAGCCTGTAGTCAGATCAAGTCCTTTCCATCTGTAAACAGAAAAGTCCTTGTGCTTATGTTGTCTGTATAGACTCAGTGAGAATCATGTAAGATTTAAGTGCCCTTGAAAGATGAAATACCAGACCTTGCTCACAAATCAGCTCTTTAACATAACTAAAGGAAGAAACTGCATCATACTGTTTTATGAAGGGACTTGAATGCTGAGTGAGGAAAGATTCAATCTTTTTGCTTTTTAATTAAAATGTAGCACGGAGGTTAAATCAGACAAATTTTAAACCCCCTATACTTATGCTCAGCATTTCAGTTACATATATCCTCAGTTTATGACTATTCAATGATGGTAAGTTTTTCTATATTCATATATCATTTTATATATCTGCACATGCACAGATATATCAATAACATGAGACAGTTAAAACATTTGGCTCTATGATATGTGGAAAATCTGTTGCTTTTTGTGGGCAGCTTTGTAATAAATGAGTGGATTGTTTATAACTGGCATCACTGTGTGCTGTAAAGTATTCAGAGATATGTGTTACAGCAACTCCTCTGCAATCTGTCCTTCTGAGCTTTAGTCTTACAGGGAGCCTGGGACCTCAGGGAGGGCATATCTGAATATTCTGCAGCCTCTCACCAGGAGATGGAGAACAGCTCACTGTCCCATTCTTTGTTTTCCACTAGTGAAAGAAAGTTGCTGAAAATCTGTATTACTGGTGAGTGACAACACTCTGCACTCTCCCTGTGTAACTTCTGATTAAACCAGTGCTTTGGCCACCTCCTTCAAACTGAAGGCAGTGAGAAGGGAAAGATACTTAACTAATTCAATGTAAGATTATTTTATTTCGAGTTTTAGCTAAATATAAATCTTTAGCAAGTACATTTCTTATTAAGAGTGAGATTAGTTAGTTTTTGTATGCAGTTTGCAACTTTAACACAATTAGTGATCACACACAATATAGAGACCATTAAGAACAAAGTAAATGTGAATTCCTCAGTACCAGTATGGGTGGCTACAGCAGTTGCCTTAGCACTCAAGATTTTTGGAGATACTTGGTGATTTATTTAGAAAATGGAGGAGGAATATTAACTGGTTTGAGACATACAGAGAGAAGCATATTTTTTCCTGTTTTTCTTTATCAAAGAAGAGCCTAAAGGGTCCCTATAAGGAAAGTTTTCTGTCACTTTTACATTTGTAACAACTTTTTTTCTGTCCTTGCATCCCAAGTTGTCATTTATGCTGACCATAAAAAGCCATTTCATTCAAGTGCAGACATTTCTGTGGTGGAACCATAATGCAGGAGAGGAAATGAAGAAAAACATCATTTCCAATTAAAGCTGCAGAGAGAATTTAGGTAGATGGAATGTAATTACACAGATTGGAATCTGTCCAGTGTTCCAGGTCTAACAGCTCTGTAATGAAATAAAAATCTTTTGTTTACAAATATATTATTCTCATGAGTGCATCCTGCACTCAGTTCCAACCACTTCCAGTATTACCCAAATGAAAAAAAAATGGCAGTTTGATGTTGTGAGTAGCAGTTGCATTGTAGGTGCATTCTTTTATTGATTTGTTCTGTGATTTTTTTACCTCTTGAACCACGAGATCTAATTTGTCAAATTTCATTTTTCTGGTTTTTCCATGTTCAGCCCTACAGCAGATGAAATTTTACTCTGCTGATCAAAAACAGGTGGTTCATTACAAGGAAGGGAGGTCTGATAGATTATTTTTTTTTTCCACTCTCTCTCTCACAAGGGATATCAGGAAGGCAGAAATACCAAAAGTTTGATCTTTGCCTTCTGTTGCAATAAACTAATCTTGATCTTTTCTCATTCCTTGCTGAGTTTCCCAAAAACTAATCCTGAAGGTCAATGTAACTGTTTTAGCTGTGGACATATTTCTGGTTACTGTACAGGGATCTTTATCTGGAAAAGGGCGGTGTGGGGTTTTGAGGCAGAAATAAGAAATTAATTAGAGTCATCATTATGTCTAAATGAGCTCAATCTGTTCTTGAAGGAGATTATTTCTTGTATATTCTTCTGCCCAAAGCAGGGGGGGAGGAGTGTTTACTGTAGTGACCATTGATAGACACAGAGTAAACAGGCTGACAATCCAGATATCATTTGGGATGGATGTGAACTCAGAGGTGCTGTGCCCTGACAGATCTTACTGCAAGGAAACTTGGACTTGATTGGTGTTACCCACCCCCAAAATGATCCAAACAAGAACAGTGTCTTTATTATTTTGTGCTGTGAGTAGTGTAACTAGGCAGCATTTTTTAAAAATTATTAAGAAAGCCAGACACCAAAAATTCTTTGACTTTCAGCAGCTGAGAAGGACATAACTCTTTTAAGTAGATAGAAAAATTGGTTTACAACAAGCAATTGCAAAAACGAAATGCATTTCTAACCTGAGGAGCTAAAACCAAAACTTCAACCTTAGAATATCAGGGATGGAGTTCCACTGGGGGAAAAGAGGAAAAAAACCTCAGTAACAAGTGTTAATGGACTGTGACACACAGAAAGTAAAGTTGCATGGCTGGATGACCTTTATGACCTTAAACTCCGTGACTTGGAGCCTGTCACTGATACTGCTGGTATAGTCCTGAGTTGTGTTTTTAGCACACTTGATATGAATCATGTGTATTTTTAAAAAATGAAATTAAAAAAACCCAAAACACAAAAGAGTAATTCTAAATACAATTCCTTTATCTATCTTGAAAAGGAAAGTGCAAGTGAACTTGTGTGTAATACTGAAAATCCATAAATTTAAGGCATACCTTCAGCTTCTCAATTACCAGAAAATTGCAGCTTACTAAGCAACTGCTGCAGAGTGGAGCTAGACTCTGTTAAATATTTAAGTACCCAGAAAGAATCTTTTCCTGAAAATTGTTCCATGGCTATAAAACACATCAGTTTTAATTTTCCATAGTAAGAAGTGGTTGTGCAACAGATTCCTCTCATTTTTTACTGCAGGCACTTGAGATTTTAAAAAAGTAGATTAAAATAGTAGATTAAAAGTTATCAGTAACCCAGCTCCACAGCAGTGGCCTGTGAAAAAGCAAGTCCTGTTGTAGTGAGGTGCTGAGATGCAGAGTTCAATAGCAGTTAACTCTTGAATCACTTGTGATGCCTGGTTGCTTCTGTGGTGCTCATACATCAGTCCTTTAGGACAGAAGCACTTGCAGTGGAAAAAAGGTTAAGAGACTGTGTGTGAAGTTGTGTTTTCTGGTTTAAAAGTAACTGCAGCACAGCAAACCTGCACTTAGGAGATTGCACCTCAGTGTATGTACACAACACAGCCTGCCTTCACCTTGCCCTCAGGATCTCAGACCAGACTTCCTAACAGGACTTCATCAGCCAGGTATGAGCAGGAACTTGGAAGCATTGTCTTATTTCTCTTCTGCTTGGGATAGATACAGACTGGATTTGAATAGATAGATACAACTTGGATTTGAAACCTGGGAGCTGTGAGGTGCTTTGCCTGGTCAACAGGCACAGAAAGATGGGAGCAGAGTCTGTGTCTTTTTCATTATCCATGATATTGTTTTGTTGATTCAAACAAAAGGATGCTGCAATTTAAAGCATATGGTTATTCTGTAGTATTTTTTTCTTTAGTATTTGTGAATATCTTTATTAAATGTAATTAATTATGAGTCTCCATAACACATTCTACTGTGTTTGAGATCTAAAAACAAAAGGTCTTTTCTTCACTTGTGTGGAGTCTGGCTCTTCACAACCTGCCCACATTGCTGGTATAAGACAGTGAAAACCACTATGACCCGGTAAAATACACTGTGATACCAAGTGTCCAGTGGTAACTCCTGCTGTTTTCCCACACTCCATTTATTTAGATTAGCAAGCCAGTAAATACAGGAAGAGGAAAGCAGCAGGCACAGGTAGGCTTCTTATCCATTTCTGCCTGAGGAAATATCTTCATAGGAAACTGTCTGACAAAACCAAAAAAACAGGTTCCATACGTGGATGTACTCCTTCATATAATTCTTCCATAAATAATTAATCTCCCTAAGCTTCCAGGAGTCATGGAATAACTATAAAATGAAGGTGCTCTTACATCATCATTAATTTGCATTTTCCTAATGATGAAAATCTGTATCTGCAGATGGTGATTAGTTTATTGTATCTGATAAACATTGTATGAAATTTAGATTAGTTAAGAATAGCATATAACCATGTAGACTGATGGTCTTTGTAATCTTTCCCATTATTAGTTAGAGCCTTGGTGGTGGTTTTGTCTTTTTTAAATACACTATCAAATGCATTCCTGAAAACATTTTCCAAGGTTGTTTCCCTGCAGGCATGATAGGTACAGATATTTCAGTGAAGTTTACATATGGATCCTTTTCCTTCATTCAGTAGGATCCATTCAGCCTTGCTGTGATTCTGTAGATCTGCAGGATTCAGACCCCGGGGTTTCAGTGGGATGTCACTCCCTTGGGTGTTCTTTGCTATTCTCTTTTGCTTGTATTTTCTCCTTCCAGTCCCTTATGTAGAAGTCAATTTTAAATACTGTACTCCTTGATGAGACCTCTTTTCAGGAATGGTTTAGGATCATCAACCCTGCTTGAAACAGAGACAGAAAGAGAAGCAGTGGGGCAAGGGAGGAGCTCAGCCGAGGTCTGAGGTGTGCATGGGAGGAGGCACAGGAGCCGTTCAGCCTCTTTGGTCATTTGCAGGATCTCCACAGGAGATGTGCAAGTGAATCCATTTTGTTTCTGCCCAGCAAATATAAAATTCTGATCAGGCCACGTCCTTTCTTGTTCCTGTTCTCTACAGACTGCAGCATGAACAGACATCATGAGCCAACTTTTGCCTTTTTCCAGGTGGCTCCAGTAGTTTTAATCTTCGCACGTACTCAGAATGAAGTTGTATAGGAGGTTGCCTTTTTATACAAAGAGATGGATCCAAACTCCATTGCACTCAGTGGGATTCTTCAGCATTAGTGGCTTTAGCAAATTTAATCTCGAGCCCATAATCAATTTTATAACCCTACTGCAGTTTAAGTTCTGTCTTTTGCCCTCTAATCCTTTTACCATTCCTCACCTTTGAATTACCCTCCCTCTCCAAAGCGGGTCTGTCAGTTCAGTCGCTGTACATTTTGTTTAAGCTGCTTGCAAAATTTTTAATTAGAATAGTTTAAGAACTGAATCCCTCCAAAGATTTTCCCTTGCCTTGCTTTTTATTTTTATCTGTTATTTAAGATTATGCAATTTTCCAGGGAAATACCCTTTTGGAAGACAGAATGAGGTTGGCAGTATAAGCTTCATAGTGGGTTTAGGGAACATTTGCTAAAAAAATAAATTTCAAAAAAAGTCTCAAGATAATACTACTTTTATGCTTCTTGCAGTACTAATCAAGGGTTTGAAAGAAGGTAATTATTTTGTCTTGAAAGTTCCTGTGATGATACTGTGATACTGCAAATATGATAAAATGATGCTTTTTAATGGACAAATGCACATGTATAGAGCTATACTCAGTCAATATATAAGCTATAAAATGAATTGAATGCATTTTTAGAATTGTATTTGCAAATTTACAGAGCAGTGGCTAATATTGGTTCTTCAAAGAAGTGAACACATGTTCTAATTTATTTCCTCGTGCCCAAAATAATAATGGTTTTAAATCAATTAAAAACCTGAATCTTCGCCCTACTTTTTCTGTTCCTGAGTGCAGACCACTTCCAGGCTTAAGGCATTTCCTGTCAAGGTAGTTTTAAACTGACATATTTGATATGTCCTATATATGCCCTGTACCCTTCTTTTGCAATTGCCTGGAAAGCTTCAGAAGCAGAACTTTTCAGAAAACCTAAATGAGTTGAAGTCCATAGATAGACACCATGTTTTCACTGAATTTTGGAATAAATTCTGAATTATTTAATGGACCCTAAGGATGGGAATTGATGATAAACTGCAAGCATTGAGTGCTTACAATCTGATAAATTTGAACTTGAAAAGACATAAATTTTGGAAGGGGGAGAGTTTTACATGTGAGGAATTTCACATTTCACTGGTTATAAAATCCAGATATTACTGTGCAGTAAATACTGCAGGCATGGGTATGAAAGGAATATGGTAAAAGTTTGCAGAACATACAAAGCTTGTTCAGGATCATGTAAACAGCTTTTTTAAACTGCAGAATTATGTGAAGACATTTGTGTCTCAGAAATGTTAATTTTATTTTTCTTACATAAACAAAATAGTAACAATGGTAGATTTTAGTTTTCCAGGTCACATAGGTACCATTTAACCAAGCCTATAATTGCCAGAACAGAAAACTGTCACTAAGACAGCAATGAAGCAAACAGGGCTATGGACAGAGTAATAGTGGCTTTTTTAAAGACCTGTCTACCTCACAAGCTAAATTCACTGTCTTGGTGATTTGAGATGATTTTTGGAGTGGGAGGGAGGGCTGGATAGGGACAAGGGGTTGCATGATAAACCACCCCACCCAGGAAGATTGTCTCTCTTATCTACTGGTATCACTCAGTCTTAGTATTTGAGATCCTGTGGTTCAGTTTTTATATAGGATCCATAAAGCATCTTGATCCTGCTCCACAGCTCTTTTACAGCTGAGGTTTCACCATTATTTTCAGTAGAGGATCCTGACACTTCCTTGGGAGGCACAAGGCTCAGTGAAATAACAGGACTCAGATAAGCCATAAGAAAATTCCTGCCACAATAAAATAAGGAATAGGATGACTCTGGAAGCAGATTGGGTCATACTCTAGTGTTTAGTCTGTCGCTTAATTTGAAATTCATGTCACTTCCCACCTTTCTTTTAACTTCCTTGATACCACTGGCTCCAGGCATGTCTTGTTATATGCTCACAGTTTGGTTGTGCAGCTCTTTTCTGAGAGCTGGAAGCTGACTATGCCATTTCAGAAGCTTCTGCACTAGGAGTGCTTCACAGATGTGTCCCTCCAACAGGGACTGCTGGCAGCTGTTATTCATAAAAGTGGATAATGCAGCTGGATTTTAAGCAGAGTAGTAAAGTAATAGTTAATGTCCAAATAAAATTTGTATGTGTATAATAACAACTTTTTCTATACTACAAATAATTCATATATTGACAAAACCCCCATCTATTCTATATGTTTTAAACGTTTTCTTGATGCTAATATTTCACATGCATAGGTCATTGACATTTTCTGGCTAATAACACTGTACTTGTGCCATATTGTTCCACCCTTGTGATATTTCCTTTGCATGAAGGGTGTGCTTTCCACACGAAAATGATACAATCCCAACATTTTTTAATGCACAGCCTGTATTTTTACGCTGAGGTATTTCCAAATACCTCCAGTTTGCTTCCTTTCCCGATTAAAACAGCTGGTTTCCCCAATATTTTTATGACTGAGTAGATTTCTGGCAGCCAGTCAGTAATCAAGCTCTGCTGAGAGTTATTATACTGTGTCTCTTCTCTGGAAGCAGGAGCACTCCTACTCACTTGCTCTGCCTGTAAACAATGTGCTGAGAGCTACAAGAGCCTCATATGAGGTCAAACCCAATCCCTCTCTATTTCATCATGGAATAGACACTGTTTTTATCAGTACACTAGTATATTTTATTGGGCTGTTCTCACCAGAGATTAAGTCTTTACCCAGAGAGAAAGCAGGAGGTTTGATAGCCCAGCAGCTGCCCTTTCAAATATAGATGCCAGTGACTCACACAGGAAACACGAGGAGCTAATGAATACCACTAGGAACCATTTGGAGGTTCCTCACAAAGCCATGTGTAAGTGCAAGCCCTGTTATGCCACACCAGGTTATCAATTGCTGTGAAGCCACAGGAGGAAGAGAAGGTACACCAGGGTGGAGGATGCATCTCTATCACCTATAAAAAGAGCTTGTCTGTGCTCACTGCAGGGCTGCAAAGAGGGACAGGAGGTGTTTCTTCCCCAAACACTGAAAATAATTGATTACAAACTGATAGCAAGTATTGCTCAGGCTTGTGGTGCTTTCAGCCCCTGAGCACATCCTCCAGGACCACACCTTCCTTGGCACTGACTCCGTCTCTGCAGCACCAGAGGTTTGTCAGTCCACCTTGCAAGTCAGACCTATTTTCAGTAAAATAAGAAAGAATAGATTATTTAATGAGTATTAGGCACTGTCACGTAGGCAATCATTGAAACAAATAATGCAAATAAAACCCAAAAAGACTTCCTGATAATTCCAGGGATTTTTTTTTCCCAAAAATGTTGTGCTGGTTTTTGTGGGGCAATCCTGTCATCCCACAAGCTCAGTTGTAACTATTCAGCAATTTGTGATCTTTAGGGTTGTTGGCTGAACATTTTTGCAGGCACAATTCTTTAGGAAGTGGCATATCTGTTTCTGAAAACTAATTTTCAGATCTTTATCGAATTCCATTATCTTTCTGCCATTCTCCTTCCTACTGAGACAAACTCATGGAAACCTATTGAGATCTAAAAATCCATCATGTGCTTATGAAAATTTGACCCGTATTGGACACAGTTTTGTCAAACTTGTGGTCTTCACAGTATTCTGAACTTTTGATAGAAATAATTTAAAACTTACATGGATGTAGTACTTAAAAATTGCAGACATTGTACAGGGCACTGGTCCTGTTGTCTCTAAGGGCAAGCTGCCCACTGCAGTCAGTTCTTCTCATACTTCTTGTTTCTGAGGATTTCTTCCCTGTAGAGTTTTGCTTTTACTGAAGTTCTACCTAATTTTTTCCCACTCCTTGCAGACTACTGGCTTGTAGCAAATGGCAGTGTGACTCACAGTGCCTGCAGAGCAGCATCTCCACACTCACACATCCTCGGCAGCTTCTGACTCAGCAAGAGCTCGTGCTCTGCTCTGTCACAGAACAGCAGACTGACGACTCTGCAGTGTGGGAACTGAATATTTACTGCCTTACAGTTTCCTTTGAACTGCTTTTGTGTTGAAAAATACATCTTGCTTCACAAGCTCCTCTAAGTACATGTATTTTTCTAGCTTTGGTCTGTTCTCACGAATCTTGGGTTCTAGCTATTCTGTGATTTCATCATTTAGACTAAAGGGTAGTTTAAAACTAAAAAAATCCCGGAATGATAATTATGCTTTGGGCTACAATCTATTGCATTCACTCATGCTACCAAAGTTAAGCAAATCTTGGAGCATAGGTATGTGTCAGGTAAATGAAAGAGGAGTGATTTTGTTGAAGTATTTTATTTTTTGTCAAGTGAATGGGAAAATCAATGCTGCTGCTGACTGGAGAAAAGCACAGGAGTACCTCTAACCTCATGATGCTCCCTAACAGAGATAATTTTTTCAAATCAATTATGCAGTTCATGGCATTATGGAAAGACTTGAAGTTTCCATATTAACTCTGTTCAAGAGAAAACATTCACTGCAGGAGAAGGACAGGTATGAAAATTGTCAGTAATGGAAGCTCTTGGACCCAACACACTGAATTGTTAGTGAAAAATTGGGACACGAAAAATACCATGTCTGATATCCAAAAAAAATGGTGAATAAATGTCTGAGTCCAAATGGCTGAAATTAGATGTCTGTATGAAAAGTGACAAATACTGGTTTTATGCAAAAAGTTCTGACATTGTTTATCTTGGAGAAACCATCTTTCTGTTGCTGTTATTACTATGCCTGCTGTGCAAAGACATGATACCACTATTCTTGGGGCCTTTGGAGCAAGAGACAGAAGAGTTTGAACTTGCAGAAGTTGCAAAATGGAGGTGTGTAATTTATATAATATTGGGCTAAATCTGTCATTTACTCTGATATAGGGTAAAATCATAAAGCCAATGCCTGGAGACTCAAATCTCGGAGTTTGCACTGTGCAGGTTTTATTGCTCCAGGTAGACAGGATATTTTCCAGTCCACTAGGGAAAGTGCATGACAGAATAAATGGGCTTTTATTATTGTATTTAAGAGGCATGAATCCAGTCTATCAGAAGTGAAGTTGGGCACTTTAGATGGGTGCAGTGCCATTCATTACAGGTTGGCTTCTGTTGGGTGCAGGGAGCACTCCATTAAATGATTGCAAATGAACAGTGAGGTGTTTAAAAGGCAGACTTTATTGTGCTCAGGGTAAAAGCTGTGCTGGCTGGAGGAGTTTTCACTTGTACCTCATTCGACCCACACAGATTGCTGCAAAATTTCAGCAAGAAGGAAGTCGCAACCCCACTCCATTATCAGCTGGCACACTAAAAGCCTGGCATAGGACTGCAACTGAAACCTACTGGAAAATTATGAATTCCAGTATATTTTTAGCAACAGAAACCATGCTGGTTTTGAGCTAACACATGTATCTTCTGCATAGATTTTTCAGAATATTTTGCAAATGTTTATTCACATCTTTCTTTCAACCCTGTCTCCCTGAAGAAGCAGACTTTGTATGTAGAAATAGGGCAGTGAGGAGTTCTCTGAGTTAGATGAAGGGAATGAGGGTGCTGCAGGCTGTGACTGGCTCTAGACCTGTGCCCGTGTGTGCCATCAAAGGGAGTGCAGGGCAGAGCAGGTGGCACAAATGAGGCTTGGCATGGCTGTACTAGGGCTGAGGTGGGGCTGCTTGTGACTGCTCTGTCCCCAGCCAGGGTGGATTTGTCCCCCCTCAGTCCCCACCTGGCACAAACAGCACAGGCTGTTGCTCAGCTGCTGGTGGTCACAGACACTCTCTGGTGGCTTTGTGGGGCAGCTGTGGCACTGATGCCATATGACACAGCTCTCTGTTGATGGTGATATCAAATCTGCCTCCCCTCATTCTCTGCCAGTCCCTCATGTGCCCTTTTTATCTCTTACAGTTTATTTTAAAAGGTACAATACTTTGGCCTCTTGTCCTTTTTTCTGGTCTCTTCACTCCGAGATACTCTCAATTATAAACAACATGGACAGTGTGCATCATTAAGCAATGTTACCACTCAGTTAACTGCAGGCAGGATAATGAATGTTAACCTTGACTGCAGAGAAAGGTACAGCAGTTTAACTTCAGTAGGTTTTAAAAGTGGTTAGTGAAGAAAACTACAACTGCTGTCCTTATCATTAACCTGGCTGCAGCTTAGTCCAGTTTAAGACAGTGTCTGATAGTCTTAAAAAAAGACCAGGTGGGCTGTGTATTGCAAGCCATAACTCCCAAGTCTCTTACATTATTACCTTGCCAAAAGAAATAAATATCTTACCAGCTGAGCTAAGCACTGAGCAGTTAAACCAGCATATACTGATATCACATACAGAGCACAGTCAGGAGAACCGGGAAAGCTTCCTTCCCACTCCCCACTGTGGGAGTGGTGAGCCTGCTTTGCCCCCATTGCACTGCTGCCCTCTGGGAGGGCTTCCTGCACTGGGACAGGGTTATGTGCACCACAGGGTGGGCATGAGCAGTCCTGTGAAGCATCTTCCTTCTGGGGCACAACTGGCACAACAACGTCAAACTGTCTGACAACAGTCTCTCTTGAGACAGGGGTTACACTCACACGGGATTTCTGAGTGCCGGGGCTGTACCATCTCTTCTGACCAAAACAGGGTGCTAATTGGGTTTCACTTGGCCAGAATTTGGAAGAAGGACAGGGAGCAACAAATGTTATGTGTCAGAAAAAGCAGCCTCAAACTGGAATTCTTTCATGGGAACAAAAGTTATTATGGAAATGTTTCACAGCTGTGTGTAGTCCCATTGTCTGAGGGGTGTTGTGCCTATATCTTGCACTGGGATGCAGATTTTTTTTCTTAAGCCTAAAGCCAAATGAATATAAATATTTAATATCTGGCTTATTCTTATTCATTTGCATGCCTACCATGAACCAGAGTAATCCATAAATGATAACTGTGAGGTTTGTTGGACTGAATATGGTCCTGATCCCAGAATTCTGGACTCAGTAGAAAGATTTTTCTGCCTTACACAGGCACTGAGACATTTGGTTATATCCAGAATTGTTCAGTTGCCTCTTTGGATGTTATTCTCACGTACTCATATTCCAAAGTAGCATTATATTATGTCACAGCTGTTACATTTCTCCTGTGTTTTGGGTTTGTTGGAGTTTTTTTTTAAGGTGAAAATACGTACATAGTTCAAATTATTTTGAAGTTCAAAGTGCTATTCCTGTATAGCCTCGTTACAGGGACAAGTCATTGTAGCTCTGAAAGCCCCATGATTATCTAGTGATACCTTTACAATATCTGTGCAGTGAGGGTATAGATAAGACACTGATTTGAAGTTTCAGACTTGAATAAGTTCATGTTCTGTGAATAAATTGCAGTTTTGAATGTGTTCACTGGGATGTGAGAGATTGTTGTTTATTCTACCTCTATGCCATCATCTGCAAATTGCTTAATAGTATAAATAAATGTTACATAAATCTTAAAGGGTTTTTTTTTAAGAAGCAAAAGCAAAAAATAATAGTGGAAGGCTTTAATTTGTGGTTGTTGTCCTGTTGAGTTCCTGTTTGATTACTGGGTTAGATTTGCTGCAACATGTAGATTCTGTTTACAGCCTTGTAACATTTACTGATATTTTAATATTAGGTTAGGCTAAGAAATGAGTATGGTTGTTCTTGCTGGATTAAAACTGGATGGCTCATAGTGTTAATCTCTACAGCACCAAGACCCAGTGCTTTGATGGACTTTGCCACCCCCAGGGCATTGGATCTGCTCATGAGGAGGCTCCTAAACCATGGCAGCCTTCAGTCTGCATATGAACAATCCAGATGCCCCAGAGCAGTAGCAGACATTGATCCCCGGTCACAAGGGCTTCCAAGATGGAGTGTGTGTGATGGCAGGGTACAGACAGTGCCAGGAAACTGCCTGGGCTGTGTTCAGCTAGGCCTGTTTGACCATGTTGAAGTCTGACAGTAAGTCTGACACATGTCCTGCTTCTCAGCACTTGAGGAGAGAAGGCAGGGCTTGTTGGCAGAGTGAGCCTCTTGAATATCTGACATTGTGACCCATGGCAGCTCTGATCCAAAGACAGGCTGCATTTCAGAATCACAGAACCAATGAGGTTGGAAAAGACCTCTGAGATCATCGAGTCCCGCCTGACCCAACACCACCTTGTCTACTAGACCATGGCAGTAAGGGCCATGTCCAGTCTCTTCTTAAATACCTGCAGGGACAGTGACTCTACCTCCTCCCTGGGCAGCCCAGTCACTCTCTCTGTAAGAACTTCAGTAACAGCTTTGTGCGTGTAGGACTTGGTGTGCTGACCTTGACCAAACTGCTCTTCATCAGCTGTTCCTTAGGGAAGCATGAGGAGAAAAAAGTCTTGGGTTCAACAACCCTTAATTCTTTACTTCTGGCACATGCTCATGTGGTAAAGCTGGGAAGCTGTCTCAGCATGGGGGCAGTACAACTCATCTGTCTGCAAAAAACTGCACTGATATGGGTTTTTTTCATCTGAGGGGTATTCTGCTGGTTAGACATTTTTTTCATCAGTAGCCAACAAACAAACTTTGCAGCTGGCAAAATCAACAATTTATTCAGCTGCTATGAATTTGTTTTTTCTCTCTTGTTTCTCTCCTCTGTATTAAACTTCAAAAAGTAAATTAATACTGGCATTGAGGCCAGTCCAAAATTTCCATGGTATTACAGACCTACTCAGTTAACTTTGATTGCTTAGGTAAGGCTGAAGTAATATATGTTTGGTGTGGGACTGGTTTGCTGGGAGGATATGAATGTGTTTTTAATTATCAAAGAACTTTGTCATCTCAGACTGATATATCCAAAGACATTTTTCTTTCTTTTATGGCTATTCGTGTTTTCTGCCACTTGAGTTTGTTTCCATCTTAGCAAAATGAGAAAGAATCGAAAGTCTCTTGATCTAAATCTTTTATTTGTACTGGACTTTAAAGGTATTGAGTTGCTTATATGACAATCAGTACTTGACAGATGTAACATCTCTTTCTAATGCCCTTTATGCAATGTTTCTTAATGTAAAAAGTAGTATAACAAAAGGAAAGAAAATCTGGGGCTTTGGTTTACCTTCTTTTCTTGTTAAAGAAGGTGAGGATTTGAAATGTCACAGGTGAACTGAGACTACATCCTGCAGCTAGAGACTGTAAAGAGAATTTAAAGAAACCTTTTAAAAAAAGTCTTACATAGTATTATCAATTCCTATATAAAATAATTTAATATTTTAAGTACTGTTTAAATAATTTATCTGTATTTAAAACTAACTTCTTAAATTTCATGTTTGGAACATTTTTGGCATTAACACTTAAATAAAATTTTTAAGATATTAAAAAGTCTTTTAAATATTCAATACAATTCAATATAAAACCAGAAAAAGCAATATACATTGTTCACACATAGTATTGTACATGACAGCTGAGCTCCAGAGTGAGCTTTTGAATTTGTCAGGCAAGCCATAGCTTACTTGTGGTGAACCACTTGCTTACCCTCTGGACTCTTAAGATTATAACAGATCCTTCCCATCAATATGTAGTCTTTAATATTATATACACATACTGTATACAGAATTTCATTTCCATCTCTATGCCCAAATTGTAAATAAATATTTTTTCACAGCGTTTAGATCAAAATATTGTTTAGCATACACAAATATATTTGACACACACAGTTTGACAAGAAACATACCCATTTTGCTCAGCTCAGTTACAGGGGAAGGGGACTCATGGGTGCAAAAGAACATAATGGAGGAGTTGTCACTGTTATATTCCAAATGGATAATAAACTTACTACCAAATGTTTACAGGTTGTGTTAACAGCGGGAAAATGAGGATTCCCTTGTCCCCTTGGTGCATTTCCATGAATCCTGCCAGCCATGCAGGCAGTGGAGGGGGCAGTGCTGGTGTCTCCCAGCTCCTGTGTCTCACCCCTGGGGTTCTCTGACCTGTCACAAGCTCGGTGTTACAGGCTTTGGCAGGACCTTGCTGAAGGCCAAGCACCAGGCTCCAGATTTTAAGCCCAGGCGTGTCTGTCACTGATAATGAAGTTTACTGTCAAATTGTAACTTGCTTTCTCCATCCTCCTGTATTTAGCAAGATGATTTCTACAGATACTGTAAGTGCATTTGGGTGGAAAGAGAGGGACTCTCATGCTTCCTACATTACATGCATCATGTATCATGATTGCATTAATTGTGTCCCATTGTGCAAGACAGTCCTCAAAAGTCTTCATTTCTTCCTAGAAAATTATTCTCCTAGAGAACTCCAAAACTTTACAAAGACTAAATGGAACACTCTACGTAGCTACTTAGGGATACTTGCAGCAAGGAAAACTACCAATGCAAATCAACATTCCCACCAGGAATCCCAGCCTAGGAACATTCCTCAGGGGAGCAGCACGTGCCACATGATATGTGCAGTTATTCACAAATGAATGAAACTCACATTTCAGATTTTGGACTCAAAGTTTCCCATTCATACGCAATCTACAAACTAGAAACTACTTGTAGGAATTATTACATGGATTATTCTTAATCCTTGTTCCTGAAAACATAAATCCTTTATAGGTAATTCTACGGTTTCAGGATGAGCTTTCAAAAGGTGTTGAATGTTTTGCTCGCGTCTTTGCAGTGTAAGATTCTAATGCACCTTCAGGAGGACAGAATTCACAAGCTGTGAGAGATACCCTGCCTTCCTTTCACTCCTCCTGCCCTATCTCAGGCATGAAGGTGCTGGCACAGGGTGTTCACTCAGGTGATGGGTGGTACCTGTGGTGACTCTAGGCTTGGCCTGCATGAAATTTGATTCTTCTGCTTTCAGGGGAGCAGACTCTGAAAAAGAAATCATTACCTAGGGAGAATAAGCATTTCAGTCACTTTATTTTAATCCATTTTAGAAGATAAACTGAGGCCTTGAGTTTATTCCACAGTAAAAACATGGTACAACAGGCCTCTCTTTGTGTCTCTGAAGATCTCAGCCAAAAAATGGGGATTTTGCAGGATAAAACAAGCAGCCAGTGCTAAAGTAATCCTCCCCCACATCTTTTACCACTTACATCACTGGTTGGGAATACTGGTGTGCCAGCAAGGGATTAATTCTCAGCTACTTTGTACACACAAAGTTTCAGGTCCTGGTATTCTCAGCTCAGTCCTTTTCATTAAGACATCAAAGTCACATGAACTGTTAGTTTTGCCCTTGCAAAAGTCTGTCCAGGCTGGGGAGAATTTGTATTTAAGTCTTAACCTTTCTGTGGATGTATATGCTATGTATATCTAAATATATATTTATACATTTCATAGTTTATATCAGACCTGAAAAGCTTTATTATTCATTAGTACTCATCTGATGATAAACTGAGCAGAAAAGGTGCAGTTTTCTTGTAAAGACAATGTTATGGTGACTCAACAGAAGGAGTTCTATAGAAGGCTAAGCACACAGCAGATCAAACATTCAATTTTTAAATGAAAACATTGATCTCAGGATTTAATGGCTTCTTTGCTTTTGAGTCCTCACTTATGCTTAAGCCTGTACAAGACACTGAGTTACTTTTCCCACACTGAAATCTGGTTAGCAGTAAACAGACAAGTGTGGGGGTTGTTGGGTTTTTTTTAAACAAGTGATGATAAAGGCATCGTAAATCAATCATTTTTCTTTTTGGTAGTTAAAAAGGTCATTAGTTGAAAGAATGCCTTTCTGGGGAGAAGAAAGAAGTAGTAAACACTGCAGAAATTACTGTGAAGACTGTTTAAGAATTCAGGCCATACTCCTAGGTCAGATCCAGAAAGATATGGAAGGACACGTTATATGGTGTGTCCCCTCAACTTTCAGATTTTTGATTCAGAATTCTGAAAGTCATTTCTGCTCTATTCCAAGTGCAGGGAGGGAGGTACAGGCTGACTGGTTGTGAGTGAGCTGGAGAGCTGCACATGACAGCTCAGTAAGAAGCAGTAACCAAAAAGCCAACTATTTCTCTCTTTTCTCTCTGCTGTTTGAGCATCCATGTGGATTTAATCCCCTCCTAAACATCAGTGTTTACAATCACTCATTCTAATAGTTAAGATGGACCACGTTATCCTTTATAACAAAATCTGGAAGAAGTGACATTTCTGGCATTGTCTGCCTCTTATTTTGTAATGGCCAGTTCAAACGTGTGTGAGAGACTGTGGTGCAACACTGTCATTCTGAAGGGACTTGCAGCAACTGCATTTTCCACAAGAGAGTGCTCAAAGGAGCTGTGCCCAGGTGGCCCAGAGAGAAATCCTTAGCTTCCCTTCTGAAATGGTGCCACTCTTGCAAAAGGAACTCAGAGAGGGGGGCAAAAGAAAGCAGACAATGAGAAGCAGTACACTCATTATAAACAAGCAATCAAAAACTCCACTTTCTTATTTGCTACATACCATTCAGAGAAGCAGGTTCTAGTTAGGAGTTAAGCAAAATCTTTAGACACAGCCTCTACAAAGTTTGGTGCTGACATTAAAATACCAATTGTACAAATGATTGTGAAGACTGAAAAGGCCATCAAGCAGAGCCGATCCACTACAGAGGCTGCAAACTTCCACTCATTGCAAATGGCTTCCTCTTCATCCTGGTCTCTGAACCGGTTTGCAATGTACCTCACCTCTTCCAAAATCTTGGCCAGGTCTGGGTCACCCTCAGAGGGGTGGCCACTGTGCAGCAGGTTTTCTTCATCTGTTGGTGAGCAGGTCATCCTCCCACAGATGACCCCTGAATCAGTGGTAGGTGTGCAGTGAACCCCTTCCAGCCCCCTGAAGCCAATGTAGAGCATGTTGCCATTGCTGGATTGCTGTGCACTCACAGTGTTCATCTCCACGCTGGACAGGCTGCAGCGGCGCTGTTTGTGCTGGCAGGCAGGACGCACTTTCTCCTCCCCTGGTCTCTTCATCCTCAGAAACCAAGCACACCAGTTCAGAAGGATGATCCTTGTCTGAAAGAAAAGTTTTGAGAATAAACATCTCTTCACACAGCCACTGTCTTCGGGTGCTGCTGGTGGGGGGACTGTCTGGTCTATGGTCTCTGCTTATTCTGAACAGGAGTTCTAGAAAATGGGGACAGTTTTCCTGCTGATTAATTTAACAATCACTGAGGTTGCTTGATTGCCAGCTTGCAGTGCTGTTGATTGCCTCAGACTGACTACAAGCACTAGGACTTCCCTTTCCTCTGATGGGAGTCTCCATAGTCTCCAAATTGTGTTAATTTTTCTGGCATTTGAACAGTGATAGGGAGTCTTTTCCACCTTTACTAGAAACCATGGGTTCAACAAAACAAAACACTTACTGAAGAAGAGTTGCTTTGTAATAGTCTTAACAGCACTACTTTGAACTGTAGTCAGTAAGTTTACAATTCTTTTACTTGTGTTTGTGCTCTAAAATAAATTCCCAGGCCATTACTGTTTGGAAGGGGCTGCTAAAACACATTCTGGACTGGACCACCAAGCTTCACAATGTTTTGGCTCTGTTTTCACATTGCCTTCATGACAGTTGATTGCAGATTTTAGAAAACAGATCTTGATATAATATGGAGAAAAGATAGAAAAATTACTTTGATTTAAAAAATACTTTTCAGACTTAATCAGTGTGTATTATTCTATTGTTTTCCACATTCCCTTAATCCAGCCTTACCAAAAGTGCAGGCAAGCCAGAGACTGTTCCAGTTCTGATGAAAGCTTCTGTAATTCATTTCAATCAGATTTTAAGGGCTCATTCCAGCATTTCTTTTCCAGAGCACTAATGAAATATTATTGTCTTGTATAATATGCAAATTTTACACTATAATTAGATTTGGTCCATTTATTCTGACTGTGGATTGCCACTCAGAGTAGATTTTCTATCCAGACAAGCATCCTAACCAGAGACATATCTTTCCCTGTTACTCTCTTTACACTATCAAGGTTCACCAAGAAGGATAATATTCATTAACTGCAGGCCTGATCCAAAATCCACCACATCCAACTCATGTTTGTTGGTCTTCAGCTTCTCAACATGACAGCTCACTGTTCAACCTCAAGTACTCTGTTTTCTGAGGACATTTGGCTCAGTTCTAAATATTTCTTCCCTTTCGGTCATCAAACATGAGTCTAAAGAGATATATCTTTTATTCTCTTCATTGAAATTTATTTTAAAGTCACTACTCCAAAATAGGCCAGGGAATATCTCATTATCTCTTATCCTCAGGGCACTGCTGTATGCACATTCTTTCTGGCCAGTAAGGAAAATAACAACTCATTGTTCTAGAGAGAAAAAAGCAGAAAGGTCTCTCCATCTTCAGAAATGCCTGGTGCTGCTATGAGCTGGGGGAAGTCAGAAGAGGGGACAGTTGGCTGATGATTCTCAGCAGTGTGTAGTAAACCAATATGAGCATAATGTTCTCTGTAAAAACACCCCCTCATAAAAGTACATTGTAAAGAAAGTCTTATGTGCTTTATATAAATATGCTGTAATTCTTCTTTGCACTTTATAGATGTTCTTGAACTGAGATTCAAAGATCAGGATTTTCAGAGAAAGTTTCACTTCCCCTTTAACAGCCATTTTTAACAAATGCTTTTTAGGATATGGATGTTTCTGTAGGGAAGCAGCTAAATATGTAGCAGTTGCACCTTGAGGGTAGTTCATGCCTTGATCATCTCCATCAGCACCTTACTCTTTTCTTTTACCTGTTTTACTTCTGACACCTGGAGCTTATTTGAAAATCCCCTTCATTTATATACATAGTTTTAGCAAAATCCTGAGTTGCTTATAGCTGTTTTGAAGGATATTAGAAGCAAGTGGAGGTACATTCATTCTCTATCTTGCACACACATTCTCTAAGAAACCAACCACACAAAACATCTCATTTCTGGTGAAACTACTTTTCCAAACAAAATGTTTAGGAAGGATTTATATGTTTTTAACAGTAAGAAGCGATCACAGGCCCTCAGTTATCTGTCACATCCCTGACTTGGACATTTATGAAATGGACAGTGAAGGAAAGTCAAACCTTACCCATTTAGGCATTTTTCCGCCATCTGGATCATGGTGGTGGTATTGTAGAACAATAACAGTGACAACCACAGAAAGACCAACAATAATCATAGTGCTGGCAAAATACTGAGCTGCAAAATAAACAGATAATTACAACAACATACTTTGGCTGATATAGTTCTCGTAAGGCCTGTTTATGTACATGCATACATGGTGTTTAGCTCTTTTTCCAGTGTGGTGATACACATGCTACTTTAGGTACTTTTGAAAGACTTCTCAACAGCAGAAAGATCAGTCATTATTTAGAGCCAATGTTTAGCAATTGTTTTTGTGGAACTGAGCACCTGCCTCTTCTAAGCAACCTTGAAAAAAATTGTCTTCTAATTTTCTTTCACCAGTATTATAGAGACTGGCTAGTACTTCTTTTGAAAAGTTTCTCTTTTTGTTTGAACGATTACAAGGGGCAGATTCCATTATGTTTAGCTCTAATTGGAGTTAGGAATACAGAGCATAATCTGGTGAATTCTGTCAAAATTGCAACAAATCTTCCATGGAAAATTGACTCCCCTGTGCTTTTCCCAAATACACATAGGTTCTCTGCTTCATTCAGAGCAGAGAGCACCATCAGAGCCTCTCCTCAGTTGGCAGCATTTTCCTACCCCAGCTGCAGTGGGGCACCGTGCAGGTGGTGATTTGCCTCCCTGCTGCCAGTCACTGCACCCTGTCTGACAAACAGCCCCCAGGAATCCACGCTCACCGATTAAGGGCACGGAGTCAGACGTTGCTGGCATAATTTCAGCCACAAGCAGCATGAACACAGTGAGAGACAATAAAACTGTGATACCTGAAAGATAAACACGAGGTATGAAATTAGATCAGTAGCTGGCAACTACAACGCAGAGAGAAACCAAACGAATCTGAAGGAGTGCTCTTTGCAGGATCTGTCCCACTGTGTGCCTGCACCAGCATGTTAGTGGTGCTCCTGTCCTTCTGCCACCTCCATTTCAGGGGAGCAGTGCTGCCAAAGCAGCACCAAAGCTCACACAGACATGGATATTTTTAGATCCCTGTAACTGTTCAACTTTTCTGACCCTTTGCTAATTAGCTGAGGTAAATCAAAGCAATTCTTGTGCCATGTTGGCTTTAGAAACATGGTGTGATTTTGAGTGTTTGAGCATGTAACACTTAATTGTCATGGAAGCTACAAGTGCTGTAATGCATAAATTTCCTGAAAAGCAGATTTGCTGTCTTGGATAGACTTTGATATCATCTGATATCAGCTGTTGGGTTCTGCAGGGAGCTGTGCCCAAGGACTCTGGACTGTTGATTTTTAGAGTTTGACTTCTGTTGCTCAGTGATGAGTTCCCATCTTTCCAGAACAAGGCTTAACTGTTTTCTCAGGACTAGTCTTACACAATCAGGAGTCGTTGCCAGCTGGGAAAGATCTAGGAACAAAGAATTCATCTTAAAATATTGGGAGGGACTACTTGATTAGGGAGGCTATTGCTTGATGAGGGAGGCTACTACCCATTCTGGAGAAATGTCAGTTTTGTTTCTACCTTTAAACAGCTTTGTCGACTTAGTAGAAGCCAGTGCATCTGAATTTTTGTATGGGACTAAAGGTTTCTTTACGAATTTAACCTCCATCTTAAAGATCAAACACTCAAAATCAGATTTGTTTCACAAACCAATACTTCAGCTAAAATTTGCTGTAAAATGTAAAATAGGAGCAGTTAGAATCAATCTTTCTGAGAAGGCACCATAGGCTCTTACTACAACTCAGTATTAAAAGGAAATATTGGGAAGAATTCCGTGTTAAAGTGTCCAAATGCATATTCGTAAACTTAAGCTTTACTTAATGAATCTGAGATTTTTGTTAAGCAAATAAATGTCAAAAAATATACCCCTGCTTATTAAGGAAGGTAGCCAGGAATTGTTTGTGCTTCTGTTGGTTCACCATCAAACAGTGAAAATAGCTCATGAGCCAGAACAGGACCCACAGGCTCCTCCTGCTTACTAAGACTGTTAAAAAAATTTTTAAAAGGACAACTTCTTTTGGTTTAGTCATATTTACAATATCCTATTAATAATTTACCTAGTGAGATCTTTTCTCCCGAGTCTGCTGGAAGCAGGAAAACTAACAAAGCAAGTGCTGATATCAGTACACAAGGAATAAGGAGATTGAGTCCATAATAGAGAGTCCTACGTCTCATGGTTACTGTGAATGTTACATCTGGGTAGGGTTCTTTACAACACTCATAAAAGCTCTCAGTCCTCTTCCCAGGAACTCCTGTGTAGGAGGAAAGAGGAAGAAACCCAGAAATTAATGTGAGTAAACTGAGTATTATGTAGCAATTATTTTCTAAAAGGATAAATGTAGCTTTCTAAGTTTTACCACAGATAAAACTACTTCTTTAAGCTTAATTCCCAAATAAGTAATTTTTTGTCAGACCATGAAGGAAAATCAGATAAAAGATACTCACAGAACTCAAGCAGCAAATTTGCCAACTATTTTGTTATGTTGATTTGTACCTCACACCTGTTGTCACAGTTTCAAATGCCACCAGCCAGGCCATTTATTAATTTAATCTCTGTCTTCATTTCATGGGTGTTATTCCATCCATTTCAGCAGTGGGGACAAGGCTGCAAGTTGCCAGTGTAAATAAGAAATCAAGAGCTTACCTACTAAATCCCACTCCCCATTTGAAATATAGCCAGATATATCTGCCTCTTGCATCTGTAAGTCCAAGGACCAGCCCCCGTAAGTCCAGGATCCAAACTTCAGGTTACATTTCTGAACATCAAATGGAAACCAGCGCACATCTATGTAGCAGGAGCTTTTAAATATGCCTAGATGGGATTTGAAACAAGGACACTGAATTTAAATGCTTGTTCCACAGAATTTCATGTACATTTTCTAACCAGAACTTGTTCTTCATCACACCTTCTGTTTTTCACTTGTAAAGCATATTTAACCTCAGTCATGGCTTGACACGTAAAGAGCAAAAGTCAGTCATAGAACAGGGAAAGAACTGTACCATTAATGTATTGATGTTACAAACTATTTCTTAATCAATTTTTCCATTTTGGCACATAGTGGGAGGATATTTATAGAAGAGCTTGGATTTCTAGATCTTGTATTTCAGAAAGAAATGAAGCAGAATATGTAATCTGTTTCTATTTCTTTTACTGGCTAAAGTAAGAAATCCTGAAATATAAGAAATCCTGAAATATTATTTACTGTACTATTAGATTTCTATGATCTTGATGTACTCAGGAAAGCCAGCTTCTTGAGTCAGGCCCTGTCCTTTAGCAGCTTTCAGAATTGAATTGAAAAGCCTCCACCAAATGGAATATCTTAAATCAAAAGGACCCTGAAATCCTCTTGGGATTTTAGGTGGAAAAACTAATTTGTCTGGAAAGCACTTGGCTCTACTGCTGTAGTTTCCAAAATTCAGATTCTGAGAAGAGTTAATTCTAATAATTATGCTAATTGAGTTGGGGAACAGAAGCAGTACTCCATTGATATATATCCAAAGTCAGTCATATATCAAATAAATGGCTACTTTCCTCTCAGACTAAAAATTGTGTTGATGAAGCAACCAGTGAATCATTTCAAATAGAAATACATCCAAGATATTAACTAAGTATCTTACTGTAAAATCAACATATTAGTAAAAGAAACACTACATTAATTAAATAAATTTTTATTAAGAGGCATTACCATAGCTTTAATAAAAACTATCTTTTTATAGTGAGGAATTTTTATTTTTTATCTTTTTTTAATACTTCCAAGCTTCTGAAATTGTGCATTATGACAAAATTACTTACATAATTGGAATAAAACATGTATCTTTGTGGTGGTTTTCCTGCAAAGATGTAATGATGTAACTCATAATGCACCTAGACTTAAATCTATCAGACAATGCTAGCCAGATAAATAAAATATCAGAGAATTGATGTCAAATTTGAAACCACACCATGCATAAAAAATCTGAGTTATGAACATTTGTGACATGCAAACAGCCTACCTGGGGGCAGGTATTGGCAGTGTCCTGAAGAATTGACTAAAACATTGGTGTGAAAAGTAGCATCAAATCTTTCATCAGCACTAGAATAGGGAAGAAACAAAACGGGTTATATGATCCTTGACTGGCTGAAGAATATCTGAGATGAATCTGTTCTTCATAAAAGGATTATTTCACCCCAAAAACTTGCCAGCTTTTCTCCTGTCACCAGTTTTCTGTGGCCTCAGTGTAACTGGTCTGATACTGTTGGGTTTGTTCCTGATTATCAGCCATAAGTGAAGGTGGAGCCACCCCATTCCTGCTGCTCACCTGTCCCATCAGATTCACTACAGTGCCTTGGCTCCACTGATTTCCATTTGGAAATAAGCTCTTTTTAAAAACCTCTCAAGCATCTGTGCTGGTAACTCTGTTCTCTTGCTGTCTACGTTAGCAGCAGCTGATGAATACTGGGGAGATGGATCCTCCAGTGCCTGTGTTTTCCTACCCTTTTGGCATTGGTGAACATTATTACTGCCTGTCATACACAAGACTCTTTAATGCAGCTCCAGCCTTCATTATCTACCTCAGAACCCACAAACTGGGTTCAGAACAAAAGGAAAAAGAGGTCCTGTTAGAGGTGTCAGTGTGGTGGTGCTGGCCAGGACCACCCTGCTGTGCTGGTTTTACAGGTCTCTAGAAAAGAACCATAACGGTACTTGGAGAATGCTCCAAATTATGAATTGGCAGCTGCTGCCAAGGAATATCTCAACTACATCTGGCACAATGTCCTGGGAACTTACTAGGCATTAAAGTTTTAAGAACTTCTATACGGGAAACAACCTATTTTCAAATATTTAGATGATGAAACAAAGACTCTTTCTTAGGAAAAGAAAGGGAGTTTGCTGACTTAACCCCAGAAACCTTTCATGGAGATATTTAGATTATTTAGCATTGCAATGGACATTTACCCATTATAATATTGTGCCTTATTTCACAGTTCCCATTTACTGCTGGGGGTTTTTGCAGTAAGGGATTGGAGATTCTGATCTGTACATTCCTTAAAGCTCAGGGCCTGGGTATCCAAGAGATTGTTGGAGTGGCTGAAATAGGTGCCTGGGTTAAACTGCACCCAATGTGTTGGGAAGGTGCCAGCAGGGAATGGTGTCAGGAATGGCACTGGCACTGAAGGGCATCTCGGAGTTGTTTCAGGAACTGCTGTGTTGAATTCACCTCTGATGGCTGCTGGCCCTCATTAGAGACAAAGGTGCCTTTCTCAGGCTTTTATTTGAGCAGAGAATGAGCAAAATGAGGCACACAGGCTCCTGTGCTTTGTTGTGCTGTGTGTAGGTTCCAAACAGCCACCTTGGGGGTGAGTTGGCACACAGAGCAAATGCAGTGCCAGCCGTGCTGGGCTGGCACAGGAGGGCACACAGCGCTCAGGGCCTGGTTCTTGCAGCAGTCTGGGCTCTCCTTGGTTCATTGGAACATGAGAAGTTTCTGATGTCTCTTTGCCTATTAGTGGTTCAGTACCTCATAATTTTCTAATCACCTTTTAAGACATTATCGGAAAAATACAGTAAAAATCTGAGATGGGGATAAAGAGAAATATTCATAATTCTAGCAGAAAATAAACTATATTAAAAGGTGGGTTTTTTTCCCAGCAAGGGAAGACCCTTATTGAAACATTCTTTTTTAAAAAGAGGACTTTAATATTTAATCTAGTCTGATGCAAATTTTGTATCTCAGGAGCTAAAATAAAGCAATTGTTAGAGATTTTTAGTTTGCATTTTATTTTCCCCTCATGTATTTGAAGAAATTAGATTTAGAAAAATATCTGGACTGGTCTGTGAAATACTCAGACAAGAAAAAGCTAAATCCATAATTACCTGTATGGAGTTGCACTTTTTCCTGCGGTGAGCAGAAGGCTCACAAGTGCTGAAAATATTTGCAACTATTTAATTTGAACTTTAAAGGCAAGCAGAAAAGTGTAAATATTGTGACTGTATCATGACTGGATTCTAGCACATGGAGGGGCAAAGGCAGTTCAGCTCTGAGGCAGCTGAACCAGCGTGAGCCACCCCTTCAGCTCCACAGCTCAGGGCTGCATTCCCTGGCTTTGTGCTGCAGTTTCTCTTCCAGTTGGAGCTCTAATTGTTTTCCCTCCACATTTTGGCTGCTGCTTTCGTGATATTTGTAAGAAACTGCAAATAAGTAAGAAACTACTCATTGCACTGCCAAATCTGGTAGAAATGGATTCAGGGGATATTGGGGAAGGAACAGGAGGATCATACACAAACACACCCACTGACACAGGTGTGCACACACACGTGTGCTGAAGACTCATTTCCTCAGGAAACCAGACTTTAAGTCCTCCAACAAGGTTCTGTATTAGACAAGTAATTGCTTTGATTTGAAATTAATAAGGGCTACACATGATGGAACTCAAACAGCCAAATTCAGGATGTAAAAACATCCATGCCATACAAATTACTTGTAGAGTGGAAGGTAATGACTCCTAGACTAGATTATCTTCTGTTCCTCTGGAGCAGAGGGCAGTTAAGCACCAGGGAGTTGCTTCTAAGACCTTGCTGCTGTTTCTGGTAATTGGCAAAAATATCATTTTTGAAAGAACACAAATGATCAAGCAACTTAATTTTCATTGCCACATGACTTTGCCTTTCATAAGACACATTCTTAAAAGAATATCCAGTGGTACTCAGATTCAAACATCAAATTCTTTTTTCTGAAAAAGGAGGATATGTGTTTTTCTAAGTCATGTTTCTGGTTGTTTTATGAACTGCACTGCTTCAACTGGGAATGCACCAAGTGGCTGAGCCTTTGCTTGATGAGACTGGACTGAAATGTGATGACAGAAAACTATTTCTGCTACACTTCTTCTTCAGGGTATAATGACTTGAAAGCAGATATTGATTGCAGCACAGTGAGATGGCAAAGCTGTACCTAGCAGATAGAATCCCCCTGGGACCTATCTGGAGAATCTCAGGTTTATAAAACTGGAAAAATGAAACTGTTAAAACGAGACATAACTACCACAATTCTTGTTATTCCATGAAGTACCAAACACTATGTGGCCATTTGGAAAATAATTCTACCAGAAATGAGCACTTTTAATAAGCCTAGTAAAAAGTGGAAGAAAGCCATACATGACATTAACACAGTCAATCCTGGAATTTGTACACAGGCCAAGATTTTCTTCCCTCAGAAAAATTACAGATGAACTAGCCCTGCTCTCTTCACAATAGACTGGTTGTAAAATTTAATACAGCTGTCACAATTTCTCTGTCCTGGGCTGCAGCAAGATGTGTAAGGATTCAAGACATAGTGAAACATGCATTCATTAAGATGGAAAGTAAATTTATAGTTCATTAATTTCTTTGTAACTGCAGATGCATGTCCCTAGTGAAGCACATAGCAATTGAAAGCATCCATCTCAAAATGGCATGTCACTATACGAGAGCATTGCAATATTCCCAACGTAATTTCATACAGGAATAAGAATTTGTTTTAAATAGCTTTGCTCTCTGGCTAAACTCTGAATAAGAATTTTGGATTAAATATGAGTTTGAAATAGAAACACTGTAGAATAATTAGTTCATGACTGTGCCATGATTAACAATCCAAGGATTTGAGAACCTATATTAACAGAAAAACTGTGTTTTCAGTTTTTCAGGTTATTGTCACCCTTCTCATTCTATAAAGCACTTCAGCTACAGGTAGTATGTATATATCAATATTACTAATTTCTAAAATACTACCCTTTCATTTTGGATATACTTACTTAAATATTGTAGCTTAAATTCTTAGACACATTGAATGTCTCCCTCAGGTTTGTGATTTATGTGAGGAAGAATATTGTCATACTCAGTCTTTTAGGAACCTCTAAACTGCTGTTGTAGAATACCAATTTTATGCCATACACAGAGTGTTATTCAGCAGGAGAATGGAAATGAAGGTGTGATTTGTCAGATTCTCCCAGGAACACTGCCATTGATGGAATCAAGTTAGCCAGGGAAAACTGCTCAAGAAAACAAATTTGCATTGAAAGACATGTTAAACAAGATTAATGTTGCAAAAAAACACCTGTCCTGGGTATCAGGCTGCTCCATTTTGTGCACAGAACATTTGAAAGGTTTTTTTAGGCTGGTTATGGACAACTGAAGCACTCATGGCCATGCTTAAACCAGAACCAAGGAGTAAATCAGCTGGGCAGTTACCCTAAGGATGGTGAACTCTCCTGGAGATCACCCCAAATCCTTTAGTGTCGGTTGTACCTCTGGGAGGAGCACAGCAGCTGCCAGGAGCACAGCAGGAATGCAGGCCCTGGAGAGAATCCCCATGGGAATGACAAATGCTGCCCCTGGGAGCTGTTATCCCATTCTTACAACTCAACACCACCTGTGACGGTGACATTGCTCGCAAAGGTGTCACCAAAAGGGAGCACAGCTGCAGCTGACACACGGGGGGCAGCTGTTCTCCAACAACAGAGCAACAAAGAGCAGCTCCTGAGGTGGGAAGGGGGAGTCACATGGATAACACACAGCACGGCGTGTTCTTAGTGGACATGTGGCAGAGACAGAGCAAAAAAAGCCATCAGGAAGACAAAAGGTTCATGTCACCTGCAGAGTTAAAAACCCCACAATGTGCCCTGGCTGCCACAGCAGAGCCAGTGCAACATCTCAGAGCAGGTGGAAGTTCTTCCCAGTTCCTGGGGAGCAGCACACAGGCCCCAACAACTGCAGAAAAAAGCACGTTATTGACGAGCAGGCAGCTCTCAGTGCTTTATTTTGTTAAACTAAATAAATTCCACAATGGGAACTGCCATATAATGGTGCAGCCAAAGAATCTCTCAATGTCAGCCAAAGGTTCTGCAGTGGGTTGATGGCAATCTGTGTGTCCCTGAAATAGGCCCAACTCAGAACAGTTTGAAGAGGACAGCAGCAAATCTCACAGCTATTTTTATAGCAGAAAGAAAGAATGACACCCCAACTGCACATGGAAAAATGCAGAGATCCTTATTGGCTTTACCTGTCCTGTCCATAGCTAAACCCAAACTAAAACTAGACAAGCATGCAAATGTCAGATTTCAATTCACCAGTAAACATTTAGACCAAACAGTTTCAGAGAAAATTATCACTACTTGTACTGTTAAACACGGCCAGAAAATCTGCTTTTCTTATCATCTCATAAAAGCCAACCAACTATAGTTGGTGGTGGGGATGATGCTGTTATTTATGAAGTATTTGCAGATATGACCTTCTGTTATGTAAACAGGAGTCTGGTAGTTTTCCAGTATTCCAAAAACCTGGCAAGTTTTGGTAAAGTATGTAAAAACTTAGACATTTTGCTGGGATGATTGTGTCATTTGCCTTGCCTTATCTCTGTGACTGGACAGGCTGCTACATAACCTCACCTAAACTTCCTCTTCCATGAAAGGTTGGAGCAGTTGAGCTTTCAGGGTCCCTTCCAACCTGGGCTATTCTGTGATGCTATGATTCTATGATCTTCTCTCCTTCCCCATATAAAAAAAGAAAAAAGTGTGTGTCTACCTGTTATAGAGAAGAATATCAGGCTTCCAGATCAGTCCATCGGGAAAACGGACGTTCTTCACTCCCGGGTATTCGGACACATTCCACTGTAGATAATGGTCTGTCCAGTACTGAGCCACACACACAAAAAGTAGGTTAAGTCATCTCATCCCCTGGGTCACTGTAGTTCTCTAGGGACTGGATAGACTAAAACAATAGGTGTTCTCTTGGTTCTGTTTAGCTTCAGGCAGTGAAATGTTTTTCAAGGGTGAATTAGGCCATGAACAGCTCAATGGAACACATAAAAATCTCATTTTCAATTCCCACCACGGTGCACATAACAGCCTATACAAGATTTGGGGTGCTTGTGTTTTACTGTTCATGCTGTCTCAGGTGCCAGTTTGGGATTGAATTGCTTTTCTAATTCACACAGTAACTACTTCTCATCTTTTTTTCATAAATTTTACACACATTTTGACATTTTTACTTATTTCAGGGAACAGTAAAATGACATATGTTTACCTTAAGCATGCTCTGAATCTGTCTAGTACACCATTAATAGACAGTTCATAAGCAAACACTTTTTTTTTATGTGTGCACAGGCCAAGAACAGTGGCTACATTTTTTGCAGTAACCAAATGATCTGCTCATTGCAGTCTTAACATGTTCTATATCCAGTGTGTGCTAAGGTGAATAAATCAAAAGAAATGGAGAATGTACAAAATAATCAAGAATTTCCTTAGGGGGAAAAAACCCCATCTCAAAAAGGATAAGGATGCTATGGGATAAAAGAGAAGGAAAATAAATGATAGCTTTTTGAGTATGAATTGTTGTCTGTTTTCCTGGTAAGAAATCATAGCAACTATAGTCATTGCAGCTCAAAGCCAAAAATATATTATATTTGACAGTTTTAATCTTACTGTACAACAGGCCTGTATAAAGAACATGAGTTGAATGCTTCTTCCACATCAGATTTTCTTTGAGAATAAAGGGAATAGCCATGCTATCCTTTAGAGGTCACCAATGATACATATATATATATATATATCTCTCTCACTCATTTGTTTCCTAAGGCCGACCACAGTGCAAGAGAGGTGCCCTATACAAAATGTTACAATAAAAGAAAAAATAATACATTTAAACTGGTTGAGCTGGTTAAAGAAACCGAAAGGTGTAAAGTTTTTGCAGAAGCAGTGAGATTGCCTGGAATAATAAAAACCTTCTGTAAACCTTTACTTCACCCAAACAGTGACAGGGATTTAACTAATGGCAAATTCTCATCCTGGCTGCTATAGATGGAGAAAGTTCCTCGTATCACCCTGTATCTGTAGAGCACAAAGTTATGGTAGAAATGGAGTCAGAAAGTTAAGAAGCATCTTGTTATGTCTAAGGAATAATTTAACCTTTCAGAGAAAAGAATTTCAAAATGCCCTCACAAAATTCTTGAATAGCCTATTATTTGTTCCATTTATTAACAAGTGAGTGAAAATTAACTCCTGTCCAGCAATGCCATGAGTTAATGCGGACAAAGTTCTCAGCTGGGGTATCCAGTGGTAGCAATAGATAGGGGTGAGTAGTAAGAGAGCATATCAAATTCTGTGACAATTTATAGCAACTAAGAATTGCAACAAAAAGGTAAAATAAAGCTACTGTTCAAAAAAATGAACACCCTATGTGGGCAAAACAAGCTGGGAAACCAGGGAAAATTATACTATTCCCAGCTGGACATTAAGAAAGTGATGTTGCAGTTCCTCTTGCAGTGTCTCAAGGAGACAGTCAACAGAGCAAGTGGGATGGCAGGGACACTCATTAGGACAGTGGCAGCAGCTCTCAGGGATGATGAACCTCTTTGGAACCATTTTTCCCCATATCAGAAGAGTCAGCTGACAATTTTCAGAGTGCTGGTCAGAACAGCTACTGCAGATGAAATGCATTTCTTGAATGTTCTCTGTCACGATCAGGGGATTTACCACAGCATAATGGCTTTGTTGAAGGGAGTGAGAGGCACTTGCACCTGCAGTTGCTCAGCCTGGGACTCTCAGGTCACCATTACCCTATGACAAGGAAGACTTTAGTGTGACTAAATCAATTACAATGAGTTCATAACTTATTTAGATGTAGTGACTCAAATTCTTTAAAGTTCTCAGAAACACCTGAAACGTCTAGACCTAAAGCTCAGCCTTACAGTTTGCCTTCAGTTTAGCTTTGTCCCCTGTGCAGCAAGATATAGAACAAAAGCCTGAGAGTTTTCCAAAATTCAAACCTCTTACCAGATTAAACTCAAATATCAAAGGGGGAAAAACTTGTTTCAAAACTTACCATTTGTAGCCAGATATTTGTTGTTAATACTTGATTCTTTTCATCCTGGGTGGAAGGAGAAGGATAGGAAGAAGAAAAATAAAACAAACCACCGCTTAGTACCATATAGATAGAACAATACCAGTAAACATATTTGACTATTATAGAATAGCCAGTTGTGCTAAGGTACCTTTCAAAGCAAAGAGAATCACTGCCTCTCACTTAATGCAACAGAAGTTTTCACGGGTAATGATGTTTTAATGTTATTTCATATTAGCACTGTCAGTCAAACTGTTTCCTGAGGGTATCCTTCTGCCAGACTCTTCCCTGGGGCTCCCTCTTCCATAAAGAATCTCCAAAGGCAAGGCAGATCACAGTGGGGGGTGCCTGTTTCACCTTTGTGAGAAGAGCAGCCCTCTCACTAATTACCCTCATACACCAAACATCTGCAGGTAGGAGAAGAAGCACTGAACAAATCAAGTGTGACTAAGCTCAGATGATGTGTTGGGGCCACACTGAGCAGGTTCTTAACAGGCCAGTAGCACCACTGATCCCAGTGGAACTGCACAAAAAGCCTTGTATCAGCTTTACCAGAAAACTCTTGTCAGGGCAGAATATTATTATTCTGTCTGAAACAGTTCCAATTTGAAGGCCTTTCCCCTTGCCTCTTGTGACTATTTGATGTAAGCTCAGGTGACACAATTGGCATCTTAATGCTGAAGGTAATTAAAGAGTTTAATTAGTCACTTCTCAGACACAGGAAAACATTGGTCACCTTTTCCTGTGGAGGCACCGTCTCAGTATCCACCTGGGTTGTGTGAAGCTGATGGAATATCCTATATACAGTCAGTATTGCACATTCTCCAGCCTGAACACACAGTCCCTGTAACACCAGTCAAAGCTCCATTTACACTCTAAGAAAGTGCCTTAGGAAGTTCGGTCACATGTACAGCAGCAACTGCCAGAGTTGTTCGTATGTCTAGACTTCTGAACTTAAATCTGTCACTCTTGAACTTAAATGTTGTTCCTAAATGCCCAAAGATGGCTAAAAAATATTTAATTGCATTTTGTACCATAAAAACAGGGGTTTTTTTGTTAATACAATTTACTAACAGTCAATATTTTTTACTCTCTTGCTGTTGCTTTTGTGAATTTATAACTGAAGAGAGGTCCTGAGAGGCCTTTAATTGAAGCCATTTTAGATCAGCACAATAGTAGAAAGTTACACAGCATGTAAAATCAAGTACTCTGCAAGAGATAATGGCATTTTTAAAGAAAGGGAAGCCTTTTGAGGAGCGGCATCAGTAAATGTATGGCAGTGTTGCTAGGTTGTGTATTATCACAACTGAATATACATTACACAAACAAATAGAAATATTTTAGATAAAGATCAGTAATGTGGATGAATAAAGTCTGCCCTCAAATGCACACTCTCATCTTGCTTTAAAATGAAAAGTAAAATAAAAAATATAAGTAAGTACAGACCATAGCTAGTGATTTAGCACCTTTCCTCCATATTTTCTGCTTCATCACCTCCACGAACCTCAAGTGAACATCTCATTTAAATGGCATCCTGGGGAAACAGGTCTAACAATTTATTTTCAGAAATCCATTATTAAACTGCATTGAATTTTCATGCTGAAGGCATTGCTGAAGATGTCAGGCAAAGCTGTAATTAATTTGCAATAGTAGCTGTTATTCTCTACCATATAAACATTCATTTGGAGCCTCTCTCAGCAACAACCTGCTTATAGCATTAGAGCACAACAAAACTAGTTTGCATGGGCTTTTTAATTCATGACTGAAGAGCAATCCTTAAGAGATCATTCATATCACCATGAATTAAAGCCCAGTGAGAAGTGATGCACATTAAGGACATGTAAAACATGTTTCTATTCATCATAGCCAATTTTAATCAGATGTAAATACCACCAATGGTTACTTAACACCCAAAGTTTGACAGCATTTTCTCAAAGTTCTGTGTGCTGTCCCAGATGAACATGACAAGTTCCTATAATGCAATATCCCAGGTATTGCATCTGAGCTAAGCCAAGAGCAGCACTGCTGGGTGGCTTCTCTGCAGGGCAGACAGTAGTTGTGTTGCTTTGCATAACTGGCTGCTCAGGAGTGCAGAGTGATTCAGAATCCATTATGTGGTGGGAAGCTTGTTTCAGGGTTATTAGCTGAATGGCACGTCCTCCTGCACGGTTAAACTCTGAGTTAAACTCACATTTTATTCCCAGTGTGGTCTCTTTCTACACACGAACGGCCCCAGCTTTAAATTAGTGATGTTTCAGAAAAGTCTCTTTTCAGTAGCAGGAAAATATCGTACTAAAGCTGGAGTGTTGCTGATGCTTCAACTACTGATAGGCCAGGGGGAGATACTGTCAGCCCTGAGCCCACAGCACAGGCACAGGGGCTATTTTAGGAGTACCAGGATGGAGCTCCACTATCAGCCAGTGCACATCACAGAACCAGAGCCATCACTGAGCAGTCAAAGCAGCACAGCTGAGGGCAACAGCAGACTTTTAAACCAGCTGTGTTGCTGGCAGAATGATTCAGCTGCCACTGCCAGGCAGCTGGACACCAGCAGAGCCATCATGGGTTTGCCTGCAGGAGACCCTGCAGACAGGTTCTGAAAGCCAGGAGTTACTCTGAAGTGTGATCTTTCACTCAAACCTACCCAGGAGAAGCTATCCTGAGAGCACTGACTCAAACAGAGCTTGTGTAGTGAACACAGGCCCTAAGTAAGGAATGTTAACTGTTGACTTTCAAAAGGATGTCAGCACATGTAGTATCCACACTAGAAAAGTTATGCAGCAAAAAGCAAGGGGAGAAAGAAGTAAAATCAGCCTGCATGCCAATAGACTGGCAGGCAGTGATGTGCAGAACCTGGCAAGAAACATGTGCTTCCTAGAAAACTTGCATGAGGTGACTGAAGTCTATTAGCTCTAATTCTTGCACTTCAAATCCAGATTCTTTATTTTAACACGGTTGAATCTCACCTAAATTACAGAAAAAGTAACAGCTCTTTGAACTCACTTCAATTACTTTGAACCTTAATAAAAGGCTTTGTAAAAACATTTTAAGATATCACCTGTTACAGCATAATGCTGAGTTCCTGAAGCTAATAATTGTAGTCTGAAGTTAAAAATAGCCTGGCAGCCAGTGAGAGACATGTAAGACACTCCCGTTACAGATTTTCACTTTTATTTGCTTGAATGTCATCCTACTGAAAGCAGCAGGTTAGTCAGTTCATTAGCTCTTATTGTCTCAGCACTTGCTCATTAAACATTCCCAACATAATTTGGTTCACAAAGCCAAATTACCTGTGCCTAATGACATTTTCTCCCCCATCATTTAAAACCCTGTTATGTTAGTTTCTGCTTCACGTAGCTTGGGGTTTTCTTCCTGCTCATTTTTAGGGTCATTTACTGAGCTCACTAAACTGTATCAAGTGAAAAAGCCTGAATTCTTATAGGATTAGTACAGAGAGGATGGGCTGGAGGGTGGGTTAAGCACTCATAAAATGGCCAGGTGACAAAAGATTGATGCTGTGTCCACACTTCAGGCAGCCATAATGGCAAGATGAATGTGAGATCCTCAAAACTCATGGAGAGCAGAGAAAGGGTTGCACTTGTGCATTCCTGCCCATCGTCCTGGTGCACACCAGCACCCTGTGGCCAACCTCCAGGAGGCCAGAGCAGCGTGTGGTCCAGCTTCACCCACCTGCACCCTGTCTGAAAGCCCCACAGTGGCCTCCTGATCTTCATAACACTGCAGCTACACGGGGGTCTATTGCAGTTCTCCCCTCCTCATGTGCCAAGGTCAAAGCTAAACCTTCCTGTTAAAGGTGGCTCAAGGCTTCTTAGTGGTGCAGGCAACATTGAATTTTGCTGTCTCAGGGGTGAGGATAAAAATCAGTTACTTAAACAAAACAGCCTGGAGCTTCTGCAAGGACACTGAAATGAAGATGCAGCTGCTTGCTGAGGACCACTCTGATCATCCATACATGGGGGCTGTAGCACCAGCAAGTCTGGATTTTGAAGAATGTAAGTAGAGGGTTCAGAGTGGGGCTGTCCCGTCACGGGTTTGCAGTCATTACTCCCAAAGCCCAAGCACCACCTACATTGCTAAAAGGCAAGAGAAATTAAAATGCAAATTTGAACGGAGCCAAGAATTTTGGGGGAGGTTGCACAGAAAAGCTACACCACGGGTTGTCAATGTGAAACAGGTTTCTCAAGCAATGTAAGGATGAAGAAAAAGGCAGTGTACAGGATTAGTGAAATGAAAGAAATATGAACTCCTGATATCTCTTCCCCACCTGACTTCCCTTTCACTGTGAAAGGAATAGGTTACTGAAATTTCCCCTCACTTCTGCAGTAGTCAGCAAGAGACCTTTTTATCACAGGAAAATGGTTTTGACTCAGCTTACAGCACCCATCTCCAATTATGCAGAAAATGCTGTATAAACAGGCATTACCAGTGTATAAATAATATTAATAATATTTCATGATCCAGCATGTGAGATTCAACAGCAGGAACAGACCACAGAATGTTGCTGATTTCTTGAAAATAGGTGCAAAAACCAAAAAATTATTAAATAAAATGTCAGAAGTGGAAAATAAAAATTTTCACTGTTTCACTGCATTTTTGAGACCACTTCAAATTTGAACACACATTTCTATTTGATGGTCTAAATTTTGCCATATTGGTGACATTTTTGTATGAAAGGAGAGCTCTGGCATTTATGACTTAATCTTGTAGTGGTACAGCCTACTACTGGAAAGCAACACTCCTTCAAAATTACAGCAGCTGTTGCAGACTGTTGTTCAAAGGGAGTTTAAGATGATGCATCACTTCACTGCCCAACCAGTGGTGCACCAACTCTGCACGACCTGGCCTTCATTTAGACCAACTTTACATCAGCTGTTATTTGCCCTGATTCTGTTGGTGCTGAGGAGCTCCTGAAAGGTGCTTTCATTATTTTATACTCAGCTACAAACTAGTGATGTCAGTGAAAGCTGAAGGTGTTTAGGACATCACCTTCTTTTCCACATTCCACTTCAAAGCCAAATTCAGTCTGGAGGCACCTTCACAGCTCGGATGCCACCTGCCTGACTCTTCTCACCTGCTAACTCAGACCCTACCTCCTTCCAATCTTTAGGGATGAGGCATTGCAGCTGTGCTCAGGATTTAGTTAAATATCTCCTCTAGCATTAAGCTGAGTTTTGCAGTTAAATCTCTAAAATCCAGCTGGAAAACACCCTCCTTACTTTGTGTGCTTCTTAATCTTTAATTTCTTCTAGCTTTTTTTAATCAAAGAATTAAACTCTGAAGGCCAACCAAAATGTGAGTAGTTAATTCAAGTGAAATTTGAAAACTTCTTTTCTGTTGAGCTCTTAGGTTTATTAGATTTGTGATGGATGGCAGGGGAATGGCTCTTGATACTCTGCATGCTTGAAGGTCCCTGAAATAGAGAACTGCTCAGATTGCTACCTTTATCCACTTTAATTTTTTAAGAAAGCTAACTTTGGACTGTAAATTCAATGAGGAGCAAGGCAATAAATGGCTGTTCTGGGGCTAACTGAAATATTTAGACTTATAGATGGGAAACAGAGTTTCCCTGTAGGGACACCCCCTCCTCACTCTCCCCCAGTCCCTGCTTTCATTTGTGATGCAGTGAGTAAAGTTAAAGTCCTCTAAATCTTTGGCATTTTCCTGGTTAGGGCTGGTTTCACTTATTCAATTGTTCTTATTTCAACCCACAAGGTTTACCTTTTCTTTCCTGTTCTCCTCCCCACCAAGGGAAGAGTAGCTGAAGGGTATTTGTGAAAGAGTTGAATCCAAAGCGTTAGGGTTAATGACTGTTGGATGTGTTGGCTCAATTTTATAAAAAAATTTAAAATATTTGTAGGAGAGGGTCACTGTTAATCCAGTGAAGTTTCCTGCGTGGGACGGGCAGGATTAAGGTCTGACTCTGAACTCTCATTCTATTTATTTATTATTTTGTTTTAGAGCCATGTCTTACATTCAGTAACTCCTCTGCCTGGCCATTTTTACTAGAACAACCTCTTGTATAAATTAAGGAGTGGGCCACACTTACTAGAAATAATGCTGGATCAACCAAACTTTCCAGCTCAAGTAACCTCTCCTTAGCAGAGTGCTCTTCTTGCTGTCACTTCAATTCTGTGCAGCTTCTCACCTTCAAAATATGACCTATCTTCATAAAAGATTCCTCGATTAGCTTGTTAATGTTTAAAGTTCATTCTATGGAAGCTTTATTTCAAAGTAATATCTACTTAAAATATTATCCTTTCAAATGCAGCCATCCAGGCTGGCCTGCATATATACATGTAATGCCATTTTGTTTGTTACTTTATGGCATATGATACTTAGTGCTTGTTGAACATTTTCCTGTCTTGACAGTTTGCAAACATGTCCCTTCCATCAGGAACATGTGAAATTTTTCAGACTACTTATTATCCTTTGGGGTTTTTTAAACTAAATTATTATAAATGTGAATATACGAGTAGAAAATCAACAAATGGTTTGGGGGTTTTTTTGGTAAAATTACTTCGTAAATCTTCCTTCTAACCTACAAGCACATGTTTTCAGCAAATTAAACTAAACTGCCTATAGTTCTGGTCTGCTTTTAACACTTGAGCCAGCACATATTTAATACAAATATGCTGTGAGTTTACATAGCTCCAATTCAGACTTAGTGACTGTAGAGTTTAACTTATGTGCAAGTCTAAAAAAAGGTGGATTTTCAGGAATGTGTTGTGCCTGGGTATTGAAGCCTGGAGTTCCTCTGTCCCATGCATTGTTCAGTTCCACAAAACGGAGAGAAACAAAAGAGTAAAGAAGTAAACCTGAGTACAAGAGACAAGCATGTTTCTGCTTATAGTTAAAGTTCTGTGAAAGTTGAAAGGTTTCTAGAGTTGAAATGCCAAAATGCTACTAGAGCATCCTGTGCTGCTGGGATAGGAGTTGATGCTCATTTTGAATATCTCGTTTTTTTCTTAAAATAAAAATTAGAAAAATATAACTTGAATTTTACCTGAGTTAAGGTTGGGTTTGGAGTATGAGATAAGGAGTCTGATTGTTTCACTTAACTTAATTCAGGTGAAATTCTGAGGGGGGTTGTTTATTTTGCCTTTTTTTTTTCTCACTTGTGCCATGTGTGCTCTATTTTGCAAGTCTGAAAAAGGGCAGCAGTTTGTCCACACCAACTAATCTTACATACCCTTATGAGAAGCATTTGCTTTCTCCCCAGTTACTTTATCTTGCTTTAAAAGAAAGGCAGAGTTTGCTCAAAACGTACCCAGGTCTCCCCAGACAGAGGCAAATCTTTCACAGCAGAAAAGCTGTTGCAGAAAGAGCGTAAAAAGCCAGCTGAGCTCTGAGCAGAGCTCCTGGGTGAGGAGCCTTAGAACGTGGGGAAGTCTTTGTGTTCCAGACACTTTGATAAGTTTGATAACTGTGCTGGCCACTGACTGCACCACGGCTTTGTCCTGGCAGGGGCTGGAGATGTGTTTTCACCAAGTTTCAGAGAAAATAAATAGAGATTATAAATATGTGTAAGAGCCTCATGATGTACCATTCTTGTTACCATGGGGACATAATTGTAACAGCAGCCTTTTTTCTTGGGGTTTTTTTTCCCCCCAGTACATCATTGTTAACAAGAGATTGTATTTAGATATGAAAACATTCATCTTTGCAAAGACAAGCAGGGATGAGGTGTATGAAATGAGCAGAGTAGAGCATAACCAATAACATACTTCATGTGTGAAAAACTATTTGTTGAAGAGCAAGATGGGGAGGTTGCATTTTTCAAGTTACCTCATGAATTCCCACGATTCACTGTAGGTTTCACTCAGTTCAATTGTTAAATATAGTATAAAGCTTCAAGTGCAGTTACACTTATCACAAGCATGCAAAGTAATTACTGTGTTCAGCTGCTTTATTTACAAATAATTCTTGATTCCCTTGTATTCTACAGGGACTGAACCCTGAATTAGTGTTAAATACTGGCTCTAGGTGCTGATTAGCATTGCCAGTCTGACACAGACAGGCATCCCAGCTCTGAACACGTGCTGGGGTCTGGGAACTACCAACCATTCCGCAGGCTAAGAGTGAATGATACAGCACCCACAGCCCCACTCCTTAGACAGTGTTAAAACCAGAGGGAATCAAAGCCTTTGAACTTGATTTATTTTCCTAGAGGTAGCTGAGAAACACAGAAGTTGAAAGAAGAGGTTGTTGCACCCAAACGTAGCAGTAATGCCAGGGCAGCACGATATCAAAGGATGCGATTCTAGTTTTATTCTTGCTAATCAACTTTAAGTCATATTTGACTTTTTATTAAGCCTTTCTTCTCAGAAGGTTTAAAAGTCATATGAAAATCCTGTTACAGCATATATGTTTAGCAAACTGAAGTGGAAGGAAAGTGGGTAACTTCTTCAAGGAAAGAAGAGAAAGTTCTGGGAGAGCAAGGAGCTGAACAAAGCTGTCTCTCCCTGTGTGTGATCAGAGCACAGGGCTCCAGCACCACTCTGCTGCTGGCATTCATCTATCCTATTTTGGTGAATAACAGCAACAAATTTCCACACCTGACCATGTTGTCCATCAGCTCACGTGCTGAAGTCTTTGGGGAACACCAGAGCCACAGAGATAGGGGCACCTTACTGGGACACAACCACAGGGAATAGTTAAAGGCAGCTTCACAGGACAAAAAGCCATTGTTCACCCCAGAGAGTTCCCTCTCACCATACTATATCCTATCTCCACGTGTAGGCAAATTAAGCAAGAAGTTGCTCCAAAATTCCCATGATATGTAACATAATCCATCATCCTTGATATCTTGGGGTCTCTGCTCACTCTAGGATACAGCACAGACATCACCATGGCAATTAAAAAATTGCCTGGAAAAGGATAGAGAACATTGCTTATCCTGCTGAAGGTCTCTGCAACTCTTGACAGAAGTATTGATAAGACACTTCAATAATTCAAGAGGAGAAGATGAATCAGCATTATAGAAATTCCAGTCCTCTTATACAGGGTCTTAATTTTCCATTTTCCCTAAAAATCTATACAATCTCCTCTTTAATGCCTGTAAAGAACCATTTACAGGTACCGAAAGTAGCTGGAGCTTAGCTGGAGGAATACATTGATGAAAACCAACTGTTATCTGTTTCTTCACAACTGCAAGAAGCGTCATGACTGAAATGTCAGAACACCTACACAGCCCTTCAGGCTGCTGTTTTCTGCAACACAAAAGAGCAAACTCTCCTCTCTGAAAAGAACATTTCTGTCTGGTGGGGACAGAGATGGAGTGAGCACTCCAAAATCCATAAAAATACTCATTCAAATTTCTTGAGCTCAGCCAGCCTTACCCGTGCTCATTACTTTTTCTGACTTCATCCTTGCATTTAGTGCTTTGGTGATGGTGGGTAAAAGGCCTCCTTCATTCCTCTCCAACACCAAACTGACACAGTTACTGAGAGTAATTAAGGGGATGTCAAGCCCAGAAATATGCTCACACTTGGGGCTGAGCACAGAAAAACAAGCCAACAAAAGTTCTAAGTGCTGTATAATTAAATATGTGCGTGGGCCCACCAACTCTGCACATGGTGATTGCTCCTCTTCCCCTCGGGCTCCTCCATTATGAGGAGCATGGAAGTAATGCAGAGCCAGGATTATAAACCATGCAAATGTGGCTTCTCATCACTACCAGATGATACTGGAGAGATAAACTGGATGAATATCATATTCTTATCTTGCTGCCAATGAGCAGCAGTGTGGCTTCATGCCACGCTCTTAGTGCTTCCCAGTCAGCTGTTGTTGAAGCCAGGGCTACCAGCCTTTCCTTTTGGCAAAGCAAATCCCAATTTCAGAGAACAGGCGTGAAAATGCAATCATAACTGAAGGTTAACTCTGAATAGATATTTACTTCAGGCTGCTTCTGGTTATTTTTGGAGAATAATTCTTTTAATTTTGAATAAATTAAAAATAAATTGGTTAACACACTAAAATAAATTATTCAAGTAATTAAAATTCTAAGTGAGCTTTGAAAGATTTTCTATGTAAGCTCATGTACAAATGGGCTCCCTGCTGCCAACCCATTGTGAGATCTTTTTTTTTTCTTTCTTTTCTTTTTTTGTAACTCAGAGATATATTTAGATTGGGAACAGTTGGTTTGTTTAGTGGTCTATTCAGGCAAATGTGGTGAAAAGTTCAGGAGAAACTGAAGAATTCACATCTGTACCATCTAAATTTGAAGTAATTAACATTTGAATGTTTTTATGTTAATATGCTGTTCATAGATAGAGAATTGTTTGCTTCCAATCCATTGACAATACTTTGTTCAACTGCTGTCAGCAGTTTTGTAAATTATTCTTTTTGGTAAATTTTTTTTGCAAATTTTTGTAAATTACTGCAAACTTTTGACAGCGTGTGCTGTTCTGAGAGAAAAGTGGGCAGTGCATCCACATGGCTCTGAGCACAGAGCCCTGCATATGAACAGAGGGCAGAAACAGAAACACCACCTTGCTTGAGTGGCTCTTCCTGCCTTCCCTTGCCACCATCCCTGCCCTTTCCTGCCAGCCTGTAGCCCACACAGATCCCAGGGCAGGAGCAGGGCAGAGGCTGGGATGGTGAGCTGGAGGTTGCTTTTCCCAGCCCACAGCATCTCTAGAAGCCTTCCCTGAAAACAAATGGGTTCAGCAGGGGCAGCCACCTGCTTTTGAACTCCCTTCTCAGTGCACAGGGACACTGCAGTCAGAGGCACAGCAAACCAACAGACCCAAGTCAGGTCCCAGGTGTGCGGGCACAGAGCAGCTTTGCCAAGGAGCACCAGGTTTATGGAGCACATAATTGGTCTGTGTGAGCACAAAAACCCACAGGCAGCAGGGACCAGACTGCACACACAGAGCTCCTGCAGGCTGCCACGGGACCTGCAGGGCCACCAGGAGCCTGAGGACAGGAGATAATGTACCAGGAAAAGAGGTCTGGAAGTGCTGATGGAATACTTCATGCAGCAAGATGCTCAGCCAATGCAGTGTAACTTCACTGTCAGGGGACAATAACATTTATAAAGAAAAACATGGGGCTTTCAAACATCTCACACAAATTACCACAAGCTGATCCGTATTGGTCAAAACAAAGGATATGAATTTGTGTATTAAATAGTGACATGATGTATTGTCTTGGACTTCAATATGACAGACTTTTTAAAAGAGAGCAGCAATTCTGAGTATTACAGGCAATATATTCATTTCAGGCCCAAATTTCTGTGAATTAAAAGCTTTGTGCATTAACTAGTCAGACCTGACTCCCAGAAATCATGTCTGTGGGGTAATTTTGTTTTATTAGCTGATTACTGAGGACTACCGAGAATTACTAGATGAAGCAACTTTGCAAATTCTGTTGTTCTAGTAAGAGGTCCAGTGTAAAATGTGAAGTATTTGTGGTCCCAGTGCTCTACAACAACCAGTCAGGATGGAATCTGTTTGCTAGGACCCTAAACCTGCTATTCACAGTAAGGTTGCAAGCCTTTCTCATCACAAGTGACATACCAGCAGATGCCTATTGACTTTTTAAGTTAGTGGGGCATCCACAGCAATGCAGGTAGAAAACTGAGCTTTTATGATTTGTGCCGATTATTTATATCACAAAGAATGAGAAAAAGGTTTCACAAATTGCTTGGTTTTACTTATATTTAAAAAAAAAAAAAACAAACAAAAAACAGAAAAACCCCAAATGACTTGTATTACGAAAAAGTTCCAAAGATCTGCTTTCTGTGGAACCAGAAAGCAGAACAGAAGTTCTGATTTCCACATACAATGAACATCTCTAATGTCCTCCAGCTAACTGTTATCAGGAGGGTTTTTTTATAGCCTTTAGTCAGTGCTTTTCTCCTTCCTGCAAACTGCCTTTAATTAGTGTACACTCATTGCTTCCCATTCCATCCTACACATCCTCTTGTGTTTAAAATATCTTTCCAGATCTAACACTGTTTGAGCAGACTAGGTGAAAGAGAGATGCTGAAAGAATAGTCAAAAAAGTCAGAAGATATTTAGAAGCACAGAAAAAATGGACAAATATCACAGAAATAAGGTTGCAGTTTCTCTTAGTACATCAATATCTCACCACAGTATGGCAGGGAGTGGTGGTGTCTGCTTGTTTAAGTAGATCAATTATCAGAATATTTTAGACTGTTGTTTGAAAAGATCTGTTCTTCGTATTTCATGGAAAAGTAGAATACTCTGTTTTCTGTTCTAATCCAGTAACTTTCATGGTATTAAACTAACTAAAAATATCAGAAAGCATATCCCAGCACCTTTCCAGTTTCCTAAACTCTCAGGAATAAATTATGGTAGAAGGGAAATGGCTACAAGATGAAAGTGTGAACAGTTTCTCCCTTTAGCATGGTGGAAATACAAATCAAGCAGCAAATTGAGAACAAAATAAAGCTTGGAGAAATGTTTTCTAATGTACACAAATGAATGCTAAAATTAAAAGAATAATGCAGATTTGATGAGCTTCTGCCACAGCCATTGTTTGCAAAGAGGCTGCTGAGGTTTGATAAACAGCTTAGGAACTTGGTTAGCACCATTTCTCAATGAGCCTCTTGATTTGGTTGTTTCGTTCGTTTTTCTAGATTTAAATTTCTTTTTTCTTTTCTTTTTGACAGGGAAGATGTTTGTTTTATAGTCTGTTTCTTTACAGAAGCTGTTCTGCTTCTTTGAGAGACAGCATAATTTTCTTTTCTAAATTTCAAGATGCTTCCCATTACTGTCTTGCCCAGTGGGTCTGGGGTGTTGGGCTGCCAGCACCGAGGGGCAGATCCTGGTGCAGAGGCTTTGCTGAGCATTGTGTGCAGGCCATTGAAATCAGCTGTAATCTCTTCACTGTGTAAAATGAAACAAGGACAAAAGCCCTGGAATATCTAAAACCAAGGCATACAAGTAACCAAGGGCAATGTAGGATAAGCAAACTTTGACTTAACTTCAGATGAACATACCAAAAGTCTGCATGCTTTCAGTTTTCCTTTGCTCTGCACAAGTGAGTTGAACAGCCTGAAGGAACAGGATTTCTCTTGAGATTCTGCTGCTGCTCACTACATACAAACAACTATTCAGCACTTTTCTTTCCCCTGACTAGAAATTTAAAGAAAAAGAAACAGGAGAAACCGGAAAATAAGTAAAAACTGTTGTGTAGTAAATGATTTAATTAGAAGCAAATGTCTGGAGGAAACATGAAAGATTCCTGACTAAATGGTGTTATGCAATCTAAGTAAGAACTTGAATATTCATGAAGATAAGTAGCTAAACTCAACTTTCTTAAATAAGTTATTAAATGTTGATTCTTCAGCTAGTAAAAAAAAGAATTAAGTAATTTCTGATCAGAGTAGACCAAAATGATCACATTCATACCCACCGAAATGTTTGTCACCATAAGTCTTGCTGAAGAAGTCACAAGGTAATATAATATTAACCCAGCACTCTCCCAAGTTTTGCAACATGACTCAAACAGAGAGAGAACCCGCTTGGGTTTTTGCCAAATATATAAAATTTTAAGTGAAGAACCGCCACGGGTACTTTGTGAGCAGTTTAACCCAGTCTAAATCCAAAGCAAGTGCAGGTCATCTAGAAAGATGAACACTCCAAGAGTGGATCCAGGTAACTGCTCAGTCAGAGAGGCACTGGCACAAGCCAGAGGGGTGGGAGCACGAGCCCAGAAGTCAGTGAGATCATCTGAGTGACTTTCAGCAGCAGAGTGCTCCCATCAGCTTAGGACACCCCCAAAATGGTGCCCCGAGTTCCACAGAGAAAGCTGGTAAAAATTCTAGATTCAAACCAGAAAGCCCCAGAAAACAGTAACATTTCAAACAGTTGCAGAGTAAAGTTGCTAAAACTCCTTAGAAAAGTCTAAGAGATGTATTAATGAAAATTAATATCAAAAAGGCATTGGTCTGAACCCAATGCAATAATTCTTTATGCTAAAGTTTTATTTAACACTGCTTTGTAAGTGTCAATAGTTATGACATGAATGACTCTGATGTTAAAAAACTCTAGACTATCAAAATATAGTTAGTTTGGAAATGTTTTGGAACAAAGATGATCTTTTCAGCTGTGTTTACATATCGTCTAGTACAGGGGGAGTCTGGACTGTGACTATAATTACAGTTGATGGAACTACAAAAATCATACAAATCTCTCTCCTCATACAGAGGCAGTACTGACCTGCCTTTGATTCCAGTTAAGAAAGCTCTTAGGCATCAAATTAAACTCCTTAAATAAAACCAAAGCCTCCAGCAGATGGATTATTTCCAGTGCATCCAAATATTTCTTCAGATATAATACTCTAAATTTCACATAATTTAGGCTTTGAAAAAAAAAAAAGGGAAAAATTGAGTCAAACCAGTCCTTTAACTCTACTTTTATAAGACAGTCTTAAATTCTAGTTTTGCCCTCTGTATTCTATGAAAGCCTCCCAAACTTATGTCATCTGCAAATTTAATAAACATATTATCTATTCTACCTTCCAGATGAAATGAAAGGAAAACAGTGACTCAGTATAGTTTCCTGGGGAATCTCAGCACATAACTAAATCTTATGTTTTGAGAGTGAACCATTGACAGCTACTCTAAGAACAAGTTCTGCCATGTGAGTTTACCAATACCTTATTCTTTACCTTTCTACTAAGAATGTTATTCAGAATAGTGTTATTAAAGTACAGATCTTGCTGAAAACAGTCAAGAAATCTGGAATGCTTCACCAAAAGTATCTTTTTGTCGTGTACCCAGTTTTATTGAAGAAGGAAAGGTGTATCATTTTTCTAGAAGTGTTTTTTAGTGCCGTTCCCAAGTTGGAAGATGGGAAGTTGTGCTTATTTGTTAGGAAAACAAATCTCCCATGATGATAGTGAATACTGAAACAGGCTGCCCAGGGAGGCTGGGGAAACTCTCGCTGTGCAAATGGTCAGTACCTGACTGGACACAGCCCTGAGTAACTATTTAAGACATATTTGAAGTAGGGGGGTGGACTAGATGACCTCTGCAGGTCCTTTCCAAACTAAAATAAGATTTTTCTACTCATTTAGATAGCAGTAGAAATTGAATTTGAAGTATCACTGCATGTCTCAATATATTCCTGTTCTTCATGTTTGTGTCTCTAAGCAGTCATTTGCAGTATAAATGTGTGACTATTTTACATTAATTTCTAAAATTTCATCTTCTGACTTTTGGGGCTGGAATACCCTCAGATATGTTTCTCTTAGTTGTATTAACTTACAGTAGATGCAGGTATGTCTATTATAAAAATATCAGGCTAGGCACAAAATTCATACCCTCATGATCACTGTATTTGTTTTTCTCTGCCATTTGCTATTCTGTGTGAGGTGTAGCACAGTAGGAACAACACTGCTGTACCTATTCCCAATATTCCCTCTAAACCAATGGGTAAGACCTGAATATACTCCTCTGATGCTATTAATGGGATGGATGTTACAAGAGCAAATAAGAGTATTAGAAGGTATTTACCTCCATATAGTGTTTAAAAATCTGGGGGCTGTAATTTCTTTCAGTGTGGAAATGACACAATATCAGTGTATGTCAGGGATCTGTTTCTCAAAAATGAGTACGCTGGAAGTTTTTCCTGAGTGTAAGTGAGGTTGATACTCCAGGCCAGCACTGAAATACCAGACAGGCAGAGGCCAAAGAACAGCTTTTTGTGCAGGTTGAGGGGTTTCCATGAGGTGAGATGTAGAGAAAAATAAATAGCTTCTCCACATCCTATTCCTTATTTTTATTGATATTCTACTGAAGGTATGACCTTGAGCAGCCATGACCATCCATTAACCCTCTTCCTCTCCTTCCACTGTCTGCCTCAGTATTGGTCTCTTAAGATTTTCCTTCCATGCTTATTCTTCAATTTTGTTTAGTCTTCCTAAGTCAGACATTTCCAAACATTTTCTCATTCAGATCCTGAGAGATGTTTACTATCAGGGTATCAGTTCAATGTACATTCAGTATTCATTCCTACAAGGAGTCTTGAAACAAGATTTCAGTAAATCAGAGAGGAAGTAGGTTATTTTTCACTTATTTCATCAACTTGCTTGACATTTCTCATTTCAAGAAAATTGAAACAAATAACTGTGAAAAGCAAAAGAAACCTCTTAATCCATCTTCTAATATTATAAGAACCGAAATACCCTTAAAGAACACTTCTGCCAGTTGGCTGTCTCTGCTTTATTTTCACTTCAGAGTGATTTAGTTGCAGGATTGTTTGTGAAGGTTCAAGAGGACTTGATTTTTCTGTTAAGGAATTGTCACGGTTTAACCCAGCAGGTAGCTAAACAACACACATCTGATTGCTGTAGAATTCATGGGTAGAGATAAAGACAGTTTAACAGGACAGAAAAGGAATAATGATAAAATAATTAGAATACACAAAACAAGTGCTGCACAATGCATCACCACCCGCCGACCGACCCCCGGGCTGTTCCCAAGCAGCAGCCCCCTGCCAGCTTTCCCTGGAGTTTATACACTCAGGATGGTCCCACGTGGTCTGGAATATCCCGTGGGTCAGCTGGGGTCAGCTGTGTTCCCTCCCAGCTTCCTGTGCCCCTCAGCCTCCTCGCTGGCAGGGTGCTGTGGGAAGCTGAGAAGTCCTTGACTTGTAAACACTGCTTAGCACCAACCAAAATATCAGTGTGTTACCCACACATCGATTATGTGTGGGTATTCTCGTCCTAAATCCAAAACACAGCACTGTACCAGCTACTAAGAAAATTAAATCTATCACAGCTAAGACCGGGACAGGACTACAGGGAAAAAACAAACTGAAAGACACTTAGGATCTCTGTCTTGGAAGTTCCCATTCACTTGACATAGAAGCTTTTTTTAAGTTCACTCTTTCAAATCTCTTTCTTTCCATCTTGCCTCCCATCCTCCTCCACCCAAATTCCACCTTTCTTCCATATTCCTTTGCTGTATCTTAGGCATTCCCTCTCCCCCTCTAAGCACTCCCTTAATTTCCCAGCTCTCAGCTTCACCCGTGTGTCCCCAAAATGCATTTTTCCCATGCTGCCACTGTTCTTCCTCCCCATTTAGAAACATTTTGTATAATTTACAGTGCCAGTTTACATTCTCATCAGACAATTCATTAACTCTATTTTCTAGTGAACTACACTAAGTTGGGGTAATTGGCACTTATAGATCCATCATTATGCAGCCCTGACACTAGCATGCATATTAGTGTACAATACTAATAAAAACATATCTGCAAACATTGAATAGAAATAATGTCTAGTTTTAAAAGGAAGGGTTAAGCTAAAAATGTAAAGTAGGAAACATCCACTGTATTTAGAAAAGATTTCATCTACTGCCTCCTCTTCCCAAAGTCAGAGTGGAATGGAAGAGCCCTCAAGTAAGGAATAGCAGCAGCCAGGATCCAGCCTGGCTCAATCTGTTCTGGCAGGGATTTGATGGATCAGCTCTGGATAGGTCTAACTCCCAATTAAACTCAGCTGCTAACAGCTGAGAAGCCATTAAAGGGAATATATAAACTGCAGCTAAGTATGATGGTGACATGTTTTGTTTCTAGCTTGTTAAACCAGTAATTGTTATTGCAAGTAGCTGTCATTCCCACAGCATTGGCTTCTTGTTGACAATGAAGAAAACTCATTTGTTTTATAGTGTGAAGCTTAATTTACTTCATGGTTGGTTTCTTTCTCTGCCTGTCAGTCCCAGACCTCTGAGAAAGAACTGCAGTGAGTTTTATGACAAGCAGAAAGAGCTGTAACTAAACAGCCAGTACAAAAACTACTGTTTCTTACTGACAATGAAGGGGTTTTTGAAAGGCACATAGGATCAAAAACTCTATTTTGAATCATATTAGCCAAGACTGCCAGTCACTGACTACAACCAGATTGGCTAGTGATCTGTGTTTTGTACCTAGTGATCCCTTTGTTTTGTATGGTTTTTAATTAAATTTGACAACTCCAGAAGAAATTACCTCCGCAAAATTGACTACCTGCTGGCCTTTAGCCATTTGTGTCTCCAACAGCCAACTGTTCATACTACCAGTCAAGAACATGGCTATAACCACATCAGGAGTGTATGGAAGAGAGAGACCCATTATTACCCCATGGAGATGCAAATGAACCCTTTATAGTACAGATGCAATTTATGTAGAAAAAAACATCTTGTTGGCATTCAGGTTATTCTGTTCAGGAAACATTTCTGCTGACCTAAAGAAGGCTTCTGTAAGCTGGGTCATCACTAGGAGGGTTTGGCCATACAGCAAACCTTTCCTGAGGTGGTTAATATTCAAAACCATGTTACCTTAACATAGTCAGGCTGAATCTGTCTGTACAGAATGACACCAGAAGTGCAGTTTCTGAAAGCTGGGGAAAAAACTTGAGTAGTACAAAAATCCTTTGAAGGCAACTGTTCTGTCCTGTACCAAAGCAAAAGTTCCTCCAGTAGCTGTGAGAAGGCACATACTGCAGCATGAGGTCATTTCCCTCCAGGGAGCTACAGAAGAAGGCCCTATAAACAAAGTCCATGGTTGAGAAGGGTGTTTTTGAAGCCTGGTTTAAGATTCAGTGGAAGCACCATGTACTGTGCTGAGTTCTGCAGAGATACATTAAAATGGGGAGTTTATCCAGGTACCCAGTTTGAACAGGCCTTGAACAGACTGGCTAAGCCTTCCTGAACACAAAGATAAAAATCTAACTAAATCCAGAGCTATGCAGCTGAAGACTCCAGCCAGCAGGAGGTGCTGCAGAAGCCACTAAGAGCCTGATGCACAGGAAAGAGGAGCGAGACCCAAGCTCCATCACACAGATGAGGGGCTAAGAGAGCTCAGTGGTTATTCCTGCCCTGTCTTCCACATTCCCTGCGTACAGGGCAAGAGATCCATGAAGGCTGGGGCCAGTGAGAAGCTGCAGCAGTAACCTGGTTGGGGACCTTCAGGCATTCAGACTTTTGAAGCACTGTCTGTTCCACACTGCCCTTCACTTCAGCTTCCTTCTCTTGGTTTCCTCTGACCCGCCCTGTCCTCATGACTCACTGCCCTTCAAATACCTCATTCTTTGTGTTACCTCGACACATTCTAAACAAATCCAATTAGAAGATGACAGATAAAATTAATGCATCCCTTATTAACACAGTATCATTTATTCATTTTGTGTTGTTCCTTGCTTTTACACTTTCTCTGTCATTGTCAAAAAGCATTCTTGCTTACTTGTCTAATTAGGCTGACTGTGTTAGGAGAGCATCCAGCATGAGATCTCCTCTTTTCCAAACCTCTAAACCCATCCATAACAAACACCATTAACAACAAAAGCAGGCCCACATAAACTCAGTAGGCTGTTGGTGTCATCCCTTATATCATCCCACCAGTACAGGTTTTTATCTCCCATCAAAGTTTGGCTCTAACACCTGGCTGTCCTCTCCTGGCTCTCAGATGCCCGTGCAGTTCAGCCACAGCCCGTTTGGAGTTCAATCTGCCAGCACTCTTTGAAACTGTTGCACTTTGCATAACATCACCCCCCATCACTCAGAGAATATCTGACTGCACACAGCTCCTGTTCTGCTCGCTGGTATCACACATTAAAGCTCAGCTGCTGTAACAAGGATGGGACTGACATCGTTTGCCTGTTGGCTTTAGTGGCACCATCAGGGAAACAGCTCCCTGACTGTGACTGCCTGCTCTCACCTTGGCAGATAGTAAACATCACACTCAAAATACACATCCTAGTTTTCACCCTAGGTCTAATAGATCTAAAACTTTCAAAAATGGGCATAGAAACTATAAGCACTGGCAGAGTTCTCTGTGTCTGCTGACTTTCAGATACTAAATAAGCAGTGTCTGGATTTTGGCAACTGGCAGCATGCAAGGGAACAGACAGCAAGCCACTTGTCATGAATAATCTTTCTTTTTCTTCTTTTATCCTTTTCTTGTGTCTTGAACTTTAAACATCTTATGGGAAGATAATGGCATTTTGAGATTAACTATACTTTTAAGTATTTAGCTTCTTCTTTAGTTATCATAGCTAGTTGAATTCACTAAAAACAAATACTGTAAACTCACTCATATGTTGAGTTTCATCTCTGTGCAGCTGTGACAGAGTGAAGCTTAAATTACTCATATTTGAATCCAACAGATCCTACAGTGCATTTTACAAGCACAGCACAGAAATATCTATTGATATACCAAGCAACTGTGGTTGCAAATAGAGCAGCTACTTAAGCATATAAAATGTAGCAATCTTGTCTAAATACCACAGAAATAATATAATTTTGATTTTGGCCAGGATTTCCTCTCCTCTCCATCTCCAACCATAAGAAGCTCTTAAGTGACCCCCAGAAATCAAGAGCTTTGGTTTTGCATATCCCTCCCAGACTACACTGCTTGTTTGTTCTAAGTACAGTTAAGGATTCGAAAGGCAAAGTACACATTTTGAGCCTCCCTTGAAGTATTTTGTACTGCTAAGAACATTGGGAATTTCTGACAAGAGATCTAAGAAAGACATAAACTTTACTTTTCAGTTTAGTTCTTTAAAAAGGAAGTCAAAATTTGGCATTGTATCTTGAATTATTTGTGCTTTCCAATATCTTGTAATCTTCCTTCGCTATGACACATCTCCATTCCGGGAAGGAAAAATCCACCCTTTGAAAGAAATAGTTTCCTAGAAGGTTACACACTTACCACATCCATGATCTGCATGAGGCTGAGAGTGAAGTAGACAGTGAGTGGCTGGGAATCATTTGCAACTGGTCGCTCCAGAGGGTTGTAATTTTTCAGCAGCTCCTTGTAAAGCTTCCTTTGGAACTCTCCTTGCAGGGACTCTTTGGGCGCAGAAGTAAATAGATAAATAATTGGGATTCTATATCAGAAAAAGTTGAGACATATGCTTTTTTACTGCTATCATATATTATGTATCCGTTATTACACCTGCTGCATTCCCAGGAAAATGCCACTGTATTTCACATAGTTCATTAGCTACTACTATAAAATCCAAATCACAAACGCATCACTCTGTTCATCCCAGCCTGTAAGGTGGATTGCCTCTCATAATTTCTTGATTGGCCAGGAGTGATAAATTCTATATGCAAGTGATGCCTCCTCAACATACACACCCTTCGGTCCAGCAGCAAGAAGTGATGAGGAGGAAACACACACTACCTGTGATCTGACACCTGCCCTGGCACAGCTCTAACCACAACAGCAGACCAGGGATACGGCAGAGGGCATCAGCAAGACAATGGGAGAAAAATGGCCACAGGTTAGACCGAACCCTGCTCTCAGGCTGCTCCAGACCGAGAACTCTGGCGCAAGTACTCTCCACTTTGTTCTCTGTTCATGCTATGAATGAAGAGGGGTACGTGGTTTCTGACAGAGATGAGAGGTGCTACATTAATTCACATGATAATATTCAGGGATTTCTGTCCGTTTTACGCTTCAAATCCAATTCTGCCGTTTTTCTGTGAAGAGAGAGGGACCAGGTCCACATGGATGGAGCACAGTAGATCAGGGACAGAGGCATTTTCGAATGAAATGAAATCTGGGGCAGGACAGGAACAGGTCCTCTAGATGCAAGCCCTCCTTGTCCCACTCCAGACGGACTTCCCAATTTTCTAGTCCTGAACCTAGATGCCCAGCCTCTGCCCTGGAGCAGCCACCATTTAAGTTCCCTGACGGAGTTCGCTCCCCCATCCCCATGGCTCTGCCCCTCTCCCGTGTCCCTTCCCGGCCGGTCCCAGCCCTCGCAAGCCCCCAGTGCTGCCGGGGATGGGGATGCAGCGCAGAGGGGCTGAAGGGGACGGCCGCGGCCGGAGACCCGCCGTGCCGGGGCGGACCGGGGCAGCTGTCCCCGCTGTCCCCGCTGTGCCCGCTGTCCCTGCCGTGCCCGCTGTCCCTGCCGTGCCCGCTGTCCCGCCCGCCCCGCCGCTGCTCCCGGCGCTGCCCGCGGGGCCGGCGCCCCTCACTCACCGCGCACGATCCCCGCCGCCGCCAGCAGCCACAGCCCCAGCGCCGGGAGGCCCATCCCGGGAGCGCCGGCGCCGCGGGGGACGGACGGACACGGCAACAGCGGCCGCGGCTTCTCCCGCCGCGGATCCGGCCCTCTGGGAGCCGCCGGGAGCCGCCGGCGCCCCGGGCACCTCCGGCAACTCGGCCCCTTGCTGCGCCCGCAGCGCTGCTCGCCCTCCGGCCCGGGCGGAGCGGAGCGCAGGGATGCTGTGACGGACCCGCCTCCGCGCCTGCCTCCCGCCGATGGAGCTCCCGCCCAACCCTAAGCCTCGAGCGACCCCGGGCCGGAGGGAAGGGAGCGGAGCCGCTCGCAGGCGGCCACGGCAGCAGGAACGATGCGGAGCGGTGGGCGAGGGGGCCCCGGCATTATAGAGGCGAGAGAGGGGGCCGCCCCTTCCCTGCCGGGCAGCCGCGCCCGCCGCCCTCCCCGAGCCCCGCCGGGGACCGGCGCCCGCAGCGGCACCGCGGGGAGCCAAGGCTGGCAGGGAAGAGGGGAAGGGGAGGGAAGGGGAGCCGGCACAGGAGCGCACCCTGCCCGCGCTGGCCCAAAAGCCACAGGGCATCAGGGCCACCAGGGCCACGGAGCTGCCCTCCAGCTCCCCTGCCCTCCCCGGCACAGGCGCTCGGTCATTCTCCTTCGCCACCGGCAGCGGCTGCTGCTGTGGAAGGCGTGGATTAGCCCAAAGGGCAGCAGAGCGAGTGCCCCAGGTAGGATATCCACTGCCGGGGGCAGGCAGCCGGGGTGGGCACCCAGGGCAGTCCCTGCTGGCCTCAGTCGCAGCTTGGCTTAGGTCACATTTGGGGCAGGAGGGTGACGGCCAAAATTATGTTGCACACACAGCTGTTAAATCCCCAGCAGATGCAGGGCTGTGGGCTCAGGTGCTGGATCTTTTGTCTAGACAAGGGGAAAACAGCCATGGCCATGGGGCATCATGTTTAGTGCTTGACAAACACGAGAGAAAAAATGATGCCTGAGCTCCTGCCTGGTGTGGGTATAATGCATCACAGTTGGAAAGCTGGCCTAGAAAATGCAATGCATTTTGTTGGTTGTCTGGTTCCCATTTGCAACTCTAAGCACATTTTTGAGATCATGCATGGGTTCTTTCAGTCAAAATCCCTGTCCTTCAAATCCAGTTGGTGCATTAAATGGATGTCCAAGGCAGCTGCACTTCAGGAATAATGGTTTTAAAGTGTGTCCTCACTTGCAAGGGGTAACTAAATGCTTGTTTTTCAAATAACAATTAAACAGCAGTTTATTAGTCCGTGCTAATTCTCAGCTTTAAAAATCCAGGTTATCTGTTTTGGTTTAAGCACTGACCTAATTTATGTAGCTATTGTTTAAGTATTTTTAAATGTTTAGCAAAAAAACAGATCAAACTGGGGTCAACATGAGTAGCCCAGCACATGGGTGCATCATGTGTTCCAGGTGCAACACACAGGAGGACTGAAACATTCCCCTTTTCCAATAAGCCAACATGCCAAACAACTTTACCAAGGGGTAGTGGAAGCCAGCAAGTGGCAAAGGTAACTCTCTAAAAGCCAAGTCATAGCTGATGTTTTTTGGTTTGTGGTGGGTATTTTTTTCAGTGAGATGTTGACCTTTCTGGACCAGCTAGTAGACAAGGACGAGTTGCTAGGGGAGCTCTGTTTTATTTGCAGAAAAAAAGAGTGTTATTACTCATTTGTACTTCAACCTTCCCATGGCAGTGCTCTCAGTACCTGGATTTTTGCCTCGTTTCATTTTGGAAAGGAAACTCATTTTCTTTCCTCCTACTCCTGCTACCCACTGCTGTTTTGGCACAGGTGCCCCAGATATTTTTGGGTGTACAGTAAACAGCAGGAATTGTTCAGGCAAGAAATCTGGAGACGAAATCTACAGTTCATGGCTGACCTCTACTGTTGGCTCTTTTTTCTGCTTTACACGCAGCTTTGTTGACAACTGCCTCACGCAGGTGATGAAGGTGGGCAGAGGTGGGCACAGCCCAAGGTCTTCAGGGCTCTGTTACGGGACTCAAAAGGCAGACCCTTCAGGGGGTGGTGCTGAAACACCAAATTCCAGTAGTATAAGCAGGGAAAAAATAATTTGTAACTATTTCTTTGATAAATTTTGATTTATTTTTGGTTCTGGCAGTCTTGTTTGCTTTTGATGTTAGCAAATTGACTTTTATAAGCACTTCAGAAATTCTAGTCTTTTAATAGCAATCAGCACCCTTGCTCCTTGATTAAACTGTGTTCAATCAGGTGCATTCCTACTACAGGTTTTACCCTTTCTAGTCAGAGATTTTGGTGTGAATGCACACAAATGGCAGGAAGAGGTCTTCAGCTTTCAGCATCATCCTGGCTAATAAAAGTGAATTTCACAAATATTTGTGAGGGTTGCTTGTGTAGACACTAGCAAAGAAAGATTAACAAAAGCAATATTGAAGTCCTCTAAAAATACATCCTTTTACAAAAGGCAAAAATCTGCACTCAAGTACTATTTCAGGTCTGTTTTGAGTCTGAGGCACAGAGCTATTAGAGAAACAGCTATAGGATTCTGAATTAATGTGTCTGTAGAAAAGACCCTCATCATAAAAAACGTTTGTTTATACTCAAATATTTTCTTCCTAGTTATTTATCTTCCTCCTAGTTATTTATAAGGTTAATCCCACACATTGATCAGCCAAAAGAGCCAAGGACTGAAGAGACTCCAGAATGACTCGTGCAGTCATTACAAGATGTTGCAGTTGTCCAGGGGTTATAATATCCTGCAATTGTGAGGAATATCCTCTTTTTCCCTTTGCACAGATTTACAGAAGAGTAAAATCTTGTATCTTCCTAATGCAGAAGATGATAAGATAGCCCCGAGATGCGGCTGATAGTGAAGAAGTGACCATCTTATACTATGTGTTCTGTGCATCTACAGTGACTGCACACCTTCTGACTTTAATCTAATTATTGGGCCACTGCCATGACCTGGCAGTCCCAGAGCAGAAAAAAATCTGCTTTTCTTTCTTCTTAGAGAAGAAGGTAGAATAGGCTAGGATTTTAAATGGCAACTTGGAGCATATGTTAGAAGCCCACATTTATTTGAATGTTATTTGAATTAAATTACCTCTTTATTTGTTGGCTTTTTGTTACTTGCAGGTAGCCCTAGTAATTATATCTCATGTTATTCATTATTTTCTGTTGTTTATTTTGCACAAGTAGTCTCAATGTTGGAGAGTGCATACGTGATGAGCTTGATTTTTTTCTGCAAAATCTCCTGAAACAATATATTCTTTCTTCCTTGCAAGAGGTAGCAGGTAGTTTTGATGTTGAGTTTTCTATTGAAGGATGAATTAGTAATCTGAAATCTGGTTAAATTTGTGATTAAACTTTATGTTCTATACACCCACACTTGAACAGAGGTTAGCAAAGACAATCTCTTCCCAAATTCTTAGTTCCTACACCAGTCTGATTTCCAGAAAATGATCCATTCCCCAAATGGTCTTTTGTTGGGAAGGATGAAGAAGAGCACAGACTATTCTGTTGTTGAAAAATAACAGCGCTGCTGCCCTCTCAGTTTGTGAAAAGTAATTACAGAGAGAACGTTTCTGAACAGTGCTCAGATGTGAAGAATGAGGATTTGTAAAATTTGCCTAATGACTGTGTAACTAATGAATAGGGCCTGCCTGTGGTCATCTGTATAATACAAACATCTTTCAAAGTTCATTCTTGTCTTCTATTACCATTAGCAAACACAGTGTGAGCATATTAAACTACGCTGGCAACACCATTGTGTTACTGTGAATGAAAAAGCTCAAATGGAATAACTACAGAGATTTCTCAGCATGTCTACCCTGCAGATGCTTTTCTCTGTCCAAAGAAATATCATAGGTTTTCACTGACATCATGCTTAATACGTTTACACTTTGATTTCTGTATAAGGAATTATTGTTCCTCTCATTTTAGCCTCTGTCAGGTCCTTCTGAATCATTTTGTAATTCCAGGGCGTGGAATTCGTTTCTCTCTCACATACAATTCACATTACAGTGTCACTTTGTCATCTTTTTGGATGAGTGTGAAAAACAGAAAGTTGACAAAACAGCTTTTCTTCACCCTGGTTAGTTTTAAATAACTACATAATTTAGGGTTCACAGAAGCTAATTAAAGTTGACAGGAAATCTGCATTTTAGGCCTACAGCTTTAGCAGATTCTCATCTATAAGCATCTGAAGATCAACCTTATTTATCTTGTCCTAAAGCAACAAACTAGAAATTTTTCTTTGCTGAAAAAATTACCATCTGCTGCAATTTAAATAACTAACATGAATTCCACAAAAAATGGTCATTTGGTCTGTGAGGACCGTTCCAATAAGGCCACTGACCATAAAGTCTAGTTTAAACCCTGTCAAAGACAGAATGTTGTATCAAAGCTGAGGCAAATGCATTTAAATTTTGGGCTCATAGTTGAGACAGGAGATAGGGGACAGGTCAGTCTTGCAAAGCCAGATTTCTACTGACAAGATTTCTAAAAAGAAAAGTAGCCAGGGTGCACTTGTCTGCTAGAGAATGCTAAATTTTGGCCTTTAGAATCCTAATGGTTAAGTTTCAGTTCACCAAATACATACATTTTTAATACGGCTACGGAGAGAAAGAATTTTTCATTTTTTTTCAGGTCTCTGGTTTTGTCTTGGAACGCAAGGATTGCACATTTGCAACTGCATTTCTCACCTTGCATAAAACCAGCGTTCCCTAATATTCCTTCCCAGCTCCTCCTGCAAAGTCTCGGTATCGCTCCTAAAGCAAATCAGTCCAGTTCTTGTATGATTTATTTTAACTAGACACTGGTGAAGGTGATGTTTTTCAAGCATGTGCAGCAACAAACATCGTGTATCATCTTCCGTTTTAAATGAGATCTGGTCCTTTCTCTAGCACAGTGCACTGAGAGCAGCAGCAGAAGGCTACAGAGGGGCAAATGCCAGTGAGTCACTGGAGATGGAACAGGAATTCATCGCTCTGGGCACTGCAGAGTGGCAGCCTGTCATGGCTCAGTGAGAAATGCTGTTTGTCTCCAGCCAGTTGGTGACAGTCCTTCATGGAAAGTGTTGCAAATGGGAGCATCCAGAGAATGGAAACAAAAATGAATGATTTTTATTGTCGGAATACAGCAAGTTTGGAGGCTGTGAATCCTTCAGAGATTGGGAGATTTTTCAAAATGAGGTTCCTTAACTGGGCTCAGAGGAACTCTCAAGGCAGCTCCAAGGTTGTTTCACTGATGAAGAGCTGTGGACCTCCCAGAGGAGGAACTGAAACTATTTTAAATATAGGTTTTATTGGAAAATTCACTACAAATAATTCAAAACTCTAGATGTTATCTGTTTTATCTGGATCCTTTAGTTAGAGAAATACAGGCTTCAGACCTGTTTGTCTGGAGCACTGAAGGAGATGGGATATGGTTTTGCCACGTTCAGGAATGCAGGCCACGTTTTTCCGCATGGGAAGCACAGCATGGAGCAGCCCGTGCTCTGCTTCCCAAACATGGCAAATGTGAGCAGCAGACAGCTCCTGCTGGCTCCTGGGCCTGCAGAAATGGCCAAGTGTGTGGGAGGAGTGGATCCCTCTTCCAGCTGGACATCTGATGTTATTGTCTGTGACAAAGCAAGTGGGACTTTTCCCTCCTCATTCCTGGTTTCAAAGCCCATCCTGTCTGCTTGTTCCATCAGCTCAGAGCCAGAGCTGTGGGTGGGTGCTGAGTGTGAGCAGCACCCCTCAGGAAGCAGAGGTGCACTCTGGCCCTTGTCAGTGCAGTGACAAAGCCCTGGGCAGCAGCTCCACTGCCCACCTGTGACTAACACAGCCCTCGGGGAGCAGCCCCAGAGCTGGGCTGGGCCCCAGGGTGGGGATGGGGCATTCCTGGGAATTAATGGCTTGTAATCACATATTTAAGTAGATATAGCAAACATAGCCCTCAGCCATATGTGATTCATCCCAGCACTGAAGAACCTGACAGAGTAAATGACTGACTAATGGTCCCAGCTCAGATATTTGCAGTAACAATTCTATGAGCGAGCTGGGTGGGGGCAATCACAACAAACACATGCACAGAGGAAAGAGTTTCCCAGTAAAAACCTGCCTTTCATTTTGGGGATAGTTAGCTCTTAAAATAAAACTTCTTTGTTTTCCAGTAACATCAAAAAGGTTTTTGCTAGTCATGAGTGAATGCCAATTGCTTTCAGTGTATTTTTCTTGAACTAGATTTAAAAGACCACGGATAGTTCATAAATTTATTATGGACAATGTTTTCTAAAGCTTCTTCTTATTATGACAGAGAGGATGAAAAAAGGGAGAATGGGGGCATAGAGAGAGGAAGGAACTGTCTGTTTTTTTTCAGAGATTTTAATTAGGTAGCAGGATTTTTCAAGCTTGGATAAGCTTTCAAGTATTTACTTAAGCATCTGTTTTGCAGGAGGAATTTTAGACTGCTGATTGTTTTAATAACTAATTATAAGTTAAAAGATATGATAAAAATAAAGACCTGACTTATAATTTGCCTTCTTATCTTCTTACGTTCGGAGATAAACTTGCTTCACACAGCTCTAGGACTTTGTTCTTCTGCATGTTTTGCTAGTGCAGGTATAAGAAGCCAAATCCTTCACTTCGTAACTCTGGTGGTCTGGAGTTTGAACCATTTGGTAGGTTATTAGAGCATGAAAAAATTATTATGGTTACCTGAGCCAGGCAAATAAATAAACTGACAGCAGCTTATTGGAAACTTTCTGTTTTCCCATTTCGAGTTCATGTTTAATCAGAGCTGTTTGGATACCCAGACTCCTTTTAATGAAACTAAATTTTCTGAGATTTGTTTATTTTTGCTGTATACATAGAGCATGCAACTAACTGAAACAGTGTTCCTGCTTTTTCTAATTTACATAAATGAACTTAATTTTTAATTGAACCTATTACTCCTATTGAATCCTCTGGGATGCCTAAATCAAAATGCCGTGGGTCTCCTTATAGGCTGTAATTCAAGATTATCTTTTTATCATGGTCAAAATTGTTATTCTGGATTCCCAGTTAATTATGAAGATAATGCAATGTGGCAGGTCAGAGGCAACAGTGACATTGCTCATGCCAAGCTGCAAGGATGGCTTGTAAGTGGCTGAGATGGCTTAAATGTTTTAAGTAATAATTTAATTAATCAGTTTGCTGATGGATTTTCTGTGGTACTGATTTTTATAACCCAAACATTTCAATGTTTTCATAATGATGATCAGAAGATAGAAAATAATTGTACAGTTTTCAAGAGCACTGCAGTGATTTAGAGCCTATATAATACTTTTTAAACAGATTCTGATCACCTGGGAGCTTGAATCTTATGGGAACCAAATGAGTTTATATGCCTAAGAGTGGGTTTTCTGAGCAGGCAGCAGCATTTTATTCGTAGGAATAAATAATAAATTGCCAGAATGTATTTGAAATTTTTACCCTACCATTCACAACGATGTAAATTTTAAAAGTTTAAATATTGTGTAACAAGCTCATTTAAACCGTTGGTTTTCAAAGCTGTGAATGTCCAAGTCCAGAAATGCCCAGTTAAAGGTGTTAAAAGGCCCCAGTTTGCCCCCATTTCTCTGGGATGGAGATCAGCTGAACCCGCTGCACAGAAGCCAGGCACAGGTGGCTCTGCTTGCTGGGGGTGTTTGTGACACGGGGCTGCTCCCTGAAATCAGCGGGATCCTGGGAATTCACTGCCCAGCAGCTTGGCTGCCACACCTCCTCCCTCACTGCTGACCTGCTTTGGAGTTGATTCTCTCCAGTAAATTGTTCTAGTTCATTAACAGGTTCGGAGCTGCTCTAGGTTTTCTCCTCCTTTTTTTTCAACCCCGTGCAGCAGTTTGTTTGGTTTGTGCATTACACTGCCAGGTTCAGCCCCAAATTCCAGTTTTATTGTATCATTTTTCTAGATTCTAGGAGGAGTTTTTAGGCAGCATTCGGTTGAGGAGAAGGAGGAAATAGTGTTGTTCTGTGGAAGTGCCCAGGTGATAAAGAGCAGGATGGTGATGGATTTCCCACCTGAGGAAGACTGACTGGGTTTTAGGATTAAGGACAGGAACAGGAGAGAGAAAAGTGAGAGCACTGGCTTTATTAGAGTGGTAGCTCTCTTTTAATTTTTTTTCCTCTTTTTGTATTGAACTGGTGTCTGCTTAGCCAATGTGGCTTCCCTTTAGTGGAAGGATTATCTGAATTTTTTATTAAATCTTATTATGATGTTTGTTTTCTTATGAAAGTAACTAATTGCAGAACTGCTGGTTTGGTTTTATTTTTTTCTCATTTATTCATGGTGTCTGGGGATTTGGAGAGCATCTTATTGATGGTGTTAGCACACATTCAGGTTAATTATTTAAGAAATGTATTCCTGTAATTCATCATCCACTGAGGATTATTGAGATATTTTCAATGCATCCAATTTCTTCCACAGGGACTACATAGAGCATGAAGGAAATGAGAATATCCTTGTCAAATTGATGGGGCTGAGATACAAAGCAAGTTAGAAGAAGATGACAGCCAGGTAAGTTTTTGAATTTCTCTCTTCGAACACCTTGCTAGAGCCACATGAATCTAGAGAGTCTTCTTTTAGGAAAATTCCATTAAATTAAAATAAAATAGGACTAAAAGGAAGTATGGTAAAATATTCAGCAGAGCTTCTGCTTCATTGCTTTAATGATGAAGAACTATTGAAAGGAACCCAGAATTGTTCAAAGCTGTGGTATTAACCTGAGAGCTCCCCAGTTTCATTCAGATGCCTGGTAGGGACCTGTGGAAGACTCAGAGGGGGCTCTGTAAGAGCAGTACATGGGTGGAGCACCACTCAAGGCAGAGTGGTGAAGAGACACTGGGAATACATGCAGGACTTAAATTTGTGTTCCTCTCTCTGCATTTGTGATGAGTACCTTGTAGGAATGGATTCAAAATTCATAAGTAAAAATGAGTATGATTGTTTAAATTAATGCTTGTATTACTGGTGGAATTGAGGCTTAGCAACAAGGCATGTTTATGTGTGTGACATAAGCTATCACAGTTAAAGGAAATGATCATGGAATCAGGGAATATCCTGAGCTGGAGGGTTCCACAACAATCACTGAATCCAACTCCTGGCCCTGCACAGAACAACCCCAGGGGTCACACCATGTACCTGAAAGTATTGTCCAAACACTTCTGGAATTCTGCCAGGCTGGTGCTGTGACCACTTCCCTGGGGAAGCTGTTCAGTGCCCAAGCATCCTCTATGTGAAGGATGGCATTGCCAAGGCAGTGTTATTTCAAACTGCAGATTATCCCATGTACAGTCACTCTCCTGACTTTTCTGAGTGACTCCTGTAAGGTTTAGACATCCAGGACAGAGTATTCCCCTTCCTGAATGCTGTTTGTAAGACAGATCAAAGAACCCGTTCTTACAATAGATTAAAAACCCATTACTGTCTTCAAAACCAATTCTTGTCCCCTGGGAGAAGGAAGATTCCTTCATGATAAGTTGATTTTGTTTTTTGATTTATCATACAGTGTTATTTATAAAAGTTCTTGAAGTGAATCACCGAATTCTGAACTTTGAATCTCTCTGCAAATAGCAGCAATGAAACTTGCCTTAAGTGTAAATGAGCAGCAATTTAAATATTAACTATCAGTTGATATTTCACATTGCTTCCCACATACCCATTTATAAAACAGTCAAGCTGCAAGCTTTGTATAAATAGCATTTACTTACTGCCATGGTTTAATTGAAAGCTTGGTGTTTGAGGATGGTTAATATGGGTAAGTGGGAACTAATCATGATTGTTACTACTTGCTGTGTCATAGCTCTGCTGTGTAGTCTTGAGAGATGACTAAAATTAATGGTGTGCAGTTTCCTCTACCTTGAATTGTAATATTCCCTATCCAACAGAGATATTGTAAACCTGATAATTATTTTATCATACAACAAAGTTATACTGGCATGGGTAGACATCACCTGAGTGCAGCAAGAACATGTTTACAAAGAGTCCTTCACCTTCTGGGAGTTTGAAACCATCAGGTTTCAGTAGTGGGTGAATTAAAGATGATGGGTAACCAAAACCCATTAATATAGTACTTTAATTGCTTTGAGTGAAGGAAAAAACACAGAAAGAAAGACCATTACTTGTCTGGGACATTGTTTTGCAATGGTTTTCTCTCAATGCCAAACTGGGAGTTCAGATTGGTCACAGTTTGTGAGAACCAGACCACTGCACTACTGTTGTTTTTTTACACTTTCTCTTTTTCTTTCTTGCATGAATTCCATTCAAGTCTCTCAGAACTTTTTTTTTAACTTGTGCACAGACGAGGGAAAATTTGGGATTTGGGTGGTAGTAGATTGTCACAAGGAACCTTAGTGTGAGTACAAACTGCTCTATGGGGTGTTGGCTAACAGTAGAATTGAAACCACAGTCACAGAAAGGTATCTATGGATTTGATTAATACATTCACAGAGTCACAGAATATTCTGAGTTGGAAGGGACTCACAAGGATCACTGAGTCCATCTCTAGTGAATGGCCTGTATGGGGATCAAACCCCTGACCTTGGCAGGTTTAGCACTGAGCTAATCAGGGTCAGTCTGACACACCCCACATGACCAAAGCATTTAAAATAGGTCTTGTGCTCATGTGAAAACCAGGTTCATCATGCATGAAACTGCAAATTTGTTTAAATGCAAAATATAAGATGTATTGTAGATGCCTCATATGAATATGTATAGACATTTCAGTATTAACTACTACATGCTTCTGTGAGCAAGAGTATAAATAACACCTGAGGTTGTTTATCATTTTCAATTAGTCATGACACATGGCCTTGGGCTAAACAGACCCTGAGAGCCAGACCCTCTGCTGCTGTTCCTCCAGGCCTTTCCTTCTTTTTCTGACCACTCAAGAAGCAAAAAGCTCTCAAATGAGCATTGCTGGGCATTTTATTTATTTGTCCTTCTACTTCTGAATGACTATTAAAATATATTCTTAGTGAAAATCTTGTTGTTCTGTTCTTAATACCATAATATTCCATTGCCCTTGGCAGATGCAAACACAGATGATTGTCTTCTTGTAGCACAGATGACCCCATTCCTGTCCCTGTTGTTTAAATCTTGCCTCGAATCCTCAGTTGTTCCCCTCTCAGCTCCATGAGGACTCTTTCCAGGGCCAATGACAAGCAGGAAGAGCTTCACAGTCAACATGAAATGTATGAGGTTCTTTGGTCTCTGCTTGGGCTTAGATCTTTTCTGTCTTATTTATGGAGTTTTTCCTCCTTTAGTTTGCTTTATTGGGATCTAAGCTGCAGTAATACAGGGGGAGGAGGAGGGCTTTTTTCCCTGATGTGGTGTTTGCCATGAGAACTTCCTGCCCATTTGTGTCAGACAGTCCCAGCCTATGCCCAGCAGACCACAAGGAGACTCACCCTTAACTGGACATCTGGCTTTGCCTTTGCAATAGATTTGTTTTAACAAGTGCTGCCCATAAGGCATAATCTTGTGATTTATGGAAATAATCTGTATGACTTTCCTTGGTGCTTCCTACCTGCTGAAATCCAGTTCTTGCAGACATGCACCTGCCAGCCTTTGCCTGACAGGAATAGTGACATCAAGTGGCAGTGGGGCCTCAGGGACACAATAATACTCAATTTCCTTCACACTTTTTCCTCATGATTTTTTTTTAATTTGACATTGTGTGGGAGTTACCACAGCCTGGACAACCTAATAAAGGTAAAAAATTAATTTACTGCTAGGGAGTTTACAGAAATAAAGGGAATTGGCCCAAATAGATAAAGATAATGGGCCCAAACTAGCCCAAAATATATCTGGAGTTTCAGGATTCCACCATTGTGCTCTGTCTCATGGTGTCAGTATTGGATTTTCTTCATCTCCCCTCACTCTGGATAATGGAGATACATTACTAAAATAAACACTGATAATATTATACTCTTCATTTCTTGTCTTGTTAGTCCATGGTAACTGGAAATCCAAAATTTTAAGTAATGGTAGATATTTTGCCATTACTGAAAGGTCTTTCCCAACCTAAACGATTGTATGACTCTAAGACACCAGGAGACCATACCAGAGACCAGCAGTCCCTTTTGGTTTGCAATATAAAACATTATACATGCAAAGAGGAAAGCAAGCAGTTTCTGCTGTGAGCTGCCATGTTCATTTTAGGGAGATTAATCTCACAAAGGAAAGCATATGTGGAACTGGGTCACAGCACTTCACATATTGAGGCTTGTGTAAGATACAAAGTGATCAATCCCCATAAGATCTTTGTAAAGTGAACAAGGTTTATTATTTATAGTAGTAAACAGGCTGGCATTTATCTTTTCAAAGCATGGCAGTAGCATAAAATATGTTTTAACTTTTGTTGTTTTCAGTTATTTGCATTTTAAAAGCTCTACTTTGAGTCGTTATACCTTTCTTGAGTTTCATGATTTATATAATAAGATACTTGCATGTACTGAAATGACAATTCTCAAAGCCAGTGAAGAATAAAAGAGCGTGGCACAGCATGGAAATTCAGTGTTATCATATGAAGGCATATATATTCTAATGTGCAATTATTGCACCTTTTAAGTTATTCTTAATGGAGATAGCAAGGTCACAGAGGCCACCTAGCAGAGTGGATGCCCTACCTCACAGTCCTGATACCATCAGGAAATGTAGCACAAGAGAGAGACAGCACAGTCAGCGAAATTTGTCTTCATTTATAGTCTAATTCAACTTCAATCACGTAGGAGGGGAGCCTGTTTAGTGCAGTGGTGTTAGAAAATGAGCCTTAGCAGAAGCTGAAGTCAGGTTTAATGACAATAACTGTTTGGAGCATGTGCAGCAGTGCATGATGTGTTTTATTTTAATTCCTGTCACTCTACAAGAAGCAATTTTCCTTTCTCCTTTCTCACCAGCAATTCCTACTCAGCCTCTCATTCAGCTTGGGCTTTTTGTTTCATGACAATTACTGCTTCAGTTTCCTCCTTAAACTTGGTCGTGGTTAGGTATACATCACTAATGCTCTGCTGAGCTAAGAGCATTTTGCACTGATCAATGCCAGCAAAAGTCATGGCTCTCCTACATATCTTGTAATGTTGAGGCTATTTATTGAGATAATCCTTGCATGGATTGAGAGCAGCTTTTGGTGTTAGGCCCAGAGCTTCATCTGGTGGTAACTGTTCAGGTTATCCTGTGGTCTGTCAGCCAAAGTCAGTCTTGGAGGGGGAGGAAGTGCTGGGTAAGGAGCCTCTTCTGCAAGTCTGCAGCAGCTCCTGGGATGATCAGTGTGAAATGCTGCATGTTACTCTTTGAGCTTTACTTGAGTTAAGATCTAATGCTCTAGAAGTACTGCCCCTGATATTTTTTTTCTGGATTTGGGAGCTGGTTTGGGGGTTTTTCATGCTTTGTGTTGACCAAAGTTCTGCTGACAGAAAAGGTAGCAGAGAGCTTTGGTCCCAAGTAGCATTCCCTGTGCGTTGTCCAAAGGAGTATCACAATCACCCTCAGAGTATTTTCCTTAATTAATCATCTGCCTTTATTGAGATTTTACAGAGTGATGCCTTTAGAATATTTTTTTGCTTTTGTCAGAGTACTGTTAAATACTTTTCCATATTTAACTAGTATTGTTTAGCATTCCTAGTATTGTAATAGCGTTGTTAAATGCTTCCAGCCCCATCTCAGAGGCATTGCGGCACCTATGGATCACACAGGTACATTTAGCATCGTCCTTCACTCGCCAAGAGTAACAGTGACACCCTGTGGCAAATCCAGTAGAGGCCTCGCACTGAATTTCCTGGTTTTCTTTCAAATGTGCCTCCGAATTTCTTACACCGTGGGGAGTATCACAGGAGGATCCCTCCTCTGCACATCAGTTCATCAGGGGTTCATCAGTTTGTCATTTGTCTCTCATTATACGTTTCCATTACTGGAATACACGTCTAATGAGCACTGTAATTCTAAGATACAGAGAACACTCTGTGCCCCAGATGGCCAGATGCTTGAGAAGGTGGAGCAGGAAACACAAAATGAGAAAAGAAGAAAATATTACATTTCAGTTTAAATTGACTTCACAGGAATATACTGCTGTTCATTGTCTTTCACATTGTTTTTCTCTGACATGGAAACTGTCTGCTGAACTGTATCAGAACATAATGACAAAGATATCCACAATATAAAGGTACCCACAATACAAAACTGTACTACATAAACAAATACATGTCGAAGTTAGGATCCTCCTTTTAACTTACTTGCATCATTCCTTTGGTTTGCTTAATGAACCTAAATAGCACAATTGCTCTGTAATTACTGTCATAATTCTGATTCCCAGTTAAGTCCCTCACTGCACAGTACTGTAATTCTGCTGTGTTATCTCATGCTGATATAAAAGGCATGTACCCCAGTTAAATATTTTTCAGTGAGTTTAACCTTTGACACTCATTATGCCTTTCAGGCAACATAGCTGGCTGAAAACTATGGTCTGCACACTGCAAATGGTTTAAGCCTCATGCATGCAAAATAGCTGACAAAAGAAAGATTTTAAAACTCCATGAGAGGAAGTGGTCTGCTTTTGGCCATTTTGGGGGTTTTATGGTTGTGAGTTTTTTAGGTTGGGTGTTGTTGGTTTGGTGGGTTTTGTATGGGTGTAGGAAGAAGAAAAAAGTTAAGTATTGGGCAGATACCCCTGTGAAACTTCATTTGAATCTTCTGTTATACACAGATTGCCTTAAAAAAATTAATGGACATGCAGGGAAGAATGTCATAAATTAGATTTTGTGTCCTCTGTGCTTGAAATTAAGCTCATTATGTCCTGTCCTATCAAGAGTCCATTCAGTTTAGGTGTTTGGGCGGCAGGGCAGTTCTTTAAGCAGTGGAATAGACTGCATTAGTCAAAGGTTTATTCTTCAAAGATTGTTGTAAGCAAGTTACACAAGTGCCTATAGCAAATATTTTAGGCAGAGTTAGATCTGTTTCAAAGCAGAGAGAGGGAGCAGATGACTTCCCAAGGCTCCTCCCAGTCCTTCCTTTAGTGAGTTTATGGTTCTGTCAGTGAACTTTGTGTTTTAAATAGTATTTTGTGCACATCTCCTTTCCCAAGTCTCATTCCATTTGCTTGGGTTCCATCCAGTAAATCAGTGTCCCCTCTCACTGCCTCTTCCCTTTGGGCTCTGCAGCCCCGGGTTTGGTGCCCACAGAGGGACTCACAGCACAGAGTGCTGGTGTTGAACAAAGCAAGCACGTTGCTTCCACCACCAAAGGCCCTTGGTGTCCCTGAAGGACTGGCACACAGCAATCCCACTGGAGACCAGCATGGAAGGAAAAACAGAGGGGCAGCTCCCCTTCCAGGCCCAGCTGTTTCCTTCTATTTGGCTTTCCAGGATGTCTGCAGGCCAGTGCTCAGAGTGAAGCTCTGGCAGCCCCCGGTGCCTGGGCACTGCCCTCCTGGCTCCCTGGCTGTTCCCTGCAGGCCTTGCTGCTCCTGAGGAGAGCACTCTGCCATACAAGGTTAACGGGAACATACAGGGACTCCCACTGTCCCTTGAAGAACTCACTCATCCCATACGAGCACTCCCTGACAGCCTGTGCAGACAAGACATTGCTGACCTGTGTCTCCCTCCAGGGAGCACTTCATAGCTTGAAGACACGGCTTGACATTAGGTTGCACGTCACTATTATTTTATTTGGGCTCTTAGTTATTTCCTTTAGCTGAAATTTAGGGAAAAATATTTTTAAACCAGTAAAAGTAAAATTGGATAGGGTTTCGTGTGTTGTTTTTTATATGAACCAATCACACGAGATTTTTACAAGAGAAACATTTTATTAAAATCCTGTATAAATTGTTTCTCTGATTCCTTGTATGCTTTTCATATCATACCAGATTCCCTCAGGTACAGACTTCCAATTACAGAACAAAAAAAATTACTTGGTGTTTGTTCTGTCTCTTCTTGTCTCTTTCTTTGTTATTTTCTTTTTTTTTTTTTTTAGTGAAACACCAGCAATAGCTTTTCCACTGCACATGGCTAAATATTTAAGAATAGATAAGAATACATATGTGGAGTAAGAATCAATTTTTAAGACAATTCTTAAGAAATATTTGCAAGCATTTCATTGGGGAACTGGGCTTCCCCCTGAGCTGCCCTTGTAAATGCATTTCAGAGCACAAATGGATGGTAACAAAGCTGCCTCTGTCATTCCTGGTTTGTGTCAGCATTGGAAGCCAGAGCTGCAAAAGCTTCAGGTATCTTTGAGACTTTGAATTGCCTTCAACTATACAGAAGTGAATATAAAATGAGGTGTTAGACCTGTAAAGATGAGTGCATCTCCTTTTTTTTTTACACACTACACTGTCTTACTGAAGTTAATGGTGTAAGTTTTTGGAGCAGGTTTTTTAGTCTTTGTTTGTTTTAAATGTGGTGACTCTGTGGGCCAAACCATCTTTCATGGAAGTGGTGAGAAATTTGCCACTGATTTTCCAACTAAGAATAGTTTTTGCAATACTAGCTGAAAGAAAAATCCATTAAGAATAGCGTAGAGACATCCTATTTATTTATTTATGTTAACACTATTGTGAATTGTGTGAATTAGTAGTATTTTTGTCTATGAATTACTGTTAATAGTATAAATTAATAGGATACTGGATGAGGTCTTTTATTCTTCTTGACTGTTTAATCCTGCATGACTTGCAAACATGAGGAGCAATATATCATGCTCTTAATGAGGAAATCAAATTAACATATATACTTTTTCCTATCTAGATTAATACACCCCATGGGTGCTGACTTTGATTATGTAATCCCTTCTGTGAATGGAAATTATTATCTGGAAATACTGTGAATGCAATTAGCAATTTGAATCTGCTAAACTATTAGTCTACTTAAATATGATGAATCAGTTCTTTTACTTCAATGAAAATTTCTAAGGAGAACATAAACTGCATTTTATTTTGCATTACATTCTCCAGGCTAGGTTAGATTATCACCTTCTCTTTTGTTTTCAAACCTTTCTAAGTTTTTATCAATACAATGAAGCAAGTCACAGGAACACATGCCCACTTAAAAAATATTTTATATACATGTTCTACCTTGTCTCAACTCCACCTGGTTATTAATTCTAAAAGGTTACAATACTTAAGACCATGTGATTAAAGTTTCTTATGTTGTTCATGAATCATCTTAGTCTACAACTACATTATATAACACTACTTAGTTTTCACACACAGAGGATATTTGAAAAACTAAACAAACATTTTCTGATGGCATCTAGGTTTTGAACATTGTTTTTTTTAGTGCCAATTCTACCTCCCCAGGAAGCCAATAGTAGAGAAAGTCACTGTAAAAATGTCCACTGATTTCAACTAAGTAATTTGCATCAAGATGGAGAACCTTGCCAAATTCATATTAAGCAAATTATATCAAGTTGTCTTTATTTTTTTAAAAAAGAGGGATGGGGTGGAATGGGGTGGGTGCAGGTGCTTATATATAAAAGTGTATATATATATATATACTGCCCAAGCCTGCAAAACTGGAATGCCTTTAGCAAATGAGGTGCCAGCTTCACCAATATATTACTCCAGTTTTACACAGTGCTTAATTTCCTGACAGTAACTAGAGTAGTGCAGTGGCAAAGGAGCACCTCAGCCCCGAGGGCTGGTTGTTGGTTATCCATGAAGAGCCTGCATTTACTGCTTTGAGCCAACACACAGACCTGGGCAGCAGCAGCATGTCCTTGGTACATGCACTTAACTTGGGTCACAGACTGGAACAAGACAAGAGTCTGCCTATTGAGCCAGGGAAACACGAATCTCTCAGACAAAATCTTGCAGTCATGGTCCAGCCTCTCCCCATCTTGGAACCTCCTGCTTCATTTGGTGGATCTGCTTCTGTAGTTCATCTCTGTCCAGCTTCATTTTTGCTTCTAGAACTTGCCGCAGAGACCCAATGCTCTCATAGATGGCTGCAAATCCTAATTGCAGGTGAGAATTCCATTAGTTCATACCCAAGAGCAAGAGCATCACATAACCACTACCAGAATGTGCTTCCCACTGTAACACCCTGCTTTGCACTAGGAACAGCAAAAGCTCTGAAGGAAAAGAGGATGTAACTGTGTTGGAGGCAAAAATGCCCCTGGTCACAGCCGAGCTCTGGGGAGGGCACTGCCAGGCTGGCAAGATAACAATAATACCCCTTATTGCTGGGAATGTCACACACAGGGAAAATCCTGATTAATGCCACAGGTGGAGCCATTACATCTGCCCCAAAAGTATTGAAATTACTGTGATACAAACAAGGACATTTTGTATATTCTTATAAGTTGATCACTGTTACCACAATTCAGAATAAAGGACTTGATGACTATGGTCCTACCAGCATTAACTTCGGCTTTCATTTCTTTTATATCTTCATTTATCTCGTTTTGGAGTTTGCCAATGCGAATATTTATCCTTTCTTCAGCCTGTTTTGCTTCATGTGCTTCCATGGTTATCTTCTGCATTTCTTCTATTTTCTCAATTTTCTCTGCCATTTGGTTGAATTTCATCTCAAAAGCTCTCTCACTCATTTCCTGGAGCCCGGAACAAGAATTTTAATGATTTACTCTGCATATGAAATAACAGTAGTCTTTCAAAAATATGAAATAGATGTTGATTGACTGTCTTTTATCTGGAATTCAAAGGTGTAAGGAATTACACTTTTTTATAAAATTATTTTAACTGACTTGATTACTGTAGGCTAAAATACTGATCTATTTAGCAGTAATCAGATTTATTTAAAAATTCTTAGGTTGTGGGAATGTTATACTTTACATCAGTGAAGACACTTATGCAAATACAGAGGCCGTTTGAAAATCTCACCCAAATAGTAGCTCAATTATATCATCTTAGTTATTAATAAAGCATTTTGAATAGTTCCTGAGCAGTACTACAGGACATTTTAGAGAAACTTACCGTATTTTCCTTAAAAGTCAGTGAGAGTTGTTCAACTTTTTGCACAAGCTCTTTTTCAATCTTTTCATGTTCCTGTTCCAACCAGCTCCGTGCAGACAAAATCTGACTGCTGAGTTCCTCGATGGCATTTTTTAATCTAAGAGCACAACAGAAATTAGCAGGTACAAAAGGGCAGAACTGGTCATTCAGCAGTGACTTTTTTTGTGAATGTGTTCAAAAAATAACATAATGGCAATTTGTTACATTCTTCTCACCATGTTAAGGTGAGTCTTTGAATTGTAAGGCTACTAAAGTGGATAAACTAACATTGTTTTAGAAAATAAAGGTGAAAGAGCACAACAAAACAGCCATTATTTATACAAAACTCATCACAAATTTTGAAGCCTAGCAGGTGAAAATTCATTGTGGTATTGAAAATAGAATATGGTCATCCATTCAGATTATAATCTTTGTGCCCAGAGGTCTTAAATCAGAACAAAGATTTGGTAACCATTTATTTTGGTGGCAATGCTGGTTCAAGCGGCCCCACTTACATTGCCTGTACCCACCTCAGCTTCACACCAACCAAACATGCCTGTGAAACTGTTTCTTTTCTCCCTTGAGTATTTGAAATCTGGGTCTATTCTCTCATCTGGTTTGCCAACAGTTCTGATGTAACTGGTGGGATTGCATGAGGATGGCAATAAGCAGTAAGGAGTAGGGATGTGGATGGCTTATACCAGAACTGCCTCAGAGTGAAATGCCAGGAGAGGAGTCAATATCTGAATTGAATATAATGTCCCCACATAATGTCTGGTAGTAGCACAGTAGCTTATCACTAATAATTTAGGTATTTCAGTTATATTCATGTTTGAAGCCAATTTAAAGCAGTATCACTTTGTGAATGCTGTGCTTTGCTTCCTGCTTGAGTTGAACACTTTGCCCTGCTCTGGACAGCCACCTCCAGCTTTCATTGTTGGGCACAGTTCTTGCAGAAGGGCAAGGGGTGGCACCAGGCCACTCTTACAAAAATCCTTCCTTGTGTCATTTAATTTGAGTTCTGCCCAAATACTTAACTAGGGACTTAATGAACTTTTCAAAATTGCCTAAGCACATTAGGGGCAGGATTCTTGGTGAAAGCAAGTCCCACTTGACAGACCATTGTGCTTTCGTAATATCTGTGGAGCAAACACGTACCCAAAGAGGTTCATGCTTCTGTAGACCTGAAGATTGCAACACTCAGACTTGGAAAACTGAGGCCCTGCCTCCCAGGGTGCAGGGCAGCAGCACTTACTTGGTGTCCAGGAGTTGTAGCTGTTGGTTGCTCTCTTTGTAGGCAACCTTGAGCTTTGCTTCTTGCTGCATTATCGATTGCTCTACTCTGCTCAGCAGGTGAGAAATCTGAAACAAAATTCAGAATTTACTATTTTTCAGCAGCATTTCATCACAGTTTCATTTGGGACATTCTCATAACAGCAGGGAAGGTCTTAGATCACTTCTGCTAATGTTTCTAAAATTATTGAATTAGCATATTTTACGTTATCTTGAAAAATACAATATCTCTCAACATGAAAGTATCAACATTTTGAAAACTGTGATTTTTTTTTTGCCTTAAATAATTGGAATAGTTTTGCCTTGAAAGCATCTGCCTGCTCCCCCCTTGGGACAGCTGGATTTGCAGAATCCATACATCTCCACGTTGCCACATAAGCACAGCAAATAAATAGCAAAGCACTCCACCAACAGTGAGGGGTGTGCTCCATCACTCTGTGTAAAATGGCTAATGCAGGGACAGGAGGGCTGGGTTTGACTGGGGATAGGTCATTACTAGAAGAGAATGTTTTGGTGAGAAACAATCATCCCACGTTCACAAAACAGTTCTTGTTTACAAGATGCATGACAACATCCTCCTGACATGCTAAGGTACTACACTGAGCCTTCTCAGAAAGGTGAAGTGGATTTTAACCATTTACCTACCGCAAAATGAAGATGTAAAATACTTTTGTTGACCAAGAAAATGGGAAGGCCTTGAGATGGAGGTATGAAGAATCCTTTTCCTTAATGTCACAAGTCTCTGCTTGTATCTAGTGCTCACTTCCATTCTCAAACCCAATGGAAGAGAAACCTGACGGACAGATTAATGGATTCACAGAACCCAGAGCCAGTTTTGTTTTGCAGACCTTCAAAAATTGTGTTCAAACAGATAAAGAATCATCCTGGGAAGGCCAAAACATACAGGGAGAGACACTGATGCTTGCATTGTTGTAGTTTTGTGGAGCATCCATGCCATGTTCACATTCCAACCTCAGGAAGCCATTCAGGCCAGAAATCACTGACTTTTGTTCGTTCCTGGAGTCCTTTCAGATGCCTTTACACACTAGTCCCTTCTACACAGCAGAAGGCAGAAATTAAGGACCTTTTTTCAGTTAGACCAGTACACTAATGCAGGTAGGTACCAACATTCAATGTAATAATGACTGGGAGCAGCTACAGCTCTCCATTTGTAAATCTGTGACCTCCCAGGATAATAATTAACAGTACTGGAATCTGTGTGAATTAGACTGTAACGCTTACCTGTACATGGATTGCTTTGGTCTGAATACCATACCTGTATTTCTGCCTCTTTGATTTTAGATTCTAAGATCAGCTTGGAGGTGTGTTGGTCTTTACTTAGGCTCTGAAGTCTTTCATATGTAATTTTATGCTCTGCAGACAGTCTGGCTAACCCAGCATCACACCTGTTTGAATAGATAAAAGAAAAAAGCAATAGCTACATAGAATAGGAGGTCCAGGCTTTTTAAATTTTCCAGTTTATACTGGCCATTTCTGTGAAATTGCTGGCTGTCTGGGGAAACAATGTCTTATGAGACTGTAAGAATTGTCACATATATCTCATAGTATTCAGCAAACTGCTCCCAAACGGGCTTGAGGTCCAATGGTCTGACACACACATTTCAGTCATCTTGACGCTGCCACAATATGGGCAGACTGTGTTATCAGTCAGGGGAATCACATCAGAAAGGCAAAGGTGCACAATTCCATTACCTTGTGTTTCTGTCATACTCCAGAAGACATCTGATTGGGTGTTTATGATTTCACCTACATGATGGGAAGCCTTAATGATTAAGGACCGTTTTTTCATTATTGTAGCTTTGTATTTTTATTTGTGAAATAGTAGTATACAATTAGTATACGTACTAAACAACACAGAGCAAATTTTACAGTTCTTAGTCTTTATTTAGGTAAATAAATAAATTGTCATTGGAAGCAGTGGCAATTTTGTCTCAGAAAAGATTATGAAATGAAGTCCTGGAACACAATAATTATTGTTCCTTTTCTTCACATTGGAACATTTGATGCTGTAACATTTTCAGTCTAAATGTGCTCCAGAATATGTGCATTTTCTACCAGATATCAAAAAGAATTTGACCAGGTGGGTTTCATCTACAGTAATACAATAAAGGCATTAACCGAGCTGTAAAAATGTACATACTGTGATTTCAGGAGTAAGACCTCTGTGAAGTATGACTCATGGACAGTTTTTTGCTAAGGGAAATATGTAACCAGCAATGTTACCAAATTTGATCTAGAAAACTGATGGGGAACAGAGAGCAGCTACAATTTGAGGGAGAAAAAGGCAATAAAATGGAACAAGCTGAGGCACGTTAAGTCATTACCTAAACCAATGACACACTTTATGCTCTTTTTAGTCACGTTTCAGTTTGCAGGCTTTCATTTCAACATGCATTTTCATCACCTCAGTTACAGTAACTGCCATTAGCATTAAACATGAAGGGAAAGCCCCAACTAAAATGGCAAATGGAGCATTTGCTTATTATTATGGTACAATTTCAATAAGAAAATGATCAGTCATGCAAAATAGCACATAGACATTATAAAACTTGTGGAAATCAATTCATGGTGTAGCGGTTCAGCACAGTGAGACAGTGAGTAATATCTGTAGGAAGAGCAGCTGAGGTTTACACAGCACTGAACTTTACTCCTGGGTCTCACAGTCAGGCACTTGGTTTAGAAAGATGAGGAAAACCAAATCTCTCCCCGTTGTTACAATCAGAGCAATGAAATCATCTCACATCTAATCACCAAAATGCTGTGGGCTCCAAAAATGGTTGGTTTTGTTTCTCTGAGGCATGACTGAAAATATAAAAAGCAACAGCTTTGAAACTACTGAAGCAAATGTAAACAGCGAGCATCTGTAATTCTTTTTAAAGCAAATAAATGTTCTGGCTTTAATCACAGAACATTTCTTTTCTTCATGGAACTCAGTTACCTGGTCAAAGGGTTCATGTAGTTCCATGGTAACTGAAACACTTAAATTCTGACTATGTTAATTTAGTGTCAGCCTGGTACGTATTGATCAGATTATTTTGGTTTTTTTGCTATGTCTGTTGTACACACTCACAAACACCTGATCAGTTTTGACCTGGAAGAAAATATTAGTGTTCAGTATGAAAGAATGAGGTTCTGATGTTAGCTATGTGAGTGCACATTTTGAGTTAAAAAGTTAGGACAGTTAAATAACTTCACTCCCTGCTTCCACTGGCTTTCAAACAGAAAGGGAGGCAATAATGAGATGAACATATGGAAAAGCATGGGCTTTCTAACACTTTTGATTCAGGTTTCTACCGTATGATGGGTTGGAAGATAATCAACAGTTTAAACACAAGGGAACATTATAGCTTGGAATTTTTCCCTGTTTATAAAAAAAAAAAAGAGAGAGGGGAGAAACAAAATGGCACACTACGATCCCCACTGAATTCCCCACACCTCTGGAAGTTCTTCTTTGAATCTTCTTTATGGATTCATATTAAAATGACAATAGAAGTCTTCTTAAAAATAGAAATACATGTTTCTGAACACTGTATTTGATTTAATCAGACTGTATCTACAGATGTAGCCAGTGGGCTATGGGTATAAAGACAGAAGTTGGAAACAAGTTTCAAGGTTTGGTCATCCTAAAAGCACAAGGAAAGACAGGAGAAATAGATTAAGATTTCTAGGATGGATACTAGTTTAAAAATATAAGAGCTGAGTATAAAACAGTTTTGTACAAAGAAGTGCACAATAAATAATTCTCTGAAATACTGAAACTGCCCATACAAACAACCCAGTGCAGTTTTTCATATGCAGTTGCACACGGGCACTGTTGAAATTTGGACCAAAGGTGCACTAGAATGTGTTCGTTTTGCTACTGTTTCATTTGGGGGGACAATTTCTGAAAGTTCTGATTGCAAGCTGTGTACTTAGGTGAGATTGGTAAATGAAGAATAAATAGAGAGTTTTCATACTGCTAAGTATTATCCTCAATTTCAGAATATTGTAGAATTCTAGAAACCAGTAAAGTTTATTATAAACAGTTAAATTATCAAACAGCTGCCTTCCAAGCTGTAGTAAGCAAAAGTAGTAGTTATTTTTCTGGCACACTGAAGAGCATTTATTTTTTCTTCAGCCTCTAAGAAATCCAAAGACAGTAGTTGCTCCAGTCAGTGCATCACTAGAGCCTGGCTAAGGCTGAGAGCTATGCCAATACTCTGCAACTGGGTGCTCTGTACCTGTGCTGGAATGGTACAGAGAGATGTTAATGTTCCTGTTTGATTATAACAGGAGAGGTTTCAATTCAAATGCCAGTGTTTCAGGAAAACACAAGCAGTGAAAGGCAAGTTGGCATGTGCAGGGCAGGCAGCAGGAAGGAGCAGCAGAGCTGCTGGATGGTGCTGGTGTGGCCCAGGAGCCCAGAGCAGCCCCTGTGCTCACCTCCTACACAGCAAGAGCCAGAGCACAGCACATTTATTGTACCCAACAAGTTCATCAATTCAGTGCATCCCAGACGCATCAGACTCATTTTCTGTGCAGTGCAGGAAAATCTGCCTACATCTAATGAGTCCAGGTTGTCTGAAATGAATCAGTTCTATAATGTATATAAAAAAATCATCTATATATGCAAAGTAGGCCCAGTTAGAACACGCAGAGTTGCTGTTTCTCTGGATGTTTTAGCCATCAGGAAGCTTCTAGAGACAGCTATTGATATCTTTACAAGGAGGCTGCTGCATTTAAACTTTCCAGACAATGTTCATAGTACACAAGTAATTCTCTAAATAAATGATAAGGCACCACTACTGAATTTTATGACTTAGTATCACTAGAAAAAGAATTGTTAAATCTATGCTATATAAAATTGACAACATCAGGGACAGGAGGCTGGAGAAATGGATCTACTGGCATCTATCTGATTCTGTGCTGAATGTGTCACTGAATTTAACAGAGGTAATATTTTTTCTTAAAGTTAATAATAATGCTGATTCTTGGGAATCCTTCATGGGGAACACTGTGATAATGCTTTACAAATTCATCCATAAACTGTGCTTATTGAGAAATGGTGCAGAGACATGAGCTGCAATGTGTATTCAGTCATTTTCTGATAGCAATAGTAGTTGATTCTATGATATGAGTGAGGAGCATCCAAACCTCATTCCTCCAGAGCTGTGGGGAGTGTGGTTTGGAGCTGTGCTTCAGAACTGCATGTGCATGTAGGGATCCCTGTTCTCATCATTAGAAGCAGCAGCCCTCAAGACATAACGAGACAGTTGTTTGATGATATATTGACATGTCACAGAACAGTTGGTGTTAGGAAATAAACACTATTCTCTCCACTACTGAAGTTGAATAGGATGTTTAATGTGCATGTAATTACTGGAACTGAAATTTGGCCAGAATCCTAAGACCGACACTAAAATTATTACATGAGCAAAGGGCTCAGATTTTGGGATTCACTGTGGGGCAGTGTGTATGAACTGAGCCACACTGAGTGTGTGTTTGCACACCACCAGCCCAGAGCACACAGGCTGCACTCAGAGTGAGTGACCCTGTCACTGCAGCCAGAGCCACACCTTGACTGGGGCTGAAAGCTGATGCAGAGGAAGGTGGTGACCCACAGGAACCTGATCATGTTTCTAATGTTTCACTCTGAACTCTTCTGAAAGCTAGCACGGCTAGATGTGAAAGTAAAATTGTATTAGGTGAGTAAAGTTCATTTTATGTAAGGAACATTGGCTAGAGTAATCAGAAACTGTTTATCCCAGGGAAAATTCTGTATTGTGCCAACAGCACAACAAACCCCTGTCTTGGCCATATTCTCCAGCTGGTGCTGTAATCATTATTCACAGCAACACTAATTTTCAAAGTAAAATATGTCTGTAAATAAAGGCAAATAGTTTTCCCTCACGGAACACTGTTTTAACTTGATTTCTGATAGAGGGAAGATTTTTTTTCTTCCTCATTCAGGGAATTTTTGTCTGCAGAGAGCATGCTGAATAGAAGCACAGAGGGCAGAAGAGAAGATAACAGTTAAAAGACAATAAACTGATTCTCTTAGGGTAATGAATACAAACAGCCTGCAGTTGTTGTGCAGTCTGACATAAGGCAGATGGGTTTAATCTCATACAATTATCAGATAAATTGCAACCCAAGCACAGCACCAGGGCGGTGCCCTCAGTAAATAATGAGGAAACTCTGGCACAGAGTGTGCCAGTCCCCCACCACTGCTGTACTGAGCATCAGGGCAGGCAAGGGCCCTGCTTTGACATCCAGGAAAGCACTGATTTCTTCTCTTGAGTTCTGTTATTGGAGGCAATGGCACTACATTTTGCTTCCCAAGCTGTAATAGCGTTGCTCCAAGTGTGGACCCCTCTCAGGATGTAGTAGGATCTCAAAGTGGACTTTTTATATAAAGAAGCAGGAAGATCTAGGCATGTATTCAAGGGGATTTTTCAGTGAGATACATATGTGTGTGTGCGTCTCTCAATCAGTTTTCTGATTTGACAAAATAAACTAGTTCATTCATTTTTGCTAAAGCATTGTGCATAACTTACTACATTTTTAATTCTTTTTAAAACCTCTCTGAAGTATTCTTTGCAAAATGGGCTGTGAAAGTTACAGTGGAAGCTTCAGGCAACTGAATAATTTATGAGAAAACTTCAGTTCGAGAAAATTCCTCCCTGATTATTTCTGTAGCCTTTTGAAGGTTATCACTAAATTAGCTGACGTACAAAGAAGAAAGAAAAATTACCTGTACAATATAGACAACAGGTCAAATTCAGGACAAGTATAGCTCCATCAAAGTTATTAGCCAAGCTGCTTTAGGCCAGATTAGGTCCTTTCCCTGTAGCTGTACATATCCTCTGTCTTTTGTGTCCAACTTTAGGGACACTTAAGCCAATGTTGTTGCACTGGGGTTGTCATTGATGGCACAGTGAAGTCTGTGTAGCTGCACAATTGTAAGATGGAGTATCAGGCAGCCTGTAAAACCTCTATTATTGTATAGCTTCCTGTTCCTTATGTGTCACGTAGCCTGTGGTTTTTAATATGGCTAACCAACAACTGAATGTGCAGATTTTTATTTCTAAAATATATGCAAAAATGTGCAACTATTTTGTTCTTCACAAGTGCAGATTGTTCCGTGCTGCCTTTCTAATTGTGCTAATTAATGTGTTTCAAAGATACATGAGTCTAACCACAGTACTTTTTAAAGCTGAACCAAATCCAAATTTGCCAGAGGAATTTGAAGTCATTTATTTAAAACTAATTTAAGGAATTTTAGGAATTAAGTACGATATTATTAAGTTTAATACGTAATACTGGAATGCAAAGGATTATTATTCATTCAACAGAGAGGAAAATTATCCTGGGAATTTTGCCAAAGTTGAATTCAGCCCATTATCATTAACATTAATACTTCGAGATTAAAGCAACATTAACTAGCCCCCAAAATCCAGTTCCATGTTGACTTTTACCTTGCAACTCTTCCCCGAAGATCCCCTAAGCCAGAAAGCTGCCGCATTTCCAGACTCTTCAGGGTAGAATTTGTTCCGTAGCTGAGATTGTCTCTGACACGGATCTGTTCCTGCAGCATCTACAAAGCATTCATATGCAAATAAAAGCTCAGTATGTCACATTTCATGTACACTTAAAATGTCACTCACTATTTGTCAGTCGTTCAGTACCCTCAGATACCTTTTTATTATTACTTTATTAAAACTTTGTCTTGCAATGTACTAAAACAGATGTCTTTTAGGCATTTTATTGTTTCTTGTTATTAGTGTCCAATCCGCACATAAATACCATAATATGCATAAAGTATAACTTGACAATAAAAATGGAAGGATAAAAGATATTGGTTTTTATCCTTTCATTTTCCCCACCACACCCCTGTTGCTCACTGCAGCAGAGGTCACATGTGAAGTCATGGATCTGCATAGGATTAGGTCATAAAAATGAGCAGTTGGGTTTGGTTACTTGGTGTCATCAGTGAGTCAGAAGGGAAAGAAAGTTTATTACAGAGCTCAGGCATTTCCTAGTGTTTATACAGCACAGCCTTTGGACTGAACTTGAGCTGGGTATTAGTGTCGCATTAATTCATTTTTTCAAGATTTTCCAGTGCAGCTTTTGAAAGCAAGCTTATTAGAACCACAAAGGCTTCTGTGTTTATATGCTAATATCCTGTGCTATTTTCATAGCCCCTGAAAGAATTATGTAATTTGCAAACACTTTTTCAAGTTGTAAAAACAGTTTATAAACTTACAGGATCTTCAGACCTCGTCTGACCTCTGCTTATCCTGTGGTATAAACTCTCTTAGGAAATCAGCAGGACTAAGTAGCCGGGATGGCATTAGTGCCGTGGAACATTCCTGACATACCTCAATGTCCCGGTTGAGCTGCCTCACTATGGCCGTTATGTTTCGGATGTGCTCCTCCAGGAGCTGCCGGGCCAGCCGGTCCCCCCCCCCTTTGTTCTGCATTCTGTGCAGGGTGGACACAATGTCCTCCTTGATGCGAAAAGCGTGTTCCACAAGGGCCGCCGTTGTTTTCTCATGGCTGAGGATCCTGTCCTCCAGCTGATCCACCAGGCTGGCAGATGCCAGCGGCACCGCCGTCAGCGCCTGGCTGTGCAGCGGGATGTTCCGAACCCGTCTAGTGGAGAGGAATAGCCAAGAGATTGTTAAGTTCCCACAGAAAACTCCGCAATGTCTTTCCACAGGAGACAGTGCAATGCTATCTGAGTACTGGGAGAAGCCCCCAAATACTCACAGAGACAGGGCCCACTCCTACAAATAAGCGGGTGCTGTGTTGGCTACTGCGTGTCTTGTACAAAGGCAGGTCAGGCTCCCTTTCATTCCCCTTAAGGGAGCTTACAAAAGCATAGGAACTTAAGAAAAGGACATTAGCATAATAAAAGTAGTTACGATTCAGAACTAGAATTTGATTAAGAATCCAAATTCAAGCCCCTTTATTGAGTTTCAAAAGTAATGTTATTTGTCTCTGCAGTTCTCAGGCTCAATCTAAGCCATAACTGTAGAAGGTAGGTATTGTAAATCAAATGCAAACAGACTGAGATTAAGAAGGAGTAGCTTGTGTCAATTCTTTTTTTCAGTCTCTACAGCTATCCTGTAATACACACAGAAGCTTGTTCCCCCATGAACTGGACAGGAGCATATGTGGGTATAGAAAGATCAAAATTATTACAAACTTCTCATAGCCTTAGAACACAAATTTTCCCCCCAAAATAGCTTACATTTGGGTACCTTGAATATTTGTCTATATTTTTCAAGGGTGCAGTGCACTTGCATAGCTTCCGTGGAATGCAATGGAGCTCATGGGTGCTGAAAGTAAAACAATTAGGCTGCTAATGCATGCAATCTTTTCCTGCCACTATATTCTGTAAAGAATAATGAAAATTTTCAGAAGCATAAGTGGAAGATATAAGTTCAACCCCACTTTGAAAGAGGAGATCTTTTCTTGGAACTGTGTTATTTACTGTGCATTCTCATTTTCATTCCTATTAATAAGCCAAATTAGCAGTTCAGTTTCACCATGATGATACTGTTAGAGATGTATGAAGGCTCTTAATACAGGTCACTTTTGGCTCTGAATTTTCACACTAGTTCCATGCTATTAGAAGACTGGCTAAAGTAAAGTATTGTTGGACTTCTACTCAGTTACAGTTCAAGTTATTTAATTTATTTGGAAAATGGTTAAGTAAAAGCTGAGCAAGGAATTGTGATTTGGGCCATGATTTGAATGTTTACAGTATTTTACTTTGCTTTGCATACTAATGCCAAAGTCCCAAGTCACAGCATTACTATATATAGGGAATCAAGAGACACATAATATTCTGCAATATGAAGATTTTAATTTTTATATTCCAAACTGTACCTTTCAGAAGGGGCAAGAGTTGGGAAGATTGGGCTTCGGTGGGCCATTTTCTGGTCAATAATTTGTCTGTTGAAAAAGTACACATTGAATTATTGAGTAGTTTATATCTGGTACTGAAATGACTAAATTCTTCTGCTTTAAGTGCACCTTTAAGTAAAGTTTAAGATTAAAAATAGATACAAAAGAATGAAGACTAAAAACTGCTAAGAAGCTTTTTATAGTGAAAATTATACTCTTGAAAAGGCAAGGGTGACAGCCTTGAAACTGAAATCTGCTGTTGACACACAGAACCGGTTTGGCAGGACAAAGGTAAACAAACTTCTTGTCCCCAATCTGTCTACTGGTCTCAGACATAATAATAAATTGAATGAATAATAAAGTAAGATCTACAGGATTATCGTAAAACTTAGGAAAATATTGACTGGAGAGTCAAATACAAATGTTTCATTACAGCAGATTATTAGGGATAAAGTGCTTTTCAGGTAAAAGCATTGGCAGTCAGAAACCTAAATAAAATGTGTGACATCAGCATAGTTTAGCAAAATTGAGTCTTGAAATCTAAATGACCACACTTTATGTTGTAAGTAAATTCTTCTGTGGTAACAATATAGATTATGGCTTTAATTTTTAGACACTGCCAGCCAGACTGTGACAGACATTGCAGCAGAGTAGGTCTATTCAATAGCTTCAGAAAGATATTTTAATATCTTACTGTGATACCAGTACCTGGCTAAGAAGCTTTGTCTGCTGACAGAAATTAAATTAATGACAAAGATGTTAGCCTCAATCAAATCCAACTATTCTACCCTATATAAAACAAATTGACATTTTTAAGTATCAAGAGAATGAGCATGGCCTAAGCCTGAACTCCCTGGGAACCTAAAGTCCTCACTGAAAACTAAAGGCTGATGTATGAAAAGAATTTTGCAATTGCTGATGAAATCCTGTGCATTACACTCTACCAGTAGAAAGAGAAAAATGGGTTATGGAAACAAAATAGCCAATCAGTGATTGTGAAGAAGCAATAAGGCTGCCCTCCGAGATCTCAGAATGCAAAGCATGTTTGTGCTTTAGAAATGTATGAAAGCAGTGCCTGAAAGCAGAGAGCAAACACTGTCACAGTGTGTGTGCTCTATTTATAGCAACTACAAATTAGGAAAAAAAATAGTTTTAAGAGCAGGTGGATTGCTGAGCAGCAATGACAATAGACAGGAATTCAGAAGGTCAGAGTTTAACTCCTTGCTCCATCTCTGACCCACTGAACTTCAGACAAGTTATTTCCATGCCCAATGACTCAGTTTCCCCATATGGAAGAGAGATAACGATACCTACCTCCCTGTTTAAGTTCTTACATGGCTATAAGTAAAAAGCAGGGTATAAGAGCTGGGTATCATTGTGATGACTTCTGCATTCAGAATCCTGCACAGCCACTGAAGGTCCAGTTCTGCTCTCTGTTCCTCACACCGGCGTTTCCCAGTTGTTGGTTTTTAAGCAATGCCACCACTCTCCAGATGTCCCTCCTGGCTGTATCCCCAGGTCACACCCCCTGAGATCATGTACTCTTAGACCTCTGGGCCTTAACACATTTTAATGATCTTGATGCAGTGAAGCATTTGAACACAGTTTAACTGTAAACACAGGGTATCCCACTGATTTGAGAAGAGCTGTGTGTGCTACAGCAGCAAAGCACTGGACGCTACCTAGAAGAACAAAGAACAAATATTAAAGTTGGTACAGTAGCAGTCTCTTAGTTAAATACACCTTATAAAAGATAGCCAAACAGTGTTCTAATCTTACAGCCTTCAGTATCTATTTATTATCAATTGGGAAAAAATGTTTGCAGCAGAGGAAGCATAGTTTTGCTTGAAACTTTAGCTTTTTCTGCCAGACTACCATTAGACATGCAGCTAAATGCAAGTATCTCGAGAAATTGTGCACATGGAACAAGAGTCACACAGATGAAGGTCTCAGTCATTTGTTGTTGCTACCTTAAGCACTTCCCTCAGTACACAGTGAAATATCATCAGTTATCGGATTTCTTGATCTGATCCAACAGCCAGAAAGGATGTGTTTAAGATCTTGTTCAGCAGTTGTAGAAAACTTTCCTGCAGTTTGGAGATATTTGCAATAAACTGTAACAAACAGATGTCAGAACTAATGACAAATTCCTTCTCTATGAGTGTACGCAATACCAACTTAGACTAGTAAATATAGAAGAAAACATAAGATGTTCTGATGGCTGGATTCAGAGAAGTGTAATTTCACATGGCTGCAATTTTAATGGCAGTAAACTGGGACCAAGTTAAATACCAGTTTAAATACTCTCTACAGGTGCCTAATTTTATTTTAATGATGTTGTCTCCTACTTAATACTGCTATAGCAATTTAAGTCACGATATATTAACCCAGTAAATATTGGGTTGATTAATTTAGGTTACTGAATATTCCAAATATACTTGTCACATGGACAAGATAAAAGATTTTCCCCAGCTGTGAACTGTATGCCTGATTGCCAAAAATAACAGTTCACCTGACACACAGGGCAGCTTTTCCATAAAAATATGGATTATTTCCGTATTGTTTCTTTAAGTCACTGACATCAGATGTGTAAAAATCACTCATGGAACACGATGAAAAAAACACTTTTAGCAATGTACAGTTCACTCCTTGCTATTTGTGCTGTGGCTTCCCTTCCCCACTTCTCAGACTGCCTTGCATGTTTATTTTCTGTGGATTCTCCATTTCTCCTGTTATGAAGGATAATCTCATCTGTAGTGTTCAGATCCTCATCTTCCATGATAACCTACGTCTAATACTTGCTGTAATGTCTCTGCACCTCGGAGTGTTTTTCACGTTCATTCTCACAATATGCCTGCGGGGTAGGAAAGCATTATTATCCCTGAAAACATAATTTCCTTCTGTTGCTGCTAGGGAAGTGAAGCACGGGGTGGGCTATGTGACTTGCCACAAGTCACACGGGAATCAAAGCAGACTGAAATACCTGCCTAGGCAAACACTTTAATCACTCTTTTCTTCTTAAAATAGCAACCGCTTTGGTTGCTGCGCAGGGAACGTGTGACACCACCCCGGCAGCTTCCCAGTGTTACTCTGAAGTGCTCTGGGGCGACGCTTTGGAGTAAGAGGAAAAAGTCCTTGTGTTGCACCTCAGCAAAAAGATGGGTCAAAAGGCGGCAGTGCCGGGGAGAAGCATCCCCCGCCGGCCCCCTCTGAACTCGGACGCGGTGTGCGAGGGGTGCGGGAGGGACCCGCCCGCGGCTCCGGGCCAGGCCAGGGGCCCTCTGGGGAAACAGGTGCGACGGTCGTGCCCGTGCCGAGGGCTCTGAGCGGGGGGATGGCGCCGGAGCCCTGCCTTGCCCTATCCGCGCCTCGGCCCCGTGGCGCGGGGTCACGGGTGGGCGCAGCGATGGCTGCGGGGAACACGGGACGTGCGACAGGCGACAGGACAGCACGGGTCACACACCACTCCACGGCCATGCAACACGGAGGGACAGAGCCGGGACGGGCTCTGCGCTCACTCACCGGTGCTGGCTCGGGGCAGGGCAGGGCTGCCCGCCGCTCCCGCGCATCCCCGGTCCGAGCCCCGCTCCGCTCCCGAGCGCCGGGGCCGCCGCTGCGCCGCCGGGGGCCCGTCCGTCCGTCCGTCCGTCTGTCCGTCCGTCTGTCCGTCCGCCTTCCCGGTCGGCTGCGCGGAGCGGCTGGGCTGGGAGCGCAGGGGAGCGCTGGAGGGGAGCGCAGGGAGCGCTGGATGGGAGCGGGGATGGGAGCGCAGGGTAGCGCTGGATGGGAGCGGGGCTGGGAGCGGGGCTGGGAGCGGGGCTGGGAGCGGGGCTGGGAGCGGGGCTGGGAGCGGGGCGGCCGCCGCAGGCCGGGCTGCGGGAGCGGGAGCGGTTGCCAGGACGCCGTCGCCATGGGAACGCGCTGGAGCCCGGGGCGGGCGGGAGGGAGCCCTTGGCATCGCCCCCTCCCCGCAGCTATTTCCCGGCAGCGCCCGACCCTCGGGAAGGAGGGAGGGGAAGGGCCTCGCACACACCGGAGGCTCGGGGTCGAGCGGTGGGCACGGAGCGGGGGCCGTGCCCGCAAACACCGGCCCCCAGACGGGAAGTTCGGCGGTGGCAAACAGCGGTGACTCCGAGTTTCGAGCCGAGAGTATGACTAAAGGCATGGGGGTTTCCAGGGCTCATATCAAACCGTGTCGGAATGCATGATTGTTGAAATCAATGGCAAATATTAATCTTGTTGGTGAGATTTCCAGGTTACATTTTCAAACAAGACCTAACGTGCAGCTTCAGTGAAACTTCATCTATCACAGCAAATGAGAGCTGTCTGCTTGTACAGCAGAGGCGTGCGAGCTGAGAGAAAGTATTACTGGATAAACAAATCCACAGAGGGTGTGTCTGCCTTGACTTTTGTTCCTGCTTGTGTCGTTCCTTGGATTTCGTTAGTTACAATCGCCTTGGGTAAACAAAGGTAAGTGAAATCCGAGGCAAACTGCACTCTGAAATAGCATACTGTCTCTGATAGTAGTTAAAAATCCATGCCACATCCCATATTGTTGTATAGGCAAACCATTGCAGGGCTGGGAATCAGTCAGGAATGAAGGATAAAAGGGTTATGCTGTGCACATGCTATTGTGGAAAACAAGACAGAGTCTGAATCCACACTCTGATTGACCTATTTATCTTAAAATTCAATGATTATTTTATCATCAAAAGATCGGGCCAGAAAGAAAACATGCCAGAAGTGCTTTCAAAATTATGAACTGAGAGTCATAGGATTGTGGGATAATTCAGTTTACAATGGACCCAGGAGAGCACTTGGCCAACCTCCTGCTCCAGGTGAGGTCACTGATGAGGCCAAATGCAGTTGCCCAGGGTTTTACTCAACCTGCTCTTGAAAACCTTCAAGGATGGAGGCCCTCCAGCTTTTCTGGACAGCCTGTTATCACCCAGGCTTGTTTGGCTGCTGGGGGAAGAACATTTTCTTTACACCCAGTCCGGAACCCCTCTTGTTTGCATCTATGTTGTTGTCTTCCCACCACGTGCCACTGTGAAGAGTCGGACTTTGCCATCTTGATGACTTCCTCACAGATACTGGGGGCTCTTGTTAGGTCCCTTTCATCAGGCTGAGCAATCCCTGCATTCCCAGCCCTTCCTTAGGGATCCAGCCCCCGACCATCTCACTGGCCTCTGCTGAACTTGCTGATGTACACAGCTGTATTCCCTGACCTGGCAAAACTAGACTGACTTCATGCTCTTGTGTAGGTATTTTGTACCTGTCTAGTGATTTTTCTTGCTAAAGGACTGCTTGGATACTCAGTGTTTTCTTGAGTGTGTATGTCTGCAGAGTAGGGCTTGAAAGCAAATTTTTAGTTAAAGCAAATTGATTGAAGTTATTTTAATTTAAAAACATAACATTTGTACCTCCTACTTCAGTCTTGAAAATAATGTTAAAAGGTCCCCCCATGATGCTTTCTCCCTCTAGCCCTTCTCTGGCAACAGAATGGGCCAAGGCATGTGGCCAAGACATGTAAATTTTTGTTTGTTCTTACACTCTTCCCAAGGCATCCCTACCACCACTGTCCAACACAGTATTTGAGGTGAATGGTCAAACCTGTGGTTTGACCCACACAGATGCTCTTTTCATGTTGTGTTATCAGAGATCATTAATTTTTTTTTACTTATATCACACTCTTGATGTTTCTAACTAAAGCAGTACTAAACTGTTGTATTTTATATCATTACATCTTCAGTGTCATTCATAGTGAACATGTACATTTATTTTCTTAAAGGCAAATTCATATCATGATCACTTTTTTCATCAAGGCACAACAACAAGAATAACATTAATTTATTCTGGAATCTTCAACTGTCTCACTCATGAATGCAGCCCCATTTCAAATAATCACAGAATTACAGAAATAGAGTAATTTAGGCTGGAAGGGACCTCAGAGGGAATATGGATCAACTCCCTGCTCAAAGCAAGGCTAATGTTGTTGTTAGATCAGGTTGCCCATCATAGCATAAAGTTTTGATCTTAAAAGCTTGTGTAGTGTTTTAAAAAACATCCCTTTGAGGAAAAAAAAAACCCAATTCTTGCAATTTTGTTGTTGTGAATCTACATAGGTTAACTGAATTCAGTCACAGGAACACAGGAGACAGAACTCCTCGGTTACCAAGTCCTCGTGGACTTCTTCCAGATTTATACCAGCCTTGCAAATAACAGCATTATTCATACGTTTTGGTTTGCAGTTGGAGAAAAAATTCAACTTCATGAATTCTAAGTGTCTCTTGCATCTGAGGCGTCTCTTAATCAGATCCAGAGTGAAAGAGTCACATGCTACTTTTCCTCAAAAAAATCCAAGCCCAGCTGTGGATGAAAAAGGGCTGTTTACTTTGCTACTGTAATTTTTACTCCAGTGCTATTTTAGATGGACACACTGAACATGTTAAGGGCACGTTTTCTGAACAGGTTTGCTTCTCTCATTTGGGGCCAACCAAAGAGAGGAAAGAAGAAATTGTGTTGGGCACAGAGAAAGGGAGTGAGAGAAAGCTACAACAATTAAACTGTTTTTCAACGTGGAAGCTTGTCCTAATCATTGAAGTGATTTCATCACATTTTAAGTCATAAAATTCTGCCTTTGTCTAATACATGCCATTTTGCTTCTTCCTACATTTCACAAGAAGAAATCGTTGAATCCATTTATTTCCTGGAAGTAGAATTCTACATATTCCAAGTGTAACTGAAGGCAGAGTGTAACCATCTGCATTTTAGAAGAAAATGTTATGATCAAAACATATCTGTTTATTCTTTGGAAGGCAGATACAGAAAAAAAAATACAGGAGTTTTTAAAGTTTCGGTAATCTAATATAATTTGTTTTTCTATGATACAAATCCTTCATCTTTTTAAGTACCAGACTGTGTGGTTTTCTAACTAAAAGTATGATGTCTTGTTAAGGGTCTTAAGCCTTGTTTTAATGGCTTTCAAGCATTAATTAAATTATTAATTAAATTATTCTAGTCAACAGAAGGCAAATGTATGGCTTATAAAACCTATTCTAATTATAGTTTCTAAGTGAGAGAAAAGCACTAATGTTTTTTTTTTCCTTTGCTGTCAGTTTTAACCAATTAGGAAGCAGTCAGAGCAGTTCATTAAAATTTCTAATCTTTTCCAGATTCACTGACTTCTCGTAAGAGTCGTTTCTTTCTGAAGGCACAATTATGATTTTAGAATGGAGGGCAAGGGAAAGTTACATTCTGTGGCTTTTTCAGACAGTTCAGTGTTTTTACACTGTATCACGAGCCCGGTTCCTGTGTGGTGCTGGCACAGTGTCACGCAGGCAGTGGGTAGGTGGGAAGGCACGTGTGAGTCACCAGCTGCACTGTGGAGCCAACAACTTCTCTCTTGTGGTACTGCCCAGTGCAGAGTGGGCTCCAAAACAGGCCATGGCAAAGATGCAGCCACCCTGAGTGCTGAGCCTCTGAAAGCCACAAATGCTAAGCCAATAAACCTCCTCAGGCACTTAATCAAAGCTTGTCCTTAAGTATTTTCCTGAAGCTTAGCACCAGTGATCAGTATCAGGAGGATCAAGTGCTGCACCTGCTTGCAGCTAGAAAATATCCTCAAAATAATTCTTGATTCTTAGCCCTCCTATGCATGAGCCGGTAGGTGTTACTAACCAAACATACTGTCAGACAATACACAAGCTGAACAAACTGATGGAAGTTCTCAATGCAGGAAATTTTTCTTAAATCTTTTCAAGTGAGGCCTTTGAAAGGTAACCTGTCCATATGAATGTTATGACAGGAATGTCACCATTTCTAAGTTTTGTGCATCATTTAAAAGTACAGAGGGTCCTCTAGACTCAGCCTGAAAAGGTTCTGCCTTTCTCAGAGATGACTTGTACATTCTTGGCTGGAGGACCCAGGCATGCAGACCAGGCACTCCACCACTGACATTCAAAGGGAAATGCCTTCCCCTGCTTCCCAGCATGGATGCTGAATAAGTGTCATTCACTTCAAACAGTCCCCTTGGGACTTAGATGTTTATCATTAAAATAAGCAGAATGTTTAAAAGCATGAAAAGAGTTCCTTGTGAGTTAGACTATGCTAGGTACACACAGTGCTTAGCAAAGGTTCATGCAGATGCAGAGCACTGAGTCCTTCAGCTCTAGGGTTTTTGTGGAAAGTCATTTTCTAGTCCATCTAGAGCAGATGGACCCAGCAGCAGACATCAATGGCAGTGAACTCAGGAGGCTTTCTCCATTAGCCTGCCAGTGGGAATGCACTGGTGAACTATTCTTCCACAACCTTGTTTCTCTTCTTTTTTCATAACTCATTATAAAGATGTTTGTATGTATGTAAACACACATACTTACAAATATACATGTCTTAAGAAAATTAACCTATACATTAAAAAAGACCGACATCCAAAGCAAACAGGAAAACCTACAAAATCTGTATCCATTCTCTCTTTTGTCAGCCCAGCATCCATATGCTCTCTGGATTCTTGCAGGGTTTTTTTCACTGCTTTTTATCACAGTCTCATAATTTTATGTAACATTTCCATGTTCAAAAGAAATAATAGGAAAATTATTTTTGTCCTATTTCCATGAAACTGCTATTACCTTCTGTTGAGAATGAAAGTGTGAAACTCATCTCCTGTGAGGTTCTGTGCACTTTCAGCATTATCAGATATATTTTTGCTTAATAGCTATTGCAGCTCATATTTACCACCCAGCTATTTTCTCAATGAAAGTATTTCCTACCTCTCATACCAATGTCAGCTAACATCCAAGCAATCCACTATGGAAATCCCAAGCTTCGCATGATCAGTAATCATACAGTCTAAACCCAGCTGAGCTGAGGAAATGTTTTGTTTATTCTTCAAAACCAAGGATGAAACATGCCCAAAGGGCTGTTGTGTTTCATCCAAACCATCAAAGTCTGTGGGACACCAGAGGGGGCCAGATAAATAGTTGAAGTTTAGTCCCATTTCCAGACTGTGTGCACCAGGGTGGTTTGAGCCATGTTTGATGTCTGCAAACCATCAGAGTTATCCTGCAGCCAGATCCGTGAGGACAAAGCCATCTACCTGTGTGAGTGGCACTGTATGAGTGGCACTGTCCTTCATCTGTGCTGGCAGGTCTGGCTGCAGAACCAGCACCTGCCTTGGAGCAGCTGGAGCAGGGCTTTCCTCCAAAAAGTCGGAAGTGAATCCATTTATGCCTAAATCTCTAAATTAGTGTGGAAGCAAGTCTTTATTTTGTATATAAAAACAAACAATGAAAATTGAAAACATATATGCTGTATAAACTATTCCCTATTTTTTCCAAAAACTGCACTTCTTTTTAATCAGAAATAAACTAAATCCCAGTACTGTGCATTGATGAAAACCAGGAACTGTACTTATTGGGAGCGCTTTTCAAGGTGGTTTGGAAGCAGTATCAACATATGACTCGTGGTCTGGCTGTTGTTATGATTGTTACATTACGTTGTTTCCATTTTATTTCTATTCTGGCTTAGAAGTGGGGTTAGAAATCCATTAGAGCCAACAGCAGGGCTTCAATCCTCAGGAGAAGCGTTGAACAGGATTCCAGTCCTCGACCGTGCGTGGGTTTACTGGTTTGATCCCTTAGGAAAGCGCAGTCCCTGGAAGTTGCACTGGTTGTGTCCCAGTCAGAACGACCCGATCAGCGCGGAGCAGACGCCGGCTGCCTGCGGGCACCTGGGCTGTTTGGTGCCCGTGAGGTGCCCGTGGGACTCGCTTCAGCATCCACTCGGTGACAAGACGCTTCGTACTTTCCATTGTTTCCAGGGATTAGCGGCACCTGAGCTCTGCGGGTCCGTGGGCGGAGGGCAGAGCGCAGCACACGCGCCGGGGCGCGGCCGAGACTGTTCGCTCAAAGCACACACGGGATGGCACACACGGAGTGTTGGCACTGGGAGGGACCCACCAGGATCATGGAGTCCCACTCTTAGAATCACTGATCATCAAGGACCATCGACTCCAACACGTCCCACCCAGCAGTGCCGCCCCGGGTGCCCATCCCGGCTCGGGGCGCAGACCGGGAGCGCTCCAGGAGCAGCAGCCGCTCCAGGGCGCCGGGATTCCCTCCGGGAATGACGTCCCGGCTGCGCCGCGGCGAGTTCTCCATGTATGGACACATAATTGGACACGCTGCCATCCCGATCCCACGCCGCCTCCCGCCGCCCCGCTCCCGATCCCGCTCCCGCCCCGCCCTGGCTGGAGCTGCGCGCGCGGGGAGGGCGGAGCCGCTTCCCGCTCCCTCCCCTTCTCCCTCCCGTCCGTCCGTCCGTCCCGGGGCGCCGGCGTGTCTGGGCAGAGCCGCGGGCAGCAGCGCCGGAGGAGCCGCGATGGTGAGCGCGGGGCCGGGCCGATGCTGGGGCGATGCTGGGGCGGCGGCGGGAGCGCGGCCGGTTCGTTCCCCCCGCGGAGCCGGGAAGGGGCCGCGACAGCGCCCCGTGTCCCGCTCCCGGCCGGGGGGGTTGTGTAACCGCGCCGGCCTGCGGGGAGCGGGGCCGGGCCGGGCACTGCCCTCGGAGCCGGGTCGGTGCCTCAGCCGCGCCCCGAGCCCGCCCGTCCCGCCGCGGGGCGCGGGCAGGGCCGGCACCGCCTGCGGAGCACCAGCCGCGTCCCCAGCCCTCTCCCGCCGCTCGGGATGTAGCGAGGTTTCGGATGTTTGTGTCCTGAAGCAGGGGGGAATCCCTGGGACGGGAACGCGGCTGGTGGAACAACAGGTGACGCCTCTCCGGGTTGGAGGTCGCTCCCGGAGGGGGCTGTGCGGGGACACCCCGCCCGAGCCGCCGTGTCCTCCTCCCTGTGCTCGGGTACCGCTGTCACCTCGGCCCCGGGGGGAACACGCACGTGTGCGGCAGATGCGGCTCCCGGAGTGTCCCGGGAATTCCGGCACCGCCGGGGCTGTGCGCGGCCGGGGGGATAAGGGGATGCGATATCACTAAAACACATCACTGCCAGACTGAGGGAAAACCGAGGTTCGGCGGGTAAACCTGGTTTGTCTTTAGTAATTGCCTCCTGGTGATTGATAATGGCTTTCATCCTGAAGTAATCCAAGTCACGATTATGTCTACCTGTTACACAAGAACCTACAGTAAGTAGTGAAAAATCCGATGTGGTAATAAACTAGGCTAAATTCCGTAACTTTTAAATAAGTAATTTATTTAAAACTGTTCTAAATCAGCATATTAAAGATCTGAGAGTTAAGGTACTTAGAAAACTGTTGCAGTAAGCCTATTAAAGCTTAACTAAGGTTAAATTTTGAAAACTGACCAGCCTAGTCCTTGTGTATTCAGCTTCACCTCCAATACCTTTTCAAGGATGCCTCTCTTACTTGCAATTGCCTGTGCTTTGACTTCCTGAGGCAAGTACAGTTGTGCTCCACACAGGTGTAACCAGGTACAAGTCTTTGCTTTAAATGAAGCATCACAGAAGTTAGGAAGCTAAAATGTCTGTTTAAGTCTCAGCTCTTACAAAGCTGCTTTTGGTGAGGAGCTTTGAGTAAGGGACATGTGTTCCCTGGAATTGATTGTTTCACCAGGTGATTCAGATCAACACTTTAGCCATAACCTTTGCTTCTCAGTACTTGCTGGGTCACAGACACCTGTGGCACTTATGGACTCCCTGGGAGAGGTTGTGTCATTGCCCAGACTGCTGACATGTTACATGGGCTTGGAAGGCCTTGGTGCAGGTGATTCAGGGATGTCCACCTGTTACCATTAATACCTTAAGATCAGCCAGCTGATCTACTCCATTAATTGCTTTTTAATGAAAGGTTTCAGTCAAAGTACAGTTCTTGTCAATGCACATAAGTAATTGGTAATACAGTTGCGAGTTTTACTTTATCAAAATAAGAGAACTAGTTTCTTCCACAAGATACCCTTTTCAGGGAAGTGTTGAGACAGTTATGCTCCAGCTTTTAATTTGATACTGAAGTAGTCTTTCACTGTGAGATCTCAGGCTAATATGAATTGCATTTTTAGATTGTTGGTGAGTAATGAGTACAATGAAACCAGAAAAGATTGTTTTTAAAAGTACTGCTTTCACAAATAATTATGCTGAAACAATTGTTCAGAAGGTAGTATTTTGTAACTTAGCTGGCAGAAGAGTCGCCTGGCAGGACTTACAATGACTGCTGATGAACATGAATCATGCCACTAATATCCTGAAACTTTATACTCATTCTCTGTGCTGTATTAAAAAACTCACATTATTCCCCTTATTTTTGTCTTAACAATTTTGATGTCTGGAGGAAAAAAGAAGCAGAATGTTATGAGTGCTTTGTGCTCTCTAAATTAAGTCTTTTTCTGCTATATCTTCTCTGTAGACCTTAGAGTGACCTCTCCCTGCTCTGACAGGGTCCCCAGTGCAGGGTGCTGGGTTACCACTGACACCAGTGCTGTCCCCACTTTGCAGGCAGGCTGGGAGAGCAGAGTGGATAAAGGTGTCTCTGCTCTAAATGTGCCTCTTCTGGTCTCTCTGCCATGGTGCACTGCCCCACCCAGGTCAGCTGCCGAGACTGAACCTCTGTATGACTTAGCAATACGTGTGCTCTTTTTTGCTGGTTTATTTTTAATCCAGATGAGTATCTATATTGAGCTCACAGCGTAGTTTCAGGTGGAGATCTGCAGACATGAAGTTTCATGGCTGTACATGGCAATACAAGATGGGAATGAGCAACAGGGGGGCAAAAGTGCATTAAAGCTGACAGTTCTAAGGAACATCTGGCAACTGTTGAAATTTTCCTCTTGAAGTGCATCTATTTTGTTAACTTTGTGTTTCAATGCTATAAATTCAAAATAATAATTAAAAAAACCCTACCAGCCTCTTAACGGCTTAGCTGCAGCTCCTAAGACTTCAAAAATGGATGTTATGTGTCAAGTAGTCCCACTCCATTGAAGGACTCTATCCATTATACTTGGGAAACCTCTTGGCAAAAGCTGAAACTTGCTAAAAGTGAAATGTAAGGTCAACTGAACTTTATGCAATTTTTATGTTATAATGTGAGCTTGAACTTTCATCACGTCCTGGGATAGTTTATGGAGATACATTGGAGGATCCTGAGTTGGATAGAGAATCTGTCACAGAAATGATCTTGTCACATTGATGTGACAGTATGGTCTAGATTCATTTAAAATAGCTCTGTAGTCTTCAGGGAAAGATTGCTCCCCGGAGTACTGTCAGCTGGTTTTGGCCCTCTGAAGGATAAAACACTGAATGTCAATCTGCAAATACATATTTTCTAAGGCATAAACTGCTACTATACTTAGATAAAAAAAAGCCAACCACAAAACCAACTAAATGCAACAACAAGCCACCAGTGATCAACTTTGGGTGCTTTTGCATGATGTCTGTTCTAGAGTACTTCCACTGCAGTTTTGTACCAGTTGGTTGGGCAGAGTGAGAAGGGAAGGCTCCAAGAGAAAGCAGAATCAGCAATATCTGGATTAACTCACAAATTGTTGAGCAAGGCAGGGTTATCTAATTTACTTCCGTTGAAAAACCAAAGTGTTTCTATGTTGCCTTTAAGCAGCATTTCAGTGCTAAGCAATTTTCTGCTGCAGTCAGTATGAGCATTTTGTCTGGGCATACTTGGTGTCTTCCTGTTTCCACCTCTTCAACAAAGATGGAAAGTTGATTTTTAAAAAGGAACCTTTTTGTAGCAGTTCAACATAGCTTGACATCAGTAGAGGGCAGATATTTATAGCCCAGTCCAGCTAGATGCTGAGGATGTCTGGATTACATGTGGTGCCTCTGAAAGTCTGCAGAAATGAAAGACTGGATTAGCCTGAGAGGCCTTGTGCTGGCCTTTAGAATTTGGTCCTAAAATAGCTAAGGTGTGATGTGAACTGGGACCTTGTACTGTCTTAAGTCTTTTTTTTTTTTTTGCAAGAGAGTCCCAAGGAAGACAGTGATGCTTCTCTGTTGGAAGGGTCCTTTTCTGTCTGGTGCTGGAAACAGCAGCCTAAGCTCAAACCTTGCTCTCTGCCAAATGTGGAGTATTAGGGAGGGTAAGAGCATGTGCTTTGCATTATGTCTAGGGATGCATTAATGGAAAAATCTCCCAGCTATATGGTGTTTCTCTGTGTCTGATATATAAAATACAACAAAACACAGTAGCATGTTCAGTAGTAAAGGTGATTCATACTTGGTGTGTTTTGTTTAGGCTTGTGTTTGTGTGTGAGCTTGTCTTTGTTTCTTTCTAGTTTAGACCTTAGAATGATTTATGGATATATTGTGTAAGTTAGAACACTTTTTCAGAAGACACTAATGTATGCAGAATGTTACTCGAATGCAGTTGAACAGGTGACTGTGTATGTCTGTACATCTTAAGCATTTTTCTCATAATCTCTTGCCTTCCAGAAATGATTTTAGCTCTGTACAAAACTAGTTGTGAAGGAAATGGGTTGACATTGCTGTTAGTGGTTTAACTAAACTATTTGCAGCCACTTTTTCTTATCTTGAAGGGATAACTTGTGCCTGTCTCACTGCCTTGTTCTTAAGCATTGCTGCATATGCCCAATGGGGATGGTTAAAACAAGCTTTTTAGATCCTTTGTGATAGTGAGCACATGGAATGTCAAGCTTTTTCTGAGTTCTCAGTAAAGTCTGAGTAATGTCCTCATCTTGCTGTGGAAAGTATGTTACCTTGCTTAAAGCACTAAAAGTTGCACATCTCTTTCGAGGAGTCTTATTAACTCCTTTTGTAATAATTTAAATTAATTTTATTTCATAAATGCCAGTATATTCTCAGTTGTAGGAGTTAGTCTAAAAGTGACATCAATCTAAATGGTCATGCACTGCTCTATCCCAAGTTATATTAAAGGATAAAGGTTTTTCTGTTCCTAATTTCAGCATAAGGAATTTGAAATGCCTGTGTTGGGATTTGTCTTCTAATGTAGTATGCATGTTTATATTGATAATACTGATGTATAGCTAGATAACATGTAAATAAACATCTTCAGAGCTACAGGGGAATCCTTTATATTGGTAAAACCTCACTTAGTTGCTGCATCTGATGAAGAAGGGAGCAAAAAGATAAGAGGTGATCTTTCCTCCAGGTCTCCTAGCTCTGACACTTACAATGCCAAGGACCCTGGGTGATGCTGGCAGTGAGCTTTCTGAAGTTCTGAACAGTTCTGACATGATCATTGTAGTTCTGCTGATGGAGACCAGTCTGGGATTGGCCTGTGCAAGTTGTCCTACTTTTGCTTACCCTTTGGTTCTGGGTGTTGCCACAATAAATGCTTGTAAATGACAAATTCATCTGCTTTCCTTTTCAGTTTCGTAAAGTACTCTTGTAACACAATACTTCAGTCTCCTTTTTTAGGAAGCTGCATTCTGGATCTAGAAGGTGTGTGGCTACTGGAAAGCACTAAGAGCTGTGTTAGAAAGGGATTTTGCACCTAATTGAAAGGGGGTTTGTTCTGGGAGTTAACAGTGCAAGACTAGAAGCAGTAAAATTGAAGCAGGTTTTGGAACTGGGAGGAGTCTGTGTGTGTATGTGTGTGTTACAGAAATAAGGATTTGGAAAATAGTTCAGTTCCTCTGCAAGCACAGAAATCACCAGGCGTAGGCTTTGGTAAGACAGGGCTGGCTTGCACTGCTGTTAACTCATGGAATGAAGCTGCTTTATTTATACTCTCACCTTGAATATAAGCAACAAAGGTTTACCTCAGCATAATAGGCTAAACCTCTCAGGGAAAATTATATAAAGGTTCTCTTGCCCATTTTCTCATCTGTAGGAGGTCATTCACTTCCTCACTACCTGTTGTCTGTCAAGGAGCTGTTCTGGTCGAAGCTGGTCGCTGGCACATCATTGGAATTCCTATTAACTCTGATGGAAGTGGTTTTTTTCCTGCCTGTGGATGGAGAAGTATTCCAGGTGTATGGGGTGCCTGCTAACTTGAAAATACTGTAGCCAAAGGACTCTTAGCTATGGTGTGTTGTTTGGCTTTTACTATTTCTACTGCATGGGTGTAGAAGTATCTGTAAACATTGGAGAAATACAGCAGAAGGTAAACAAGAATTTTTTCCCCGTCAGAATCGGATCTCTGACTCTGGGGTGCAGATGTTCATGGCACCTCGTTGTTAGGGCACCGTGCAGATGTTCGTGGCACCTCGTTGTTAGGGCACCGTTCATGGCACCTCGTTGTGAGGGCTCTTGTGCAGCCTCAGCCTCCTGGGGGAGCCTGGGTGTGAGGAGCTGTATTTTAGTCAGACCTTCCTGGGCTCAGTTCAGTCTTTCCCATCTCCTCCTCCCTTCCCTCACGTTCCTGAGATGCCAATCACTGTCCTGCCCAGGAAGTACGGCTGTCGCTCCTTTCCTGACTCATCCTCATTTTCTGGCTTTTCAATCTTCCCCCTACTGCTTTCCTCCCTCACCTCTTCAAAAATGTGAATACCCTCTGGGGAGCCCGGGTGTGCAGTCAAGTCCTGGCAGTGCATGGCATCCCATCTCTGCTTGACTAAGTCAATACTGTGCTAGGAAAAGGTGTCTTTAGTCTAAAGCTTTCCCACCCACTGAACCTTACAGGTTCTAATCTATTAAATATGCTTCATATAAGTGAAGGCTTTGGGGTTTGATGGCATCGTGTACAGCAGCAGGTACATATAACCTCGAGATTATTTGATGTAGGTAGCCTGGGAAGAAGGGTGTGGTCAAGGCTCTTTTTCCAAAGACATAGTGGCATTTAATGGATATGAAAACCACTTGTGAATTGGATTCATAAACTGTAAAATGTATCTCTAAAAAAAATTCTGAATTGAAGTTTTTTTACTTTAAACCAAAAATGCTTTTTTAAATATGTGAGAGCCGACAAGGAAAGCATTGTTGGCAATTGGAGCATGAGTCAGAGCTATCAGAAGTGATGCTTAATGGGAAGCCTACTTACAAGGTGCAAAGTGCAAAGAATTACCTGCTAACATTACTTGCTAAATTCAGCAACTAAATGTGAACTTGAAAGCTAAAGCCAGACATTAGCAGGTCTTGAACATCCTTTGGGATCAACACCATTCTGGAAGGGTCAAAAGGACTACAAAGTAGGTCTGATGCTCTGCTCTCCTGTCAGCTGGGTGATTTTTTTCAGCTGCCAGAAATGTTGGTGAAAGCCACTTCTGGCTGTCAGGGGAACAGTTCAATAGCTTTGGGATGGAGTGATGAGACATGTCTTTCTTTAGCCTCCTTCGTCAGAAAAAGGGGACATAAATTGTTTATGCAAAAGCACATGCTTCTAGAAGCTATTTTCATGCTTTCTTCAGCAATCTGAAGTCTAAATGAGAGGTTTTTGTTGGCATCCTTCAAACTGGACTGGCAATCTCATAGTGAGTCGCTGCACTTGTCCTTGTAACAGGAAATGTGGGGCTTTTTTTCCTTGCCAGCTCAGAACCACTCACTGAATCACTGTCATCAGCTGAGCCTGAGTTTGTAACCACTTCTCGGTCAGCCTGGTCTAATTTAAGTGTTGAAGTCATACCCAAGTCTGAACAGTGCCGCCTGATACCCTTTATAAAACAAAGGAAATGTTTTCAACACACAGAAAGATTTAAAGTCTTTCTTGCTTGTGTCTTATGAAATATGCTGTCTGATGTTTGATCTCGCACCTAGGACAGTCTTCTGCTTTCAGTCTGACATTCCACAGTATTTGTGGGGCTTTGAATTCTAGGCAGCTTACCAGTGCTGTTATCTTCTGCAGTGATTGATGTCTTTTCCTGTGCTTTGAGTTGGATGTTGCTAATAGCAGAAATACAGAAAGATGGAAGCTGGGACCTCTTGTCAGTGATGTGTTTGCAGTGCCAAGCGGTAGTCAAGAGCTTGTCTCATCTTGTTTTGTTTTGGTTTTTTTTTTTTTACTGCCTTGAAGGATACAAGTCTGCACAAACGCCTAAGAGCTTCCAAATTTGCTTTTGCAATAACTTTTAACCCTGTGTTATTCCCAGCTTCATGAAGTTGGGTACAAAGTGTATTGGAATTTCTTTTAACAAATGCTGCCAACACATTTGAAGTCCTTGGGGTTGTGACCCCTGTACACTCTGACAGCTCATTTGGTGTGAGCTACTGCTCTGAGGAGTTAGTAGGGAGATTCCAAGGACCAAAGTTTACCTAGATATTTAAAATTGTGGTTCTTCTGGCACATACTAGCATGTACACCTCCTGATCACCTGGGGTTTGGACTATCTTATTGCAGATGTGTTGGTATAAGAACTGGAAAATACTTCATTTGCTAAGTGGAAGCAGTGCTCTTAAAGCATATTGAAAGAGTACTTTCACTAAACCTAATCTTCAAGGCCATTTCATGGGACTCAAAAGCAAGTGCATGCTTTTGAGTTTTGTTTTTTTTTTCTTTCAGTGTTTGAGAAGTGTTTTATTTGCTTGTTTATCAGTCACAAAAGAATTTGTTTTCCTGTACTGGTTGGTCCCCAACTGTATTCAGTACATACCTCAAGAGAGGGAAATGTGCAAACGTATTTAAACAGTAGTTGAAAAGTCATACTTATGCCACAGATATACTTACATTAAATGGGGAATTTAAAATTTGTTGAGATTCATTTCAGAAGGGATATAAAGCTACATAACCACCCTTTCTTGCTTTCAGAGTGCAGAGGTATTAGCTGTCTACATAGTCTGAATCAGTAATAAATTCTATACTATCTTCTGGTAAGGCCTATGAAACATGGATTTTGTGTAATTATTTCTGCTATCTAAATATAGATCATGTTTTTTAAGGAATTAATGATAGGATGCAAACATCTGTGAAAAAATAATTAGTCACAGGAATCCATTGTTACATTAGACCCTTGGATCATAGTTAGTTCTCTATTTTTTTGTTGATTCTTGATAGTACAGTTTTTATGAAAGACAGTTAAACTGACACACTACTTCTGTCAGGAAACTTTTGATATCTTTCCTACCACAATTTGATTTAAACATTTGGATACTATGAAAACTGGTGTATTACAAAGCATGATTTTGTCACATATAGCTTCTGTACCACATATAATATCCTGCTGTTGCATGCAAACTTGATTAGTTTCTGAATTGCCTTAATCAATGAAAACAAATATTTTACTGCACCAATAAAAATATAGTAGTTCCTCTAATAACAGAAATACTTCAGCTAGGTTTTTTTATCCATGTAAAAACTGTGCCTTATGCACAGTCGTGTTTCCACAACTTGATGCTGTGTTGTTGGTAGCCTCCAAAGCTTTTTTCAGTGCTTCCCCTCAAATTTAAGTATACCCTGGGAACTGCTATATTGGTTAGTAATTGCTACATTCAGCAAACCAAAGATTCCTACAAAAAACATTCTGGGCTTTGCAGTGGAAAAGCAAAAATAGCTTCTCAGAGTAGGGCAACTTGGATGTTTTCAGTTTTTGAGGGGATCCTGGCTGGGTTTTGTGTAACCTGCAAGACTTGAGTGGACTGGAGTAAGGTGCCTTTTTGGGATTGGTTTGCCCTGGCAGAGAGGGAAGCATAGGCTTGCTGTGACAGGGGAGCAGCATAAACCTGCTGGGAAATCTGTTGCAAAGCAGCTAAAAATGCATCAATCCATCCTGAGCTGTACCCAACCTGTCAGCCATTCCTTGCTCTGCTGTGGCTGTTTGCTCTGCAAAGCATCTCTTCCTGCTTTTTCCTCGTGTGGCTGGGAATTCCTGATGGCAGATGTCTGAAGGCCACATTTGCTGGTTGCACTAGTGAGGGGTGGCATCAGCACACAGGGCTTGTGTGGGGAGGGACATCTTCCTTCCAGCTGAGTGATGGGACTCAGCAGCTCCTTGGGGTGTGTTCAGTGTTCTGTACTTACTGATGGTTGAGGGCAAAGTCCCTGCAGGAACAGTGTTCCAAGGCCCATGCTGTTGGATGATTGTAGCTTAGAGGAATAGATTGCCAGCAAATAGACTTTGCCCTTGAAGTTGGAGTAATTTCTACAGATTGTGCTGTTTTGTTGTGGTTTTTTAAGAAGAATTGGGCTTGACGTGGGGGGAAAAAGTGAACTGGGATGTTTTGTTACAGATGGAGATCCTGTTATGGCACTGTGTATGCCTGGGGAGGTCTGATTTGAGGTTTGACCTTAAAAGATCAAAAACTTGAGCTCCATTTAAAGCAGAGTTGGGAGTGGGGAGAATGACTTCATTGTAGGAGAGGCCACTGCTTTTGCTGTTTTACTTGTTTTTTGTCTCAGCATTGAGTTGCAACCACGGAGTTGGAGGCAGAAGCCATTTTCAGATGAGAAAGAAGACAGGGATAGGTCTTGAGCAGAGCAAGTCAGATCAGAAATGTACCTACAGGTGAAGGAGGACTTGACAGTGCCTGAGTCCAGTATGTGAAACTTGAGATAAAGTTGAGTACCTGTTTCTGGCAGCTAAGCCTGGTTTCTTAAGCAACTTAAATATCTGTAACTGTCACTCTCCTCTCACGGCACTATGTAACATGTATCTATATGGCATTAAAGGACTGGATCTGCTGTATTGGAGAAAATAAGAATTTGCCCAGTTTGATACCTGCTTTAAATAGCAAATCATATGTGGTTAACAAAACTTACATTTTAATACAGCTGAAATGGGTTCTGTTGTGGTTTAAAAGAAGTGTATACAGTAATGGAGATTAATCTCCTAGCTTGAAGCTGCCTACAAACACACAGAATATGGGTTCTCTGCAGGACTTACTCCAGTCTCCACTGACTTTGACCTCGGTGTCAGGAGTATGTAATGAAGTGTGTGAGCCTCTTGAGGGGCTACAGAGTGGTTGAACTTCAGTAGCACATAGAGAATGGATCATTTCACACAGATAGTATTACTGTTAACTGACAGTTTTAATATTGAAAGGAGTACGTGGTTTCCCAGTTCTTAGTACCCAGCTGACTGCTCCAGAAGCCTTAACACTGTTCCCATGAGTACTGTTTGCTAAAGCTTGTCTGGTGGTAAATAGGAATTCTGGTTCCAGGGCTCTTAATGCTTGAAATACCAGCACACCCAGTCCACAGAGACCTGATCTCAATATGCAGAAATAAGTTCATGACCAGCAGTGGTTTCTTCCTGTCGTTTATTTTGTTTTTATTCTTGGTTCGTTCTAGGAACACTTGAGAGGAAACAGGAGAGCAGTGGCTACTTATTCCCATATTTGGTATTGTTCTAGACAAAATGAACATCCTTCACTAAAGGAGAGGGGTAATACAGTGTTTCTGGGCAATCTGACCTACCTCCAGCCATGGCTTAATCATGGCAGAGTCACCCTGGGTCCATTTTCTGTGCAGCTGTGCCCAGTGCAGTTTTCTGCATGGAGCCACAGTGATGCTGAGCAGGTCAGCAGCACCAAAGGGCTGCATTAACGTAGGAGGGACTGAATCTTCACAATACTAAAAGCCTGTCTTTACAGTTACAAATCCTTGTTCTCAGATGGAGCTTCCATTGGTCTGCACGTTAGTAGTGGTGTATTTTAAATGATAAAAAGAGTTGGAATTAGTGGAGGTTACTAAGTACATGTAGTGAAATGAACACTCAGTCTTTAGTGGAAGAGGAAAGAATATTTAGAACATCAACTCAGTTGTACCTCTTGCTCTATGATTTTTGTCCTGAGACCTGTACTTGTAAGGGTTCGTGTCTTCTGTACTTCAGTACAGATTTGGGGGTGAGGAGGGAACCCTAAGCCTAAAATCCGTTTTGTTAAATGGTCACTAATAAGGCTAACCTATACAGTAATAAATACAATGTATTTCAGAAAAGCATTGGAATCACTAGAAATGCAGTCCCTACTTCCTGCTGGAATAGCTGCCTTACCTGCTTCCATGCAACTCACCAGGAAAAAGATAAACTAATGGCAGATTTTGATCTTTAGTTTAGAAGTCCTGAGCTCGACATTTTCCTTTCAAGTATTGCAATGTGTACTTAGACTAAATAAATGCAGCTGCATGTCAGACTGCCTAAAATTAAGCTATTATGGATACAGTCTTGACAGAACTAAAAACTTCCAGTTCTGGATAAGAAAGGAATGTCTGAAATCCACCCAGAAGAGCAGAACACAATGCACAACTTTAAATCCCTGTTTCAGTGCCATAGGATAAATTTATAGACTTAACTTTTTTTTTCTAGTCCTGAGTGTTTCTTTTGGGAAAGGAATTTGAGAGCTGTTTATTCTGAAAACAGTGTTAGTGGTGTGAAAGATGACAAGTGCTGAAGCAAGTATATTTGGGCTGCACTGGCAGTACAACCTGTACCCTTAATGTATAGGCAGGTACTTCAGAAACCTTTTGCCATCACTGAGGGTTTTCTGAAGGTAGTAGTTTGGATGTAATGGAGAAGCATGTCGTTACCACAATTAATGAATTAGTCATGAGGAGCTGTTTAGTGTGACACACCTCGAGAGTGTTCACCCACTGAAATCAGGTTTTCTTTTGTTCAGATAATTTCCTAATGATACAGCAGGCTGAGGTGTTCTTGCACCTGAGGCCATTAGGTAACTTTTTCACTTGGCTTGTCCCATACATGGGGCTGTTCTCAGACCAGAATACATTGACAATTAAACACTCAGCATGCTTACCCTGCCGCTGTCTGGAGGGGGGTTTCTTTGTGGCTGAGTGTGGCTGGAGTCCAGCCTGGGACTGGGAGGGACAAAGCAAAGGGAATTGCTCCAGCAGTTTGATTGTAACCCACCCACTGCGGGTTGTACTGGGCCCCTGATACTCAAGAATGGTTAAATAGCTCATAACTTAGTACAGGGGGAAAGAGACTTCAGTCACAAATATGAGCAGTAACTTTCTACTGTTCTAGAAGCACTTAAGGCTCTGGGGAGTTCTTCCTAGTCTGCACTTGAAATGTGTAGGTGGAGAGTCGGTGATTGTGATGATAACTCCCTGTTGTGAGGCAGCTATGCTCACGAATTTTACAGCTGAAGCAGACAGTGTATTATTGGAAGACTATCCATTTTTATTTCAGATTATTTTACCTGATGTTATTTTAGCGGTATCTGATTATTTTACAATCAGATCTTAAAGTCAGAAGTCGGGATTGCTGTGGCAGGTTTTTAATTTATTTGTTGGGTTTTGTTTGTTGTTTTTTTCCTCAGGGCTCTGCAAGTATTTTGTCATTCTGCTCTTTACAGGTGTGGAGTAGTAGATTAACTATAAAATACTAATCCTGTTGCTGTTTGCTCATTGAGACTGCAGGTGTACAAACAGGAAAAGAAAAAACAAAGGGGAAGTTAATATTATCTGATTGCCAAAACAAAGAAGCACCAATTTAGTAGCTAAAATTATGTTCAAGCTGGTAACAGGATACAGTGAACAATGAAGCTACATTCTGTAGCTAATTGTGTCCTTTTAGGGCTTGTTTTGCAATTATACTTGACCAATTAAAACTCTTGAGGGGAGTAGAAATCTACCTCATTTAAATGAACCCACTTAATGTTTTTTATATTTTTTTTTGCATGATACCTCAGTGAGATGCCTAGTCCCTTGGTATTTTTGAAGACTTGGGAATATATTCAAGAACTAAAACTACGTAGTTTTTTTTAAAGGTGGTGTTTTAAGTCAGGACATTGCAAGTATTAGAATTGTCAGGTGGGAGGAGTACTTTTTTTGTTCCATACATTTGCTACTGTAGCTGTAATAAAACATACAGTTTTCCCCTTTATTCCTATTCCTGTCTTCCAGTCTCTGCTGCGACTGTTGAGAACCTCAGTGAAGTACCAAAGCTGTGCAGAGCCTTTGTGATCACCGTGGATGATGTTTTGTTCTTGTGCTATTTTAATAAGGACATACTGGGGTATATATCTAAGGGGCATGTTCCTAACACCTGCCATGGACTCTGTTGTGGAACCTAAATTATCTGCAGTGTGTGAGGAGGCTGGAACCCTCTGCTGGTTTGGACAGATGATATGTGCAAGCTACATTGTGCCCCCTGTGATGGGAGTATGACATGGTCCACAGTGGGCTGAGTGACAGATCCTACTTTCTCAAACGGGAACAAGAACAAGGGAAATGTATCTGAGCAGGAATGGTGAATGGTCTGGGGTGGCAAGATGGTGGGAGCTTTGTCTGATCCAGGCAAGCTGCTTCTGTTTGCAATGTCAAGTTCTGCTCTACCTTGGTAGTACTCTTTCTGGCTGTTTTATAAGCCTTCAATATTGCTGATGGAATTGCTTCAGCCTAACACCTTCTCTGAGTCTAACCTGGTATAGGAAACCTGTGCTGTCCTCCTTCCTGCTGATCCACCATGTGACTTTGAAATAATAGGCCTGACTCTGGTCTTACCTCTCATCTTCTGCCCTTGTCTTCCTGTCCTTCTACATCTTTACCTTTCAGTAAGCCTTCACAGAGGTCTGCTGTCTTCAGCTGCCAGTCCCAAAGGGCATGCTGCACTTTGTTACAGGCTTCCAGGGTCAGTCTGGGGCTTAGTCTCTTAAATAGCGTGTAATGTGGTGTCTAAGTTATGCTTTTAGAAGTAGTTCTAAACAGGCTTAACCTTGCTCAGGCAACAGTGTGTGTACACTGGATCATTTTTCTGGTCCTTTTTAAAGTGCAGATTTCCATGGCATTACACACTGAAGGGAAACCTGCAGTGAAACATGTTGTACAAAGGCAGAGAAGCTCTATTTTGTACTTTGCAATAAGGTCACGGAGATCAAAGTGGATGTACAGATGTTATTTGTACATTTGTAATTCATGAACCTGGTTATGTGAGTAAGTCATGTTATTGTTTCAATGCCTGTATATGATGTGACTTTAGGTTAAAACTCATTTTTTATCTTCCTTGGAGTCCTAACAGTTACTGCTGCGGAGTGTTGGAGAATTTTTAGAAGTGCAATAAAACATATACACAATTGGTGCATTAGCCCTAAATTGGCAAAACACCACTGAGGATAGATCCCTGGTAGGAATCCATGGAATAGCTGGTGTTAAATATTGCCTGTATACCACAGACCACAAGTGTGTTTTAGAAGACCCAAGAAAGCCTTTCTGTGATGCTGGCTGTTACTGGGTGGTTAAAAATGCAGAGCATTTTTTGAACCTGCTGTCAACACTACCCAGAAGCAATACTACAGCTGCTTTAGAACTGGACTCAACCCTTACATGAAAAATGTTCCATGACACCTTTATTCCCTCCAAATAGCAACAATCTCTTTGACATCTGATTTGCAAGGTGTTATCCCTTTTGATAGCCCTGCTGCTGCACCGGTGGGCAATTACTGACTCATCCATGACTAAATTACTGCTCTTCTCTCTTTAGGATTTGGGCATTACCTGATGCTCTCCCATGCAAGAGCTATGTAAATCAACCCTTGCTAAACATTGAGATTTGACAGGAGCAAACTGCAAAGCAAGATAGCTGCAGGCTCCTTACTGTGTTTCAGTGGAAACAAAATGATTCTGGCTGTCAGACATTGCACAAGGAGTATGCAGAAGCACATCTGCATATCTAATGGTTTGATTCTTTAATGCACAGATTTTAAGAGATGCTTCCATTAACTGGATGAGACATGCTAAGCTGCACCACATAGTTTTTTATACGGTTGTTCAGATTAACGTTTTGTAGGAGAAAGAAAAAGGCTCAGGCAGAGGGCTGGGATGGGAGAAGATCACATGCCTGATATGTGATGTATTTTTTCACTGTTGCTGCACTAGATGGTACATAGAGCTGTGCATATTCACAGGGAACCCTGCAGAAAACAAGCTTTTCTCAGTTACACCCTCAGGTTTTTTTGAAATCTAGTAATTAACTCTGGCTGTACGGACAGTCTGGGGAATGAAATGCTGGAAAGCAGTGCCAGGAAAGGGACCTTGGGGGATCCTGGTTGGTGGCCAGTTGGATATGAGTCAGGAGGGCCAACTGTGTCCGGGGGGCATCAGGCCCAGCATCCCAGCTGGGCGAGGGAGGGGATTGTCCTGCTCTGCTCTGACCTCACCTGGAATATTGGGGCAGTTTTTGGCTCCACAATATAGAAAGATATTGAGCTATTAGAGAGTGTCACGAAGATGGTGAAGGGCCTGGAGGGGCAGCTGAGGGCACTTGGTCTGTTCAGCCTGGTGACCAGGAGACTGAGAGGAGACCTCACTGCAGGTACAACTTCCTCGGGAGGGGAAGAGCAGGGGCAGGCACCGATCCCTGGGGATCAGGGACAGCACCCCAGGGAATGGCCTGAAGCTGTGTCAGAGGAATGTTTAGGTTGGATATTAGAAAAAGATTCTTCACCCAGAGGGTGGTGGGGTGCTGGGACAGGCTCCCCAGGAAAGTGGGCACAGCACCAGCCTGCCAAGGTTCCAGAAGTGTTTAAACAACACTCTCGGGAACATAGTGGGACTCTTGGGGCTGTCCTGTGCAGGGCTGGGAGTTGGACTTTTGTGGATCTCTTCCAAGTCAGGATATCTATGCTGCTGTGGCATCAGCCGGGATTTTTGAGAGTGGGAGTGTGAACTCCAAACCTGTGTTGCTGTATGACCAACCTTAGGGCTTCGAATCCCACCTCGTTTGCTGAAAGGGCTAAAGCATTCCATGCCCTGTGCCTTTATTCCCTTTTCCAGCATATGCTGTAAATCCTGCAGGCAGGATAGCATGTGCCCTCAGGTGACCTCGGGGGGGTGAGTGACCCACCCACCCCTTTTGAGCACCAGTGCTGCACCCAGGAGCACTGTCAGTCACCCAGGAGCACTGTCACCCGGGAGCACTGTCACCCCGGAGCACTGTCCCCCAGGAGGTGACGTGGTTGTGAACTGTGTGCTTTCCCCTGACTTAACTCCTGGTCTACAGCTACTTCTAAATGCTTCACTAGTGAGAGGAAATGTTATGTTTTCAAACCAAACAAGTCTTTCACTAAATTAAATTGAAGTGAAATCAATACACATGTGAAATGTTAGAATGAGATCTTATGGTACTGCATATAAAACTTCATTAGGAAACTATAAAGCTGGGTTATTCACCTACCTATTAAAAAGCCTAACTCGATGAAGCATTCCAGTGCACACAGGCTTTGGGTTACATGTTTCTGCATTTAAATGCAACAGAACCTAAGGGGGGTTGCATTTTGTGTTGCTTGTAAACAAGGTGCAAATTGTACTAAATAACAGTTCCTACTGGTGAGTTCTTTTTTATTTTGAAAAAATCTAAAGCAAAAACCCTGAGGTTTTCGTTAATTAACATAGATAATTCTAATAGCTTTTGTTAAGTGGGTGTATTAACTATGGAATGAGTTTGAAATACTAAAAATTGTATTCCCGATAGCAACATAGCAAAGACTTGCAGGTTGGTTCAGTTGCTGGCAGCCTTTATACCTTGCTTGTTTAAAAAAAAAAAAAGACAAAAATCTGTTTGTGTAAAGAGTTACTCTGGTCTTATTGGACTTGGTCTTGTTGGACTTAGTTTTGTTGATACTCTTTTGTTTATGTTTGCAAAAAGTTACCTCGGAGGATATTTGAAGATCCATTTCTATAAGGAACAAAACAAACTGTCCTTCCTTTCAGTGTGACATATTAGATGGAATCTGTAATATAAGGTTTCTGTAAGTCATCTGAAATGTGCAGACAAGGAGAAAAACTTATGATGTGTGGATTGTGTCCTTTTTTTTTTTTTAATTTATAAAAAGGATAATATCTTTAAAAATGGATAGGCTACCTCCAGGTTGTCTTTCCATGCAGTCCTGCAGACACAAACACTCTTAATGGCCTAGATACTTTCTGCAGAAGCAAGGGGAGAATGGTTTTCTTTTCAACAAAGCTTAACTAGGCGTAAATAAAAGTGGCAGGTTATTACAGATACCTGGATATTTCAGGATTCTTTGTTCTTCTTTAATTGTGTTGTTCATAATTAGAAGAATTTTGGTTTTGAAAGCCTCAATGAGTTTCAATATTTTAGGTGTTGAATAATTCATGCTAAACTTTGTTTACACACTGTTTATGGCCCCAAAGAGCCTCAAGCAACTTATTAGAAAAAGACTTTACCACATCCCTTTATTCAGAATTATTCTCTGGTTAATAACAACATTTAGACACAATGATCTTGGCAAAATCTTAGCTGTGCTTATGTAAAGACTGGTACTCAGCTGAGCTCAGTATTGTGTTGTTGGGGCTGCCCAAATCTAAGTCAGGACTGGGAGCTGCCTGTTGTGAGCCACTCTGGAGGACCCCTGAGCTCTAGTTTACTCACTGCTTTGGAAACCAAAGGTCAGCTGGGACAGGAATGAGTGTTGCTCACAGTTAAAAGGGACAAAACCAGGCAGCTGTGGAGTAGGAGAATAAGCAATTAATCTTGGACAATTTGAAAGAGGAATAAAGCTCTTTGGCCATCTACAATGAAAGCCCTGAAAAGGTACCTGTAGGTTTAGGATTACCCAGATGCTGATAAAACATCTTGAGCCCTTAGCCCTGGGGAAGCCTGTAGAAAGTGTCAATGTTTCTTAAGCAGTTGGTTTTCGGTGTCACTCCTGGAATGCTCCCAACGCTTCTGTTTTCCTTCTGGCTCTTACTTTAACTTGTGGGTCCCTCAGTGTTTCTAGGTCAGGTGTGAGGAAGGCAAAGGAACTAGCATGGAAGGAAACTCTATTGGAAGGATTTGTCGAAGTTCATGACAATCCTGTGCAGAGGAATGGGAAATGAGGTGAAGCTGGGCTCCAGTGGGTACCTGTTCAGGGAATCTCTGCCCATCTGCGTGTGGTGGTGCACAGCTGAGGGCAACACTCCTCCTGACACCCTGGTACAGCCTAAAGTACAGCTGGTACAGCTACAGGCATTGCCTTTGGGTCACATTTTTAGCACACTACTTCAAATTGTATTTCTTTTCATCAAGATGGAGTCAAAGGCAGCATTTATAGCACAGCTGAAAGACTTTGAGCTGCTCCTGTGGTCCTGACGGGGTCATAAGGAGTGTGTTGTTTAGCAAGCTGACACATAAGCTTAGAAGAAACATACTTGAGTGCAAGCTGGTTTTTGAGCCAGAATTTTATTTTTAAAGAAACACAGGTCTTGTCTGTAATACAGAGTGTAAAAAAAGGTAAAGCTTGCCTCTACCAACTTCGGTGTAATGAATTGCAGCAGCCACAAGTGAAAGGATTGTGATCATCTGAGCATCTGGTCGTGTCCAGGTTTTTCAGGGGTAGAAGGAACAAAACAGTATTCACTGAACAGCTGTCTTGTCTGAATCAGATGAAAAGTAATTCAGCTGATTTTAATTTATACTTTATTGTTTTTTTCAGTTTATGTGGGTTTGACTCAGAGGTCAGAATTCAAATGAGCCCAGAAGTTGAAAGCATCACGAGCATTTAGGTTTAATGTGTGTTCATGCCAAAGTCTTCAGCCACAGTTCAGTATCTAAGACTTAAATGTTTTTCTCAATTCCCCTAATTTTGAAACCTTGTGATTTAGCTTGAATTTCACCTGTTCTGGATTTTCATAATGAAGTTTAGCATTTTGCATAAGATATAGAAATGGAAAATTAAAGGGGAAAGAAAATGCAGCATCACACTGCACCACTACAGAGATTCTTTCAAATAAAATTAGGGCATTTATCTGCAGTTGCCTGCAGCAGTTTTCCCTGAAAGCCAACACTTAGCTTTTCACTTGGTTTCCCCTTCAACAAAAATAGTTTGAAACCTATGTATATTTATGATGCTGATGCTGAATTACAAAGTCTAACAGACATTGCAGAATTGTGCAAAAGACCAGATTTCAAAGTTGGTGGTAAAGTTGCAGGTTTTGTGAAACGCAGCTTTTTTGGCATCTCTGCTCAAAGTGTGATGATGCCAATGCAAGATCTGTGAGACTGAACCTAATACATGTCCTGATAGTATCAGCTTCTCATAGCAAATGTGGGAAGAATGGGAGTTTGCAAATAATGTGCTTCTTCACACATCTGGTAAAACCTATAGCTGTGGAGATAGCTGGATGTCCAAATTAGTTTTCATTTACCTTTCTTTCTTAGTAATAGTTTGAATGCTAGATATTAACATTAAGCAGTCTAACATACTAAAAAAAAATTGAGGGGAAATAGCTGCTTCTGTGCTAAAATCTGTCTTTTGTAGACTAATAGGAGCTATCACTTTACCTATTAAGTGAATTTCTGCCCGTAGTTAATAAAAGAAAGATACTGGAGGTGTGGGGATCATATACCTGCACTGGTACAGCCCAGATAACACCCATGGAGGCCCAGTCTGATGGCTCTTGATGGTTACATTAAAAATGTTGGGCCAGACACTTTTCTTACATATTTCAGTTAATAACCATAGTGTTCCACTAGAGTGAAATGAAGTCTCCATATTTCCAATGCATTTCTATCTTTTGGGGATTTCAGCTGCATTGGCAGAATGCAGTGAACTAGTTGGGGGAGAACATGTATATTAATTCGTAGTTTTATTTTATGAGTTATTATGAAAATATGAAAGTCTACAGAGCCAGGATAAAAGCTTAATACAAATTAGAATAAATAATTTGAAGCATGGGATCTGACAGGAAGAAGATATGACAACTGTATGAAATCTTAAGAAGGCTGGGTTATTCAGAAATATGTTCAAAGAACAGCATTCTTCTCCTATTGACTTGGAAGATATTGCAATAAAAGTGAGTGAAGCAAAACTGGCATATTCATTGAATGACAATAGCCTAGTTATTCTATACAACCAAAGTGTTGCATGCTGGTTTTTAGTGTAGTTTCTTCTCAAAGCTGCCCTGGACTGAATAATCAAAGCTGCTTTAAAAAAGTAATGAAATGACAAATATTAACTTTATGAATAATGTGCATGTGGAAGATAACCTGGTTATGGGACTACATCTCTTATGGACAGTCAGTGGGACCTGCTTGCCCTGGCATTGTGTAATTATTGGTTAAAGTAAAAATAAAGCCTTGATAAAGACTGAAGCTGTGACTGAAGTTGTCTCCTGACCGATGTGAATGTACAGCTGGGTTAGGATCTGCTTGAGTCTTCTGCACAGGGAGTGAGATTTGTTGGGCCTGATGCTTCTCCCAAGGTTTTGCTTCCTGTTGTTTTTTGATTAACAGCAGCTTTTCGGGAGTTGATGTGAACTTGCATATTTGGTCCATTGCAAAGATGTGTAACTAATTACTGAGGTGGAATGCTCGAGGAAATTCTTGTTTGTATTTATGTAATAATTAATCAAGGAAACATTTATATCTTTGTATGCTGAAATAATATTAAGGTTGGATTCTTTTAAAGAGTTAAATTAAAGGTTTAATCAACATATCAATTACACTGTCTCCCACAGTGTCTGAATTAAAATCTGATTTTTGCACGAATATCAAAACACGGAAGCTAATAAAGAGCACTGGGGTTGAGCCACCCTCCTGTTACCCCCCAGGTGCCAGCTCTGCTGTAGGTGAGTGAGCACCACTCCCTGAGCCTTTCCCTGCTGCTCTGAGTCAGTGCTGCTGCAGTAAACAGGAGTCCTCCTGGAGGCCTGCAGCTTTTGCTCTTTACTCAGCACTCTGTGAAATTAAAATAAACATGGAAAGCAATTTTTACATCAGAACCTCCCGCACTGTGGAGTTCCTCCTGACGCCCCAAACAAGCTGCTCCAGCCCCTGTCCCCAGCGAGAGGCAGCTGACGTGTGCAAGGGGGATATTGGTGTGTAGGGAGCACTCCTGAGGGAGCAATAAAAGCTCTTCCCTGCACATCCCAGTGCCACAGCTGTCAGTGCCACGGGACTGGGTACCTGGAGCTCTCCTTGTTCAGGTGTTCCCCCCTGAGTACAGTGACCTAGAGAGGAGAGTCTCCAGAGCTCTACATCTGATCACAAACCAACAAGATTATGCAGCTCTTCAATCCAACATGAAAGTAGATATTCTTGAAGCCATCTGATTGGGAAAATCCTATGTAAACCTAACAATGTAAACCTAACAGTGTATCTTGGAATTCTGCAGGCAGGTCTTTGGCAAATAAGCTCTTTATCACAGGCACCACCCTGGTGCACAGAGCAGTGATTGTCTTGTATTGATTGCCCCACTTATCCCAGTTGAAACTATGCATACAGGAGGGCAGGACCCAGTTGGGAAGATCAAAGCAAATATCTCAAAAACTGGTGAACTTTTAAACCGGTGACCACTCTGGTGCCTGGGCTAAGAAATGAGCAGCTGACTGCATGTCTTACTTTTGGTATCAGAACAGTTAAATGTTATAACTCTGAGCAGTTCACTGCACTAATAAAGTTTTGTGGTGTCAGCACAAAGGTGCTTTTTGGTACATGCTGTTGAAAACCCAGTCTTGGCCACAGTTATCTGCCGTGTTGCAGCTTTTGCAGTTTCATCATGCCTGTTGCAATAAAGAGTGTTTTTCTCTAGCCTGAACTGCCACAGGCATGTGACGACATGACACTCTCCACTTATAAAAACTGAGATTTACAGTCCCTCTGGTTTGTAAATAAGTTCAGAAAATGGCTGTCTTTCTACCTAAGAGGAAAAAAATAAAAAACAAACCAAGAAGACACTCAGCTGTAGTTTTTCCAAATTATTTTAAATTTCTGTGTAATTCAGGAGGATGTGATTATTTTGGAAATCAGTCTTTCAATTTTTGTGGAATTGCTACATAATTTTACTCAGCTAGATGAAGCTGTCAGCATAAAAACATCTTGTTTGATATTCTTGGTTAAAAACAGTATTAAAACAAGGTCTATAATCTGCCCAGCCCGTTGTATTCTTACAATCCATTAGCAATTGCTGAGGGCAAACACACTCAACAAAACTGCAGTTGTTAAGTAGTTTATTGAAAAGTGTAACTAAAAAAACCAGCTGTAAGTATTTTTTTAGAGTATAGTATCTTGCTGCTTATAATTAAACATCGAATTGATTATGTAAACATTTGTTGTTGGGAATGAGATCTTTTCAGTCATTTGGAAGTGCCGGTGACATCATTATAAATGGATTTGGTAGATGCAGACACAGTGTATTTGCTGTAGCTGATACTCTTCAGCTACAATGGAGTACTCCCTACATGGTGTTTTAACAGGAGCTGTTTTATTCCCTGGAAATTCTACAAATTCTGTAATGATTTCTACACCTTTTAATACTTGCAAAAATGTGTTGATTTATCCTTTCATCCTTCAGCCCTTACCAATTTAAATACTAAGTAATTCAGAAATACTGTCATGCTCTTAATTTTGCATTCTGCATAGATTAAAAGGAGCAAAATCTGCAGCTAAGGATAAGGCTAAAATAATGATTTTTCTGCTCTATTTTATGGAAATGAGTGGTGTGATGCAGGGAGGCACACGTGGAGAGCCTGGGCTAACCAGCCATGAAGCTGTGTTTGCAGGCTAACTTGAGCTGCAGAATTGATATACCTTTAGTCTGCTGATGGGAACAGCCAGCCCTGAACTGTCCTTGGAGGCTCCAAGAGTCTCAGGTGGCACAGAAAAGGCATTTTCCAATATAACTGTCACAGAGCTGTCAGCCAGGTGTACTGCTGGGGACAGACCTTGGCCTTCAACTCTCAGTTTCATGTCTCAGGAATATCAGTCTGATCAGGAAACAAATATCTTCATTTTACCATGAAACAAAAGGGTCGGTAGGAGGGGGAAAGGAACAGCTGCAGCCTTACAAAGAGGGCAGTGACTGAGCAGAAAGGAATTCACTGGGGTGATTGTGGCCTGTGAACATGGTTTGGTGCTAAAGCCCCAGGTTCCAGAAGCTGGGAGATGGGGCAGGGAAGTGAGTGCTGCCATCAGCTAGAACAGGACAAGGCTGGGATGGCATTTTTGTAATATGCCATTGGTTTTACTTCCTCCCCGAATTTCCACTGGCACCAGTGTGAGCACATACCACAGCACCAAAACACTGCCAGTGCCAGAGCCTGGGCCAGGCATAGCTTCTGAGTCACACTGCTCTCAGATTCCTCCCTCTGCAAAGCAGATGGCCAGCTCCCAGTTGACTTCAGTTTCTTATTTAGTTTCAGGATGATCAAAGAAAATTATTTCCAGTCCGATGCTGTAGGAGAGGCAGTGGCATTTTGTCTGAACTTACCAACTGAGCTTTCAAACTACATTCTTCCATTAAAGACCATAACACTACTACATGTATGATTGCTTAAACCCCTTTGAAACCTGTTTTTAATGGAGAAGAGTGACAGATACAAAATCTTTATTACACGTTAAGGACTGCTACAGCCAAGGTGAAATTGTTGTAATTTTTCTCTTGCATTTCCTTAAATTGCACACACGTACATGGACTAAATGTCGCTATTGAAAGGCCTGTCCATGGTCCACCAGTCACAGGAAATCTTGCTGCTCATGCCACAAGGAACAAGTCAAACCTAGAACAGCTCAGTAATTCAAGTAAGACAGTTAATGTCTAAGAGCAAATCAACCATATTAGGGAGTTAACAGTATTGCATTTCCTTAGGAAAATTATTTCTTGGAACATCAGGACACAGTCACCCAAAAAGCTGTGGGATAAGCAGATCTGAATTTACAGTTCATTAACTACTTCCTGCTGTCTGCCCACGGGCTCTGTAAGTTGTGTCAGAATCTCAGGCACGTTACTGTGATCTGCTCTTGAGCTCATTCCTGTCCTTATTTTGGTCTCTCAAGTAGCGATGCTTTTTTAAAAAGAATCATTCAAAACTTTTAGTGAAGGTTAATACTGATGCACTACATGAGCCTCACAGTCAAACACTGCAGTAACTCTCATTTTGGTAATGTTCTGGTATTTATCTTCCAAGAATGCCAGTGTGATTTCTGACTCCTGACAATGTCCACACCCTGCACACCTCTCCCTTTCCCATAACTTGTGTTGTGTTACGAGCCATCATTTGCTATTCAGGTGAGCAGACTCTGGTTTCTCTCTGCTCATCCCTGCCCTGGCTGTGCTGGTGCAGGAGGTGATGGTGAGGAGCTGCCCTGGGGCTGAGCCCTGCTGGAGCAGGAGCTGTGCAGAGCAGGAGAGCTGGGATCTCCAACAGCCTGGGACCAGCTCTGGAGTCAGTTCTTCAAGTCACATGGGCTGAATCCACCCCTATATGAGGGCAAAAAGTGAGAACTGATGGCCTTTCCCTCCAGAAATCTTTTTCGTAGTATTTTATTTCCCTAGCTGTGTTTTTTTGGATGTTAACCTTCTAGTAGTTTCTATTCCTTAATGCAGTATTTGTATTTTTAGTTCTCTTTATGAGATGTATGTCCTGCTACTAGGTGCTCAATATTTTTGCTTTACTGTTCCCTCAGATCTTCAAGCACTGATTTTTGCTTCCCTTAATGTTTCCCTCATGTTAAATTTAAATATATGGCCTTTTATCTTTGTCCATCTCGCTGCTTCTGCTGTCTTCCTTTAATTTCCTTTCTGAAATATGGTCACATCATTGCAACCAATATCTATTTTTTCCAACATAAGATATACAAGAGCTGTTTCAGAGCATTTTTGTCCACTGTGGCTCCTCTGTTTTGATTAACCCACTCGAGGACCAAGATAAGTATTTTTGCTATAGTCTCTACTGAGAACAGCAGACCCTTTCACTTTGTAGAAACATGTGAAAGATTCCTCTAAGTGGATTATAAAAGTTTGCTGGTTTTGATAGATGATATCACTGCAAAAAGTTGTGGGTTTGTTTTCTTGTCAGCTGGAAAAACTGATACGAATTCTGTATGTGTGGGACTGGCGATGGGCCTGCATTGGTAGAAGCATTGGTGTCAGAGTAAATGGTGTGCAGCATTTCAGTTTGGGACATCTTTAGTTAAGATAACGTGTGTGTCTCATTTAGTATTGTATTCATAACACTGATGTGAGTAGATAGATTTTGTGCAATAGTACTGCCTTTGCTAAAAAGGGAAAGAAAGGGTCGTGCTTGTGATCATTTGACACTCGTACTCCCTCGTGGAGGCTGAGAATCCCTTCTGCACTGTGATGGGAGATTGATGTTTGCTACTGAAAAAAGCCTGTCAGAGATTCAGAGTGGCAGTTCTTCCCTTTGTGGGAATGGAGAGTGGTTATTGATGGGTGTGTAGGTTGTAGCCTGAGTTCTGATGGAGAAAGAGCCTCGTTTCTCTTTCTCAGGGGCAGAATATCCAGTCTCTTCCGATCCCTTGTTTTTAGTGCTTTATTTTTGGACGTACTATTTTTAAACAGCTTGAAATACAAAAATATTTGCTTTTTTTTCCAGTTAAAAGAAAACCCCGTTGTGACACAGCATGACTCAATCTTTTTATAGCCACATCAAATACGTGTTGCTTAGGATAATGTAAAAATATAAAAACAATAATAAAGGCAAAAATGAGAAGCCAGCAATTGCTACGATAACACAAGGTAGAGGACAGCAAAAAGAAATTCTGTAAATAAATGTCTTATTAATATTTATTATTCCAAACAAAACAATTATATGCTTTAACCATATTATACTGCCAGTACCAAAAGTAGTACAGAAAGTATAGACAGTATTTAGTACATAGAATTTAATTTGCATCCCCCCTCTCGGTGTTAATATAGCAATTGTCTTAATCTCTTAACAAGTGTGTGTTAAGGGAGATGTGTGATGTGAGAATGGAGTCAGTTTTTTGGGTTCCTTGGAGCCTTGTTTTGATGCTGAGGTGTTGAGGACAGTGCTGCCTGATGTGCAGCCAGGTGGGAATGGTGTCTGTGCTCCTGGAGCACGAGGCTCTGGAACAGTAGGCTCCGAGCTCACAGGGTCGTCTTGTGACTCATAAATATTATTCTTGTCAGTGCAAAGCAGATCTGATTTTGCGCCTAAAACAGCAACCAAATGAATAACAACAGCTGACAGCAATGTGGTACACGCCTTTAATTCCAGCTTTGCCACTCCAGCCTCCACTCCCTGGGCAGCATCAGGCGCTGGGCTGGAAGCTCAGAGAGAGCCTGAGGGAGGCCTGGCAGCCAGGTTGTTCAGCACTCGTGTTTCCACTTCTGTGGCTTTTAGCAGCCTGTTGAGATGTGTTTTTGTTTTGGGGTTGGAGGTTTTTTTGTGTGTTTTTCTTACTCTGCCAAGCTCATCTTTTTCCAGCTGCTTAGGCATTGTGTTAGTGCTGACACAAAGACTTTTATTTGCTTATTTATTGTACAGTGAGATCACATCTTTCACTGAGAAAACCTGAGGGAAGCCAAGTTGGTGTTTGCTGACATCTGACCTGCACAGCTTGGCCAGGGCTGGACCCTGGGGTCTGTTTGCCCAGGTCTGACCAAGCCCCAGGGAGCTCTGTTTGAGTCACAAGGTCCTCTCTGGGGACCATCCCTGCCAACCCTTGATCTGCTGGCTCTGAAGTGCCTGCTGAGAACTGGGATTTTGGAAGGAAGGACCTGAGGAGTCCAGGAGACCTGGCCTGTCTCTGGAGGATCCCTCTGAAGAGGAGTGGAGGGAAGAGTGTGTTGTGTGATGGGCAGCAGGGGACAATTAGCTGAGTGAATTAGTCTGAGTGCTCCCTGCAAAGCAGGTTCCTGTTAAAGTGGACACCGGGTAATTAGCTTAGGTGTAAATTGTCTCCAGATTAGAGTACTGCATTTTTATCTGGATGGTAGAAAGCTCTTTTTAAAATAAAACTTAAATTCTCAAGAAATACTCAATAAGAACAAATCGTTAGTGTTTGCAACGTGGACAGTTGAAAAGCATGGTAATTTTGAAGTATATATCCTTGACCTTCGGCAGATGTGCAGCCTGGAGAAAGATGAAGAGTTGCTTTTACAACTGCTACGATGTGGAGTTTTTTCAGATGATTGATGTCAGGAAGACATTATTTTTATTCCCAAACTATATAAAAACCAGTTAGTTGTTAGCTGGACATGGTTATAGTACTGTTTGGAAGTGACTGCAGTTGATAAATTCAGGTTAGACTCTGTAGCCATTGCTCATGCTTGGAAGGGCAAGAGCTTTGTAGTGGGGGTGTCCTGTAGAAAGAGCTCTCCCTGTTTGGTTGCCCAGCCCAGGGAGGTGATGGTCATTGCCCATCCTGCTGGGGTTGGCTTCCTGGGCAAGGGAGAGTGAGAGCAAAACCCAACCATGGCTGGGTAGGCACTGCTAAAGCTGGAGCTCATTTCTAGATCCTAGAGAGTAATCTGACAATAATCTGGTGATGATTTGCTGATTCTCTGCGTGTTTGCATGTTAGGCCATGTTTTGAGAGTAAAAGGGTAATTCCAAACTACTGATAGAAGCTGCCATTTAGATTGTGTTACAGTATTAATGTGAACTACTTGGTGCCACCACTTTCAGCTGTCTTCCCTGCTGTTGCTTTCTTGGATATTTAGGCTACTGCCTCTTTATTAAATCTGTCTGTGCTGTTTGCCATGGCCTGTGGTCCTGTAGCACTCAGATTTGATCACAGCTGCCCATCAGAGCAGGGCAGAGCTGCTGTCAGGGGAGCTGGGCTGCCCTGGCACTGCCCCTCCTGCTCCTGTGCTGACTCACTGTGCTTTTGGGAAAGAGCCCTTTGGCCTGGTCGTGTGTGTGGATTAATCCCAGTCAACAACAGTCTCTGACTTGTATAAAGCTCCTGTTCTGCAGACAGTGTGCACATTTTCCATATATCCCATGGCTTTGCAACCTTTGTCCTCTTCTCATTGAGCTCACTGGGTCTGATGCCACAGCTTCCAGCGGGAAGCTTGATGGTTTTTCCAGTCTCATTTCTCATACATTTTCTGTAGCTTACTCTATTATTACTCTATAGGTTTGTGAACTATGTAATTATCCATATTAATTTTGATACTGGACCTTTTTGTCCATCCTGCCAGTTCCTTTTTCCAAGTGCAGTATCACGAGTAGCTGACGAGTGCACTGAAGGAAATTATGCTTCTCTGTTGGACTTCTGTTTTCACCAATAACCAGACCTTCAACTTATTTAATCTGTAAAATTATGCATTCTTTTATTCTGCAAAATACATTATAATAATTAATTGCTTGTGTTCTGGCGAATATGACTCGATCCCATGTAATGTACACCAGAGCAGTGTAGCTAAATCACATTGTTAGAAATTGTGGTATTTAAGAATGAGGGGAATTCCCAGAGTTGGCATTTTGTTGGCCACATCTTCCTTGACAACACACTCCATAGCTTCTCAGTGTAAGATGTGCTAATTCCAGCATCACTAATTTCAGTATTGTGTAAACAAAAATTAAAGTAGAAAAAGGCAAGAGATCAGAACTCCATTAGCATTGTCTGCCAGGCTCCAGAAAGCAGGTTTGGGTTTGGAGAGGAGATATACAGCTGAATTAACAGCCTTCATGTTGATTTAAATTTGTTTGTGGGTGTATCCATAGAACCAAACTACTGTTCAAATCAGCTGGAAAAAAACAGATTTTCATTTCAAGTGGTACAGCAAGAAATGTCACAAGTTTTCAGCAGCATCCTGAAATAGTAGTCCCTGTGTGTGGGGAGAGAATATGTATTTAGATGTCAGTTAAGCCTGGTGACTAACAGATCAAAAGGGGCTGGGAAGACACGCAGCCGACAGGCTGTGGTACAGCATTTGCAGAACATCCCTGAACACTCAATGCAGCAGGCTCCCAAATCCCATCTGAGTAACAGCATGTGTGCAGGTTTGACTTAAGAGACTGTAAAGGGAGAAGAATTCACTGTGGTGGTGGTGGTAATTATCCTCACTGCTAATAGTTGCACTGTGGGAGTGTAATTTTTTGCATCCTTAGCTTCAAATAACTGCATCTCAGTTGGAATAATTGGGGTTTTTTTTCTGCTGGATTTAAAAAAAGTCTGCCATCTGAAATCCATTCTGTGTGCAGACAGTCACAAAACCCCATGGAATTACCTTCTTGTTTTGGAGGGCACTGCAGTTCTTTAACAGTTCAGAGGCAAGTCAGTTGGCATCATTTATGTATGCTTTTATGGATTGCCTGGATCAAGGAATAGAATTCAATGCAAGAAAAATATTTGGGAATTTGGGAATTTGACTAATGTTTTTTTCAGTTACTGAATGCTGATGAGAAATGTAGTAACCTTTGTGATGCTGGTTGTGCTTCCCTGCAGGGCAGCAAAGGACACTACAGGTACCACTGGCAGAGCCACAATGTCAAGCAGAGTGGAGTGGATGACATGGTCCTGCTTTCCAAAATCACTGAGGATTCCATAGTGGAGAACCTAAAGAAACGCTACATGGATGATTATATTTTTGTATCCTTTGTTGGTTTTGGTGGGGCCAATGTGACACTAATGATATGTATGTATTCTACTTAAGCAGATTACTCAAAGATGCTGAACGTTTTATGTGGCAGTTCACCTGAGATAACACAAAATGCTTTGTAAACTGAGCTAATTATGATGGTTGAAAATAAGATCACAAAAATGATTTTAAGGTATTCTTTTTGATATTTGAATTTTGTTCTTGTCAACATTGAAGATAGGCCTGTACCTTCATATATTTTTATATATATATGTATATATAAAAATATATATTTATATATGCACATGACCCCTGAAGCCTACACCAGTAATCCTACTTCTAAGAGCAAGAATTAATAGGTTTAAGGTGTATATACATTTCTTGATATCATGTTATCTTCTATAGCTCCAAAATTCTAATGCTTTCAAAATAGCATTTCTTCTATGACATAACCCCATTTACAACTTAATCTGGAAGTGTTAATACTGTGAATCTGTTAATATTGCTGATGGAAACAGGTGAACATGTAAATTTACATCTGTAAATCTTCAGTGTTCTCACCTAAATTCTTTTTTCTGTGATTAAGGAAAATGTGAAAGATTTAAATACCTGACCATATAACCTAACAAGGAAAACAGACTTCAGCACCCAAGGTTTGCCTTGCAAAAAAAAATTCATATGAAACCAATTCCTTGAGATAAGAATAGCCTCTGTTTCCTTTTCAGCTTTCACAGTGTAACATGAGCTGCAGTAATTGATAAACACTAGTCAATGATTATGGACTAGAAAGTTCTACTGTTACTTCTCCTGCTGTAGTCTGGTTTTCATACTTACTAGTTGTGTCCGGGGAATAGTTTCCTTGATGAGTTTAACATTTTTTAGCAGAAAGGGAAGGAAATGTAGCATCTTAGCATCTCCTGGCTTCTTTCATATGTTCAGATGGTCAGAGGCTACCTAGCAGCACAATTTAGCAAGGACTGATAAAGGAGAATTTATGTTGCAGTTGTGTTGACATTTCCATCCCAAACTGCAGAGGTTTGTAAAATGTGTGTGGACATGGGTTCGGATCCTCTGGGTAATGAAGTACCACACTGTTATTAAATTTACCTTATAGAAACATGATGAAGCTGCACAGTGTTTGCCAAACTGTAGTATTGGGACAAGCTATAGAATTCTTCCTATTAGCAACAGGGGTGCTTTTGTCCTCATGGAATGCTGCATCTTCCATGCAGTGCATCCACAAAGGCTTCCATTCTCTGTGCTGAAGAAATGGGTTTGTGCTTTTTTCTTATGAAAATAGATTGACACGAAGGTGATCTTTCACTGAAGCAGGAATAAGTATGTTTTCCAAGGGGCCTTGTGGTCACACAGAGGGATCAGGGTTGTCCCTCGTGTAGGGAGAAAGGCTCCTTTTGCAGTTCTGCGAAGGCTCTTCGTTGTAAATGAAGATCATCTCTTGAATATTTCGGTTGTTTGTGTGTCCGCCCATGAATGAACATTTCTCAGTGCTGCATTGCACAGAGATGACCGAATCACCCCAGAAAATGCTGGCATTGTTTACCAACAGAAACCCGTCACTTTGGGTGTTTATACTGACTCAATGAGTAATTGATTTGTTATATTCGAGGCCCAGATGTTGTCACTCCTTTTGAATTAAATTAAAAATGTATGAAGAAAGCATTTCAATTTAGTATTACAGAACATTGAGTTATGCTGCTTCTCCAGCACATCACCTGTTGTGCTGTGGCACCACAATAATAGATTCTTAGATAGCAGGATAAATGTGTTAATTTTATTACTTTTGTAAAGCTTAGATAGCAAGTTTGCCTATGAGCAATTCCAGATTGTTAAATGAAACCTGCACTACAACATTCTGGGCTCACTGGTGTGGGTACACTGCTAACTCCCAACTCAGGGAACATGATCCTGGCACTGCTTTACGTGCCTGGGAAGTACCATCAGTTGCTTCCTATATGTGCACTACAACTCCAGAGGTTGCAGAGGTTTCTAAAGTATCTAAAGTTTCTAAAGTTCCAGAGGTTTCTAAAGCATTTTGTAAATACAGAGACCTGTAACTGAATGCAGAATAGTGAAATACCATATTGAAAATGTTGCCAAAAAGCTAATAATAGTTAGAAACTTAAGTGCCTGTGAATGGGGCAGCCTGCAGGAGAGAACTGCTGAGGACTTGTAATAGTTACACTCATAAAATAACACCCCACACTGAATTACCTCATTCCCTGAGCTCCCCCACAGCACGGGCAGCTGAGTAATTGTCTGATTTAGCTCAGCAGTGGCCCTTTCCCCCCGACTGTGCTTGCTCAGCACTGTGTCTGTGAGATCACACTGTGTCACTGCACTAAATTCTGCAAAGGTCAAACTAATATTTTCTACTACTTACAATGCAACCTTCTCAGTTACAAAGTTTTAGTTACTCAGTTTAAATATGCCATTTCCTTTCTGTATTTTTATTCAAGTCATGTTTGGGTCTTCAATACATGTTTCTGTGCTTAGCTTGTCCTAAAATAAATATTTTGATAATATAAAAATATGCCATTGAATTACATGTTTATGTTCTTGTAAGCCTGCTAATTTGGTTTTTATTAACAATTGTTGTAAGCTGTGGAGTTTTTTACTATTATTTGAAGCTGTGCTGTATTATGTAATAGGTGGTAAAGATATTTTGTCACTAGCAGTAAGATAATACTTTATGAAACCAGTTACCTTAACTTCTTCTGAATGCAGACATATATTGGCTCTGTTTTAATCTCCGTGAATCCTTTCAAGCAAATGCCATACTTTGGGGAAAAGGAAATTGAAATGTACCAAGGAGCAGTAAGTAAAGCAGTATAAAATGTAGTGCAGTATTCAGGGACTTGGAAATACTATTCTACACAGTTTAAGACTTGGAAACATTTGTTTCTGGGGTTTGGTAGCATTGGGAGAACTTGGCAGATATCCATTACTATATCCCGAGTCTTCAAAGTGAACTCCCTGGCACATAAGATTAGTATTTCAAGAAAATCCTTGTATTGATCAGCTCTAATCCATATCAGGTATCTCTCCTTGACATGTCCCTGCTCTTGCAGAGGCAGTTTTTAAGCCCTCATAAGCCCAAAGTGTGGTGCAGGATGCAGAATGGCCATTAGTGGATTTGGAGACCATCCCTTGACAGCTCTCAGGAACAAGAAAGAGCTTGAGATGCTAAAATTAGATGCCACTTTTGAAAATACAGTTTGAAGGGCAAGTCAGCACAAGAACATCAGGGAACTTAAAATGGAGTTGCCTGCCCTGCTGGAGTTGGGCATGTCCATGGATGGGGGAAACTGGTTTGAATGGGCTGGAAATGGGACACCCAGCACCAGGCTCTGGGTTCTGGTCCAGGCAGAAGATTGTCAGCACTGGTGGAATAGGCTTCAATTATGGGAGTTTCTCTTGGACAAGTAATATATTTCCAGCACGGGCCATTTTTAGAACAGGATGTTTACAATAGTTTAGGAGAAAATTATGGATGAGAGAAAGATCACTAACAAAGCCCAGAGACTTTGGTTTGTTTTTATTAAATGTACAAAAAATTCCTGGAGAAAATTCAGTACAAAGTGGGATTCAGAATTGTTTTTCCAGGAAAATAATTCTTCCAGTTTAAATAGAAATTTGTTTTGCCTTTTCTGCATTGTTTAATGCTGTGTTGAAAAATTATTCCCTATTTTCCCTCCTAGGCACAGTATGAAAACCCACCACATATTTATGCTCTTGCAGACAGCATGTACAGAAACATGATCATTGACAGAGAAAATCAGTGTGTCATTATTAGGTAAGAAAAAGATCTGTAAAAAACATTTTATCGTTTTCTTTTGGTGTTTTGATGTCAAGAAGCAGAAAAGTTTATTATATCATTAAAAATTTTGTGTCTGTGTTCATTTTTTGGGATTTTCTAGGGTAGCCAAGTACTTTCTGACTCTCCTTTTTGTTTTCCAGTAAAATCCTGATGATAGTTTAACCACAAGAAATCTCTTACTCACATAGTCCAATGCCAAAAGTGCAATAGCTTGAATGACTGCATGAGAGAGATGGATTAACAACTGCAGCAGCCACAGATACTGTTAAATCCAGCAATCCCACATGGACTGCATTTACCATGGTCTTTTGTTCCTTTTGGAATTTTGCTTGTGTTCAGTCAGAGACAAAAGGAGGAGAGAGATACTGGAAAATTAATTTTGTCTTCACTGTTAATCTATTTTAATTATTAGGCTGAGGGAATTCACTGCAGAATTATTACCCAACTTCTGTTAATGACAGGCATTATTTAAGTGACAATCAAAGTCAATTTTTGGGACCAGAGTTACGCTTTGTTCTCATCTGTGGGTTTTATGGATGGTGCATGATAAATGTGTGGAGAGCAAGAAGTGCAGGATGCCTGAGCTGGTGCAATGTGCCTCTCCTGACTGCCCTTCCTGCACGGGGGGTTCTGGGGTTCACTGTGGAACCCCTGGGGATGCTCTTCACCTGCAGCTTTGCTCCCAGGGCAGGTGGTGGGTGCCAGGGGCTGTGCAGTGATGTGACACGGGGTGTAACCCGGGTGGGAAGCATTTGCAGCACTGAGCTCTGTTCCTCTGAGGCCCCTCTGGGCCCTGGCTGCAGCACGGTGCCACAGGAAACAAAGAGCCCAGAGCTCTCATTCCTGTCACTGAACTGTTCCCTGAGCTAAGTCCTTGTCTTTGGAAAACTGTTCCTGTGCTGAAGTTTACTCGTCACGTGTAGTCAAATTGAGACCTGTTAGGAATGGATAAATTTGGAATTTACTTTGCCTTTTGTACAAAGCAACAATCCCAGAGACCGAGATGTTTCACAAGAGGATAAATTTTAAGAGAAGGCCTTTGAACTGTAGTGAATTGTGATTAAAAACCGTATTTTTTGATCCTGTGCTATTAGCAGCCCTTAAAGTGCCGTGAATGCAGAATCACATTTTCAGAGAGCTGAGATACAGCTCTGAGATACAGACTCACAGTTTTAATTTCACGTGAGAATTCTCATGCTTGAATGATGGGTGATGTGCTCTTTGGAACATGCATTTTGTATGTGCAGAGTGAAATCTCTCTCAGTGTGTGCACAGCCTATTCAAAATCTGCAGGAGTTAATTGGAACCTACTGGGAAACTGAACCCAGAAAAATCATGTTGGCCAGGGACATTTCAAAAAGGTTTTTTTTCCTTTATACACATTTATTTTTCCTTTGATTATTCTTACTACAAACACTGTAAAAACTGCTGACTAGACTTACAGGTAGTTTTTGTAATGGTATTTGATCTTTTAGGACACTTAAAAATTATTTTTATGAAATCAAGTAACTCGTCTGTTCACAAAATTGATTTTGCTTGGTCAATATTTTAATAATTTGGACCATGTTTGATTTAAACTGTTTAGATGCATCCTACATTTTCTGATTTAATGTCAGCACTATTTCTATCGACTAGAGCTGGCTTAAAAATGAAGTTTGTTGAAGTTTGTGATTTGTTGCTACGTTGTTTTATTGTGTAGATCAGAAGGCACTGAAATTGCTGGCAGAGCAGGAGCTCCCAAGTTGCAGCAGCTCTTGAGTGAAACGGATGTTCTAGTTGGTTTTTTGTCTACTACCACTCCATTGGTTTCTCTTAAGAGCTGCCAGGGGCTTTACTGCTTCTTCCCCTACACTGGTGATTCTCAGAAAATTGAGATTCAGTTCTGTCTGTCGTGCGTTCCACAGCATCCTGCTGAGCCTGAGCAGTTCAAATGAGCCTTGGCACTTCACTGAAATGTCGGTTTTGCTGTAAAAATTTCTCCAGTGGAAGATGAGTGATGATAACAATATGGTTATTAGGAGGTGCTGTTTGCTTCTCTACTTCATAATTAGACTGAATTTTGGAGTGACTTCACTGAAAGTCCCTGGTGGAACAGGAGGAACAGAGCAATCTAGTTACCCAGGTTTTTCCTTCTTTTCCCCTCTCAAGATGGCAAATTTCCCCCCTAAAGAAAGGTTTGGAAAGAGAGAAGGTAAGAAATAAGGTGTAGACTGGACCTATTCACAGTCAGATCAAAAAGCCTCCATCTGGCTTATGGTGCACATGGAGCCTCAGGAATGGATACCCAGGATGGTGGGAAGGGGTTGGGACACTCCTGTGTCTCCCTGCCGGGTGGTTTGGGGCATCTGTGGCATCACCCTCCAGACCTGGGAGGGGACATGCATTCCTACACACCAGACATGTACTTCTGGGCAGGTGAAGGAAGGTCCCTGCTGCAGTGAGAACACCTTTTGCCAGGACAGTAATTCCAAATAATGCATTTGGACACTGATAGAAAAAAACTCATCCTCTTCAAAAAGTCAGTGAATGAACTGGGAAAGCATCTCCAGAAGGAAATATGGTTCTCTGAAAGGCTGAATAGGTAGCAACCAAAAATAATCTCTTTTCATGTGACAATACTAAGTAAAAAAGAAAACCTGTTACCAAACAACCTTTCTAGGGCCAGTGAAGCCTTTTTCATTAGCTGAGGAATTTCAGCATCTATGCATATGTGTTAAGATAATGATGTGTGCACAGGTGTAATTAGAGCTGAGGAGCTGGGAGCTGTTTTGCATGGCTGTTCAGAGTAACCAGTGAGGTTATTCATGGGCTGGGGCCTGGCTCAGTGCAGGTGCAGGGTGTGCTCAGGTGGGAGGAGGGAGCAGTGCCCACAACTCTTCCCTGGTTTTGTTTGCGCTGGGCAGAATTAGAGAGGAGGTTCACTCATAGCAGTTACACTGGACTTTGATTTCTGATTGAGTTTATGTTTTACTGAGACATGGTATTTAATGTAAGCCTTTCTTGAACTGAACTCATAGGTGTCTTCTACAACAGACTGTTGGCATTTCTTCCCCATGTGACACGGCAGCCCTTCCAGACTGTCCACAAGGAGTTGTCCAGTCAAGATTTTAATTATGAAGGGTTGTCTCTTGTGGCTTTTAATTCCTTCTGGACTATCACTGTTCTCTAATTAAGAGTGTGGAGGTTATGATTAGTATTTTTCTATTATGTAGCAAAAAATGTGTTTCTTCAGAATGTTCTTAAGGTTTTACCTTTCTATAAAGCTGAGGACTTTATTTGCACTTTGACTCTCTGACCTCTGCCAGGAGATGTTGCCATTGCTTTAAAGCAGTTTTTCTTATTTGTAATTTTAGTTTACATTTTATATTTGTGTGGCAACCTTTGAGTACAGGAAAGCAACGTGTGATGACTGCACACCTGAGAAGGCAATACTTCTTAAGTAATACAAATATACATTAATGAAAAGATCATTTACCACCCCAGTTGTTTTTAGTGAACAGCTCATGTCTAGCTTCAGTCTATGAAGTTCAAAATTTAATATGAGATTTCTAGTCAGCTTCTGTATCTGAGCTTTCCAGAAGACTCAAATGAATGATTGTTCTAAAACATCTGTAGAGAATCTTAACTGGAAATACGGTTCAGTTTTAATGAGGAAGTGATAGAAACCTAACCCAGTAAGAAAAGTTAGGTAAGAGCTCTGATTCAGAAGGGAAAAATATTTCACTGTAGTTATGCTGCTGTGGTTTCTCTGAACATAAAGAAAGTAAATTTTCTATGTAAACACACTAAAAAGCTTATCCAAACACATCAGAGTATTTTACATATACAGTGTTCTTAACTGGCAGATCCAGGAGGTCTTTCTAAATATTTGTTCTTAAAATTTCTACATTGTCCTGGCAGTGTAGATAAGCATCACTTGTATTGTTCTGCAGCCAGGGATACTGTATTAAATGTCACTCAGAAAATTAATTTTAGAGAGAAGAATGATGCTACGTATCAGATCTTGCTTCTCTAATCACTGATTGTATTTCCTCTGGGAAGGAAGCAAGGAGCAAAAAATTTTCCCTCTGCATTTGTAGCCTTACTCTGATTTCAGCTAAGCATTAATTGACTTTGTGGAACAAATTGTCGTTTTTCTGAAGTGGCAAATAATGCTAAAAGAAACATTGTGTCTTTCAAAACATTATGGTTTTTGTTCGTGATTGAGGCTAGGTGATGTTTTTACTTTTAGCAAGAAAAGTCTCTGAGAAAATTGTCAATATCACAATCCACTATAAGCCATTATAAGAATTTTTTCAACCTTTAAAAACCTCCATACTTCCAACATACTTAAAATATTGTTAATAGCAGCAGAGCAGTAAGATATATACGAAAAATTAATAACTGAGCTTTACTGGGGGCAGGATACCATCCCATCAGATAAAGCTACTTTGGTTCATAAATAATGTATCATCTTGTTTTATTCTACTTTAATTGGAGCAATTTGCTGGTCTTTGATCAATAAAGACATAAAACTGAAAAACAGTGCATAAATCTAAATGCATAAATCTAAAGCAACCTCTGGAAGACAATCTTTTCAGCCAAGTTAATTTAATAGAAAGGCCCACTTACCTCGAAGCAGAGACAATAAAATGGAGTTATATTCCTGCAGGTCAGTTCTGTGGCAGACGCTGTGGAGTGAGAAATACAAACCACACTTAATTTGAACATGGAGGAGAAGGATAATTGATGCATCAAAGAAGATCTTACAGAAAAGTGTAATGTTTTCACTGTGCTAAATAACACCTGATCAAATTCATTCAGTGTTTGGCCTCAGATCTCCCTCTGTATTCATTTGGGAACTGCATGTATAAGCTCAGAATATGATTGGGTCTCAAATGGTTTGTTTGGTTTTACAACAGGATGAGCAAATTTACTACGAGCAAATTTTCAGGAAATGTTGCTTTAATTATTGAAGTATTGCTGTTTTGAACTTCTAAAACCAGTTTGCCATTCAGCCAACTCTGCCCCTGTGAATGTAGTAGATACAGACTTTCTTCTTTGTGTCTGGGAAAAGGTGACTTGGAAGAATAATAATATTCATGATCTGCACTTCACAGATGGATGATGAAGAAGTATTTTTTCACCTTTTCAAGTTTTCTGTTTGCTCTGTAAAACTGCCATCGGGAGAAGACAAAAGCAGGAAAACATTTCTGGGAAAATAATTTAAAAAAGCCTTTCAGTATTTCTGTACCGTTTGGAAGCTTTAAAGATGTGAAATGATATTTGCAACTTGGCAGTTTGGGGAGTTTTTCCAGAATGAAACCTTTGGAAATGTCTCTATTACTCATGTTGATAAGGAGCTCTGAGTTGTTCATTCTCAGAGTCCTTTTCCTGGGCAGGACACGCTGATGTTTCTCTGGCAGTCGCAGCTAAAATTTGTGCGGGAGCAGATGTGCATTTGATCCATATCCAGGAACAAGTAGGCACAGGATGGAAGAGTCAACAACTTTCCAAACAGCACAGATTTTCACACAAGAAGAAACTATTTCAGCTGTCTTTGAAACAACATTAAAGCTGACACTGAAACAACACCCGTGTGCTGGGGTGGTTTTGTTGGTGCAGTTATCCAGGTCGTGGTAAATTCATTAAGGTCAAAGCTGACTTGCACCAGGAATTATATAAGTCTGGAGGAATTTTGTTGAAATGAACCTTTAAGGGATGAAGGAAAGTGTGAGGTTGGATTGTCTGCCATGCCAGTCTTCTTTCCCTTTTGGGAAACTTACTGATTGCAAGAAGGCAAAGCTACTCATGTTGTGAACATTATCTACCATCGAAGTGAAATATTATAAAGGAAGGAAGGAATTGTGAAACCTAGTATGGACTATTAAGACTTCTTGTACCCTGTGTCAAGAGGCATAGGAACAGGAAGGCAGTTCTTCCGTCATTCAGGATGTGATTAATAATGCCTCATTATTTCATTCAGGAACACCTAAAACAAAAGACTCCTAAAATGAAGTAGGTATCTGGCATGGCATTCACAGCTTGGATTTTCAAATTAGTTTTTGTGTTAAGATCTGAAATCCCACTAAATTTAGATGGGAATTGAGTTCTTAGCACACACATTCTCTTTTGAGCATCTTGGTTTAAGTAGATGTTTCTCAATTTACAGTTTTCTGACTCTGGAGTCCCCCAGAGATTCTGATGTCCCTGCAAGATGATGTATTCAGAATTTTGTATTCACAAACATCCAAGTACCCTTCTACAACACTGTATCACAGTCTATATATTACCAGTTTACCCAGTGTAAATGTGGTTTCTGTTGTTAAGGTACCTGGCCTCGATTGGATAAGCTGAACCTCAAAGTACTCCATTCTAGAGTTACTTAAAAGCTAACGTGTATTTTTGTGTTTCTTTTTCTGTAGTGGGGAAAGTGGTGCTGGAAAGACTGTAGCTGCTAAATATATCATGAGTTATATCTCCAAAATTTCAGGAGGTGGCCCTAAAGTACAGGTGAGTTGAGACAGAGTAATACTGAAGCATAAGCATAGTCTAGAGGTCCTCAGAGGGGGAATGACAAAGGATGTCTTGGCAGATAAGAGGCACATGACCCTGGAAAATTGTGTGTGAGCAGCTGGAAATCCATCCCAGCACCCAAAGCAGAGACACCTGAAGTGGCCAGTGCTGCTCCCTTGGATGCCTGGGATGGGAGCCCTGGGAGTGAGAACTCCAGACCCAGAGCCAGCTCTGCTAGAAGTGGTGTAACTCTCATGCTGAATTACACCTACAAGCTTTATTTTTGGTTTTTGTTCAGATAAGTGGTAAAAGGTACTTTTAATTATTGTTCTTAACCAGATTAAGAAAAACAACATATCTTCTTTTAAAAGATGTGTGGATTTTTTCCTCCCATGTTGGCATTTTATTGAAAACTGAACTGGCTTTTTGGGTTTTTATTACTTCCTTTGCACCTCTCATTGGTGTGTGTACATCAAAGAGCCACAGCAAGAACATCATCCTTTTTTATGAGGTTAGCTAGGCAAACTTGGAGTGTCTGAAAGCTATCTGAAACAAAAAACAGTGCTTTTATTAATAACTATGCCACTGATGTCTGCTCTACCTATCAAAACCCATGAGCTAAAGCTGATTGAGTGACTTAGCCATAAAAATTCCCTTAAGGACATTATGATGTCACTCCCAGACTGGCAGGCAGTGGTAGGTAGGTAGTGGCTGCTTTTCCCAGTCCACTGTTCTTGAGTGCTTCCTGTGACTTTTGCTTTATTTGCAGTCTCTGATGTTGAGTGTGTTCTTTCTGCTTAGTTTTGTGCAACAGTGATACTGGGAACATTGCAGAGAGAAATTCAGTAACCAAGAGAATGATCCAGAGAAAGTATGCACTGTGTTATTTTTGGAATAAATATAATCATAGTTTAGAAGTAAATATTTTGTTTTATTTAAAAGATTCCAGCTTTTTGTACAAAATTAAAAATTAGTTATGACAGAGTAAGAGTTGATGAAGTTGGTAAGTTGCCTTGAGCATTTCTTTTGAAATAAAATTCCACCTTCTTTTCACAACCCAGCATGCATTGGGTTTTTTCCAAAGCTGATGTTTTCTCCATATTTCCAGCTCCTAGGATCAGATACAGAGACAATAGTAACACGTTATATTGCTTTCTAGGGCAGCTAGATAGCAGCATCATTGATCCCAAAACAGATTGCTGAAGCACTTGCAGATTCCTAAATGTCATGCTGCTGTGACTTCTTTGGTTGTGGATCCAGACCCTCAAAAAGATTTAAAATCTCCTGTGTATGAAGGAAATGGTTTAAAACGAAGATGATGGAAAAAACAGATCAGTTTATTGGCTGTGTTGCTTGGCAGGACAATGAACAGAAGAACCAGGTTTTAGCCTCAAGCATTTTGTTCGGTTTTGTAGGATTTTCCTCAAAAAGTAGAAACTAGAAGCTTTGAAAAAAAATGGTTAGATTCTACTTCTTATCTCATCAAGAGGATTTTTACAGATGGAGGATTTCTTGCCTTTTTAATGTATAATTTAGATGTCATGGGGTTCGTTTTAGAAAATCTGTAAGAACTTTAAAAATGTCTATTTCTGAATTTGTATTTCTCTTGTTTTCTAAAATTTTAGCATGTTAAAGATATTATTCTACAGTCCAACCCTCTACTGGAGGCTTTTGGGAATGCCAAAACTGTACGGAACAACAACTCCAGCAGATTTGTAAGTCCCTCACCCCCAGAGGTTACTTTATCCTTCCAGCCTCTGTGCTGTTACAGAGACTGTGTTCAGGAGTATAATGTAAATTGACTACAAGTGAGGTAAATCTAAGTAAAATATAAAGCAAAGTATATATCAAGAGGCTTCTGTTTCATTCTGTATAGGTTGCATACTTTTTTCTCTTACAGCATGTGCTGGTCACAGTTTATAAAATACCAGGTCTGCAGCCTTTGCTAATCCATGGGGGCTGTAGGCAGGGATTGCCTTCAGTCTGTCATTGTAAAATAGTCAAGATAATATTGTGCAGTGACTGCTCACTAGGTGACATACTGTGGGTTCCACTGGAGAAAGTTACACACAGGCTTTAAAAATCTGAGCTGTGTTCCTCTGTTAAGGTGGGTGTTAATGCAGTTAATGTCTCCCTGAAAGCAAGAGGTTGTGGCTTCACCTTGCTGCCGAGCAGAGCACAGTTTGCTGTTGTTTGTAAATCCTTTAAATGGACTTGCTGTATAGATGAGCCTTATGGTTTCCTTTGTACTAAGCAAGATTCTCAGCAGTGAAAAGAAGGCACTGACCTCCTCTCTACATTTGCATTAACACATGATGGATTGTCTCCAGTCTAGAGCTGTGTAAATGCAGAAAGAAAGATATGTGATGGTTCATGAATCTAAACTTGGCTTGGACCTTGAGGCAGCTGTGCCACTGCATCCATAAAAAAGAAATATCCCAGTTACCTTGCTTGGGATATAGTAGAAATGCAGGATTTCAAATTTGCTTTTACTAATCCTTTAACAGCTTTAATTATTTATTGCAGGGGAAATACTTTGAAATACAGTTTAGCCCAGGTGGAGAACCAGACGGAGGGAAAATCTCCAACTTCCTGCTGGAAAAATCTCGAGTTGTAATGAGGAATCCTGGAGAGAGGAGTTTTCACATTTTTTACCAGGTCAGAAGGGTATAGATCCTTTTTGAGTTATTTAAAGTATCCAGGACCCATTTTTCCTTTTGATTGAAAAGTCATTCTCGGAGCAGTGATATTACTGAGTACACACTCCCAGAGGTAACCTGGCACTCTGGGAAGCTCCATGGCATGTTAGGACAACACTTGACATAGACCTTCCTGGCTGCCTTCCAGCTCCAGAACAAAAGTACTTCATCATTTCAAAGGCCTTGCTTGGAAATTCATTGTGAGCTCCCATATGGAGAAGTCTAGCAGAAAGAATATAATAGAAAATGAGAACTTTTCAGCAGATTTCTTTTTAAACTGGCCTATATGTATATAGAGAGAGGCCAGTTTATATATATGTATATATAGAGACAGAGAGATATTTGATTCTCAGTTAAGATTTCTGGGACATTTGTGACAGTACTGTTTGTTGAACCCACCAAGTATCCCTGTTTTTTGTGTTTCAGAAGGCTTTGCTGGCCTTCACTGGTCCTGGACGTGCACAGTCCTTACCTGCTCCAGTGCTGTTGATCCAGCTCTACAGATCTGGGGGCAAAGCCAGTGCATTGTCAGGGTCTGGGAGCAGCTTCACAGAAAGCTCAAGTGCCATTGCCAGGGTGGAAGGCTGAGTTGGAACTGGAATTGCTCCAGGAGTTGTGTTGTCCTCTTCCAAGGAGGATGAACAATTTGCTCTGTCCTGCTGCTTTTCCTGTGGCTTGGAGAGGCTTTTTGACCCAGGAGTTCAAACACCGTGGGGTTTTGACAGTTCTGTTTTGAGGTCGGGTCACTCCTTGCTGTTGCAGTGCAACACTTCCAGTGCACAACTGGGTGGACTTTAAACAGTTCTGAGGAGCACAAATGGTGCTTGTCCTCACAATGGGAGTCAAGGATAGTGCTTCCTTAGGATGCTTTCAACTCTGCCTGGAAAACTCATTGCTCCCAAGGATTTAGGTAATACATTGTAGATTGGAAAACCCACTTTGCCTGTTCTTTTTGAGGTAGAGATAATGGAAGGCATTCAAGTCAGTCATATTTTTTGCTTTTTATTAGATGTGGAAGTTAGAATTAAACCATTCCTGGGAATAGGACTGAAAATCTAGTCTTTTGGATTAAACAATTACCAAAACACAGGAAGGATACATCCCTGGCACAGCACTAGCCATACCTCTCCCAGTAATTTCAGGCTCAGTCACCTGTTTCTGACCCGCCTCAGCTCTGCTGAAGATCATTGTATGATACCTAATGTGGAGGTTTTTATTCTGCAGCTGATTGAAGGGGCCTCCTCAGAACAAAAAAGCGTTCTTGGCATCACCAGCATGGACTACTATTACTACCTGAACCTCTCTGGCTCCTACAAAGTCGATGACATCAATGACAAATCAGACTTCCAAGAAACACTGGTGAGTTCTTTACTGTATGATTTGCATAGTGATGGATGTATGTTCATTTCTCTGTCCATCTGTAGCAAAGACATTGATGTATTAATGTGGGAATGAGAAATTAATGTAGGTACAACTTATTCTAACTGTATTTTGCCCTGAGGGCGAGGTTACCCTGAAGACAGACAGCTTTTATAGAAAGGCATTTTGTGTTTCAGTTTGTTCTATTTCAGAAGGGTACAAAGTTAATGAAATTTAGTTTGGTGCAGATAATCTGCAGTATGAAAAACGTGGGAATGCAAACACAGTGAGGGACTTCCATTAGAAGAAAATATAAAAGCGTGCCCTGTTTTAGCTGAATTCTTAGTACTGACTGACCTTCCATGTTTGTTTACAACAGTGTGGCTGAAAAGCTGGAGACAGGGACTGTGAAAGCACAGATCAGGGATCTTTATCCAGTGCCATTGCCAGTTCATTATGTGACCTGTCAACTTGTTGATCTCCCGTTATTAGTAATTTACTTTTTAAAATAAGGGTGGTAACACATTTATACATATGTTATATATGTAATTTAAAGGCCTGAAAAAATAATTGTTACTATTGTATTCTAGCTCATCTGGTATTTTAGAAAAACAGTCAGTTGAGAAGGCATTCTGTGAGTTATCATATACTCTGAACTCCAAACCCCAGTGTTGTTGTGGATTATTTTCTACTAAGTGGCAGAAATTCACAGCCCAAGACAGACACTCTGCTGCTTTTTAGAGTCATTCAGCACAGCTTAACAGTTCTTAGTGTCTCAGTGGATGAACTGTCTGTGTAGAAGGAATAATATCATTGTCTTTTAGGTTCATTGTTTCCATTTTGCAGTGAAGCTATTTTTAGTGTGATACTTAACAGCAGGTGTTTGTTTTTTAATAATTTTATTTTTTCCAGAATTTATTTTGTTATTACGTCTTCTAAGCAGTGTAGATGCTTCTGTATTTAATTAAAAAAAAAACCAACAAAAATGCTGAAGTAGGACATCTGGTATCTTTTGGAACTTCAGGGCAGGCTGCGATGAAATTTGGTTGCCTTAGGAATTTGGACTGCTTTGAAAAGCACTAGTTTTTATAATCAAAATTTAAAAAAAATTTCTAAGACAGGAGTATTTGATTCCATTTTTTTGTTTGTTTGTTTTTCTTCCCAGCATGCAATGAGTGTGATTGGGATCTTTGGAGAGGAACAGAATTTGGTACTGCAGATAGTGGCAGGAATTCTGCATTTGGGAAACATCAGCTTCAAAGAAGTTGGCAACTATGCAGCAGTGGAGAGCGAGGAGTGTGAGTACCTCTGGAAACTGTTCCAGGAGCAGCCATGGGCTGAGGCCCAGATGGCACAACTGCACTTCAGAGCTGCTTATCCAAACACAGTGGGTCGTTTCTTAGAGTAAAGGCTGCCAGTTTAGGGTCTCTTCCAAAACCAACCGTGCTGAGGCCCCTCTTTTGTCTTGTAAAATGCCAATGACTTAGGGGGAGTAAGATCTTGCATTTTGAATTTAAGAAATCCTGTTCCAACCTTAGAGTATGAAATAACAGACATCACAAGAAATGCTTTCAATCAGGCTTGAACTCTGCTCCTTTCAGTGCCTCAGCACACATCCATAAAACACTGATTCCACCCTGGTTTGTGTGACCTCAGTGTCCTGTGAAGGCAGGGACCAGCTTGTACCAGGGTGTCCCTGCTCTCAGGATGTCCTTGGTGCCCAGGCACACAAACATATGTGTACGTGTGCCTTGAAAACAGACATCCAGAGCTGAACTGACATGCAGAATTTACATACTGCAGTTATGTTTCCTGTCTCAACATTCTCAACCAAAACCTCACTATTAGACACAGCTACTATTTCTTCACAGTTTCATTTTGCACAGTGCTCTGTCCTTGCCTCCCTCCCCCCACGATGCTGTTCTATATCAGCGCAACCCACAGGAGCAAGATGTTGGAAGATTAATGGTTTTAAACATTTTAAACATTTTTGTCATGATTTATACCTTGCATCTAATGTTGATTTATGCTACCTTGATAGTTTTAGGACAGAATGGATAAGCACAACATATACAGTACCCAATACATACCTGTCTGTTCTCTTAACCCTTAGTTCAGAATGGGTCTTGTGTTTAGGAAAATTGCATTTGTTTAGCTTTCAGTAGGTTAGTTATGAATAAAGTATCTTGTGCAGTCAACTTCACACCCGACTAACTGCATTAGTACTCTCCTGCTATTTGTTTTAAGAAATTGGGAAATAAAAAATTATTAATTTTTAACCTTACTGTTCTCTCAAATTAAGAAATTAAGTGAACCCAAAGAAAAACATTTTGTGGCATTGTATACATCCAGATAAAAGTATGGGATTTTTATATGCTTTATGATTCCAAATGAGCTACTGTGCTTCCATTTAAATCACAGTATTTAGTGTTTAAATGAAATCAAGGCATTTAATAGCCAGACAAGATAGAGACAGTGTGTTGCATCAAAATAACAAACAGCAAAGACATGGATTGAAAATAAATCATTAAAGCTGAATGTATTTCTGTGATGAACCATGTCCACCATGTTTCTACTGATCACTGGGATATAAATACAGAAGTTGTGTATGAATAATACATAGAAAAAAATTAGAAGTAGAATAAATATAGAGCTTATACATAAACATAATGATTTTAAAGAAGCGAGAGAAGAAATAGCAATGTCTGGTGAAGTTTCTGCATTAGAAAGATGAAAGTTGGGCTCATTTCTCTTATCCATTAATCCTCCCCCCAGTTTACTGTTTGTCCTAGTCAACTAAATAGTACAGCATTTATAGCCTGGGTAGCCACAAAAGATAGAACACAATGAAAGACCACTAATCATTTATGCTTTGTGCAAGTCTGAAATAATACAAAGTTTAGGAATTTGCTCAATAGTGTTCTTGTTGCTATACAGCCAATTGCAGGGAAACATGCAAAGGCCACTGAAAACTCTGATCTCTTAGTCTGAGTCAGAATCAAATCTATACAGACTGCTCTGGACAGACATTTAGACAAGTAAGTCTTTAAAGCTGGCAGTGATTCCTGTTACAGTTCTTGATTATATTAATAGTTGAAAAAAGTTCTTCTTATTTATTCTAAATCTTCCATGTTGCAAATCACAGCAAATACTACTACTGCTCTCCTGGATGCAGAAAAGAATTTAAACCATCCCTCTTCACACTTGCATTGCATTGAAAGAGTTGTTTTACACTTCCTGAAAACTCCATGAAGTGAACCGAGGCTTTTCTTCACAGTGTGTATTTAAAACTCTTCCACTGAATGCTACTGATTACTCTTTGAGGATCATTTTTTTCAATTACATGCATGTCCTGCTTTATAATAATTTCCAGACTGTAATTTTATGGTCCCTAACTAGGGAAAATAATCAGGCATCTTAAGAATGTGAAGTTGTATGGAGTCCTGGCCGGGGACTCTTCCCTTACAGTAAATCATCAGCACTATGGAGGAAGTCTCTGAGCTGTGCATGGTGGTTCTTACCATTACCCTGTCTGCATAAATTCTTACCAGTAGTATTGGCTGAGCACTTTTCCTGGCATCTTTACAGTATATGTGAGCATATTTGGTCCATAATTGCCTACATTCTTTTACTTTTTAAAGCATATGATGATTGACCTTTTCATGTGCTCTTCCATCTAAGTTCTCAGTGAATTACCAGAGATGTTGCCAGTGCCTCAACTTTGGTCAGTTGTGTGGTTCCTAGTACCCTAGAGTAAATTTAATCACTTTGCTGATGGTAATAAATCAGATTTCAGAGAGCTGGTGGTTATTTTCAATTTTAAAAATAATTTTGGATGAATGTACTGAAGTGTTTAGCGAGTTCATGCTGTGACATACAGATATGTAAAGCACTGCCTTAGTGATTATTTTACACCCTCCTCACACCAGTAAAGTAGATCTGAAACCAATGGAACATGCAGGAAACACTGTTAGAGGATTATGTGGTTTAGTGGAGGTGCAATACCAACTCCAGGAGTTACCCTTGGGAGCTATTTCCATATGCTTTCAAGATGTTTCTCTTTTTCCATTCCTGAAGGTGTGTGACACCTGCAGCTCACATCTGCACCACATGCTAAGAATGCAGAGAGGACTGGACTTGTGGCTGCTTGTTGCACAGATGCATTTTTGTGCTTTACTTTTAAACAAGGGAAAACAGAATTTGCAAAGTACTTCCAGAATGAGGGATTAAAAAAATAAAACCAAGTGAATGGCAAGGCAATTGAAAAGTTTTTGCAATGTCCTCACTTACAGGAAGAAATGGAAAGAATATTATGAAGCAGATAGCCTATTTTTTCTTATTCTTTAAACATTTCATGTTTTTACAAAGAACTTTCAACTTGTCAATTTTATTTAATGTGTGATCTCTCTGTTTTTATTTCCATCTTCTCCCAGAGTGATTTGTTTGAACCACATAGTTCAAAACTATGACCTAAGGCAGCTTACATGTTTGAAGGACTGAAGGTACAGAAATAGCTGACTATTTTACTTCAAGGTGCTTTATCTTAATTGAAATCCATGCAAGTAAAGAGTTGAAAATGTCCTTGAGGAGCATAGGGGAAATTCTGACGACCTAAATACCTCTTCTTTTTCTTTTTAAGCTGCATGCCCCATGAGTTTTGTTGTTATTCAAGATACGGTTAATTTTTTTTCCTTTTTTCTGTATTTAACCTTGTAAGTCATAATCCAGCAACCCTGATCTTTCTTGCAGTTTTGGCTTTCCCTGCTTTTCTCCTGGGAATTAACCAGGACCGCCTGAAGGAAAAACTGACCAGCAGACAGATGGACAGCAAGTGGGGAGGCAAATCTGAGTCCATCCATGTGACCCTGAATGTGGAACAAGCCTGCTACACCAGGGATGCCCTGGCCAAGGCCCTGCACTCCAGGGTGTTTGATTACTTGGTGGATGTAAGTTGGATTTCCTTGATTCTGCTGGAGTATCAAAACCAGTACAAGTGCAGCAGGAATGTTCCTTACGGTGCTTTTCTTGTCTGTCATTTCTTTGGCCTGGTGTGTTTCTTTGCCTGAACCTGCCCAGGGCAGTGGGAGCCTGACCAGGGCATCAGGCCCAGGGCACTGCTGATGGGGCAAACGTGACACGTTCTTTGAAGCAACCAGCTGTGCTTTCAGTCTCCTGCCTCAAGTGTCCCCTGGGGTACTCTGACATCTCCCTGTCAGGATCCATACTTCTCAGAATCTTACTGTCTCCTACGTAGTTGAGCAGAATTAGTGGATTATGGTCCCTTGCTCTCTTATCCCACTCCCCTGCAAAGAGCTCCTTCGACATCCAGATGTGGCAGTTGAGCCAATGGCCAAATTCCATCCTTTATGCTAAAGTACTCCCTTGTTTGGAGTGAGCCCCTGGGCTGGACTGGAGGGCTGGGACTGTGCCTTTGACCACAGATGGATGAAGCAGAGATGTCCTCCCTGGTGGCACTGCCAGTGTCTCAGAGGTTTCCCTCGGCATGACAGCCCTGAAAGAACCACTATGTGCCTGTACCAGCACTGACACTGCAAAGAGTCAGTCAAAACCACAGAATAAGGTGAAAAGATTCACAGTACCATCTGCAAAATGCATCAAATATCAGACTGAAAGCTGTTCTTTTTTTGTTGGCTCCTTTTCTTCAGCTGAGCTGGTTACACTGAAAGGGAAAGATTTTTACAAATAGTAGATCCAAAGGCTCACTGACCTGGAAAACAGGATAGCATACTGTTCATTTCCTAGCTGTTAGTAACACTTTGTTAAAGAGTGAAATAACCTATTACATATACTGGTATTCAATTAAAATATGTTATCTTTTAAGAAACCCAGTATTTTTATAGAACTGTTTAAGAATATAAATATCTTTTAAAAATATAAATACACTTTGTTTTACATTTTGTTTCTGTTTCATTAGTCTATTAATAAGGCTATGGAGAAGGACCACGAAGAATATAACATTGGTGTCCTTGATATTTATGGCTTTGAAATATTCCAGGTAAGGCAATGCAATGCTTGGTGTTTGAGCAGATCTGACTGAGCTGAGGTTTTTTGTAAGTTAGAGGGGGAAAAAATCCAAACCAGAAAAAAAACTCAACACATCCTGTGGCCAGAATAAAAGCAAAAAAAACCCAAGCGAGCTTCCTGGACATTGTGATCTCACTGGTAATGTCTCACTTAATAAACATAAAGTATTGAAGGAACTTCAAAGAAACTGGGTCATTGATCTTAAAAGAAAGATCTGAGATTCCACAAAATGTCTATAAAGTCAGCAACCCATCTATCACTGACAGTGTTTCTTTGAAGCTTATTGCCAGCATAAGAACTAAAAATCATTGTATATAAGGCAGGAGACTAATTTTTAAATTGTTTCCTTTTCTACAGAAAAACGGTTTTGAACAGTTCTGCATCAACTTTGTTAATGAAAAACTGCAGCAGATTTTTATTGAACTGACACTGAAGGCAGAGCAGGTAACCAGACATTTAGTATTTTTGAATTCACAAATGAGCTATTACTTTTTCAATTGTTGGAAAAATTGAGGTTTCATCATCTGTTAACAGTAAAATCTGCCCTTTTAAGCAAGACAAAGGAATTAAAAACAACCTTTGTTGTTGGCTGACCCTAAAACTATGAACCACATGAGCTGCAGGCATTTGTTGTGTGGCAGAGTGGTACAGCAGTGAGTCCACCCCACGGTGTGCTCATGCAGTCATATGACTGGCCAGGCTTGCTGCAGAGTCTGACTCACTGACAGAGATGGAAAACTGCAGCTTGGCTCCATCCCTGTGCTTCCCTTGAACACGACACACAGTTAACTGGGAACACGTCTCTAAATTTCCTCCACACTTTTTTTATTTTTTTAAATATATATGTATATGAATGAAATAGATTATAAACAAATGCAAAAATACTTGTGAAAGTATTTGCAGTTCTCTGCTCATGATCTTACTGCAAAATCTCCCTTTCCATGAGGGTGAGCTCCTGCCTGGGAGGGCAGGCAGAACAAAGCTGAGGCAGGGCCACTGTGGTGAGCTCAGGGCTGGCCCCAGCTCTGGGCCAGGGTTTTCAGGAATGCACACACACAACTGCCCTTGTGTGGAATCACCCAGTCACTGCAGTGACCTGCAAAGGGTGCAGCTGAACTCGGATATGTGCAGCTGAGAGGTCAGTTTAATCCAATGTTAGTGTGAGTTCTTGCCCAGTAAGTCTCTGGATGTGTTTGTGGTTATGGTAATTGCTACAGAAATAACAAGCTGAGCTGTGTCTCCGTTCCATGTGTTTCTAAATGTGTTGGTTTGGGGGTCTGATCCTCAACCTGCCTGTCACAGGCGGAATTTTTAGACTCGATCAGGATGTGGAGGCTTAGGTACACTGTCAAGATACTGTTAAAGTAGCTTTGTTACTATTTGCAAAGTGCTTTGACAATAAATGCACTGTAGAAGTATTCCTGATCCTGTCAGTGCAGGGCTATGAATGACAAAGGAATGTGTGGGGAGAAGAGTGGGATTCCGATTCATCTTTTAGGCAGCAGAGAGCTGGATTTAACCATCATTAGGGTCATTTCTCCCACCTCCACCCAATCATACATTTGGCAAGTCTCCCTGAACATGAGTAGTGCAGAGTTTGTGTCTGTGGAGTGTGTTGTAAATCTAGTGCTACATCTGCAGTGCAAAGGAATATTTGCATCTTTCTTTCTACTTAACAGGAGGAATATGTGCAAGAAGGAATTAGATGGACACCAATAGAATACTTTAACAACAAAATAGTGTGTGACCTTATAGAGAACAAAGTGGTAAGTATTTAGAACAAACAGGTGGAAAAAACAAGTTTTTTCACTAAGATAGTTGGGCAACTGCTTTGCTGTCAAGAAGGTTCATAGGAAAAATGCAAATACTGTTGTTCAGTTACTGAGTCATACTATGTCTATATATAAATCTTACATAAGATGTCTTATAAGAGCTCTAAGATATATGTCATCTAAGATACTATCCAAAAAGAGAAGTACATGATTGATGTGTGACTAAAAAATACAATGATGGAAAATAAAATTTTATCTACCTGAATTTATCATGACCTTACTGACATACTCTACATCAGATGATGCTTTTTTGTGTGCCTGGAAGATGTAATTCAGTCTGGGGAAGCTACAACACCACCTTCCTTTGAGGTACTGTTGCAAATTAATCAGAAACAAGTGAAGAGAAAGTATTGTAGATAAAAGAAGATTTGTGTCTTTGCTCCACAGAATGTTCTGCAGTTTCAAGTCTTTATGCTCTAATTTGGGGTGACAACAAATGTTGAGTTGTCCTTTAGGACAGAAGTAGGTTGTTTTTCAGCTAGTTCTTTATCCTCATGTAGGCCAGAACAGTAGATCAAATACTGTAGTGAGTTGTGCTTAAATGCACATCAGATTTTGCCCATTTCCTCTCTGTATCAGGATAACTAGGAAGAAGATAAGATTTCTGTCACAATATCAGATATTTAGCTCTAGGTTTGTCAAACTGCAGCATGTGAACATAAATACTTTCCTCAGACATTTTTTTATTTTTTTGGTGGAATGAGAAAAAAAACCTGAAGCAAATGTTGATGTTTTTGTTTTGGTTTGTTTTTTCAACAGTACTCACTGTTTTCCCCATTTTTTCCAACTGTCACTATCACTGCATGAAGTGGCATTTCTCCTTAAACTGTTTATGTAAAAATTAATCTCTGCCAGTTGGAGGGAAATTCTTCCTGATTCTGCTCTGGTAGTTTTGTAGCAAAGATAGTTTTGTGTTTGAGGGGGGAAAAACTGGCATCATAATTTTTTGCCCTCCTCACTTGTGCTGCTGTTGTTGTTGTACAATATTCCAGAATCCCCCCGGGATCATGAGCATTCTGGATGACGTGTGTGCCACCATGCACGCGGTGGGAGAAGGGGCTGACCAGACACTGCTCCAGAAACTCCAGATGCAGATTGGGACTCATGAACATTTCAACAGCTGGAACCAGGGATTTATCATTCATCATTATGCTGGAAAGGTAACGTGGAAAATCATCACTGAATTTTCTGTGATGTATTTATAAAGAAAAAGAGCAGTAATGAAAGGAAGGGGGAAGCCCTATAAAGGGCTGGTTTGATATAAAATAACCAGATTATCTCAGGAGACAGTGTCCTTTCACAGTGTAGGGAGCTTAGGACAAATATGCCCCAATGTGTGTCCCTTGCTGAGGAGAGACGAGTCTGGGCCTTGCTGCTATCAAACTTACTAACCAGAACTTAATACTAAATGTAATAAATAAGTGCCCCTAGACTTTGATTAATTGTAATCTTAATTGCTTGTTATAGTGGCAGTAAATTTAAAGAATTCAGATATAAAAATGACACTATGATATACCAATAAAACTGGGAATATAACATAGAGTTCTGTGTTCTTTGGGTTTGTTTCTCAGACTAGTCATGGTTTCCTGTAGTTATAGTTAATGACAGTAAATCCTTACTAAGCAAAAACTTTTCTTCAGTAAAATTCAGTATTAAATTCACTTGTGTCATATTCCATTCACTAGCTCCATAAGTCTTTTTAAATTTGAATTTAAACTGAATTTAAAAATAAGGATGAAGCTCCTTTTTGTTTGTTGTGAAAGAGTTTAATAATACATGCAGGGATTTGGTGCTCATTGTAGTATCTAGGTTTGACCAGACTAACCAAAAAGTTCAGAACAGCTACTGATGAGGACAGAATTTAAATTTTCTTTAATTATTGGGTTCTCAACTTACCACAAACAATCAATTTCCACCTTGGCCCAGGTATCTTATGATATGGATGGATTCTGCGAGAGAAATCGGGATGTTCTTTTCATGGACTTGATTGAACTCATGCAGAGCAGTGATTTGTACGTAAGCAAAACTTGCTTAAAGCTAGGAATGACTCTTAGTTCAGCTGGATGCAGAGGGCCTGGCTTCTCTGCTTTGCAACTTGTGAACTCATTTGTGTAAAAGTGGAAATAAATCACAACTTGCATTATATTGACCTTTATTTTCTACAAACTGGAGTGAGGCACTGCAGTGTGGGAATCAAATGCTGTAATGGCAGCCATTGGTTTTGGCCTCAGACAAGGCCATCAGTGCTTTGGCATCCTCTCAAACAGGCACTGCTTTGACAAAAAAAGTAACATTTTTTTGTTATGTATTTTATTAATTGATGATTACTCTTTAAGAAGTGTGCATTTCTTCAAGTCTTCTAGAAGTCTGGTATCATGTCTGCCAATGCTCACTAAAATAGCAAGGGGTCTCTGTGAGGAATGAGGCTCGTGGAAAATACTAACCTTAAAATAGATTTGACATAACTCTAGATTAATAGAAATAGCTATTTATATTCTGCTCAACTACCCACTTTTACAGCACATTCCTTGACATGCCTGCACTGCATTGTCTTTCCATGCCAACCTTATTTTATAAATTCTTTCCTAGGCCTTTTATAAAGGCTCTGTTTCCTGAAAATCTTCAAGTGGACAAGAAGGGCCGTCCCACCACCGCGGGCAGCAAGATCAAAGTATGTCTAGTTGTGCAGTGAAAGTGTGGGTGCATGTGGTTTTGTGTTTGGGTATGAATATCTACATAAATTTTTTTAGAAGTCTTTTCTATTTTTTGCTGTTCAGACATTTTTAAAGCTAGGCATCAGGAGGATCTCGATGCAAGGTGATGCATTGGTTCAGCTGTTAGAGTTGTCAGTGTTCATTAAATGTTGTGTTCAGCCACATTCCACAGCAGTGAATTTTCCAAACGAGCAATTGATGGTACTTGCATGTGCATAATGAATGCTTCACTCAGCCACTTGATGTCCCACAATTAACTACAGATAACTGGTCTCTTTATAGTGCAGAAATGCAGCCCAACGCCCACTGAAGTCAATACAAGTCTTTCTACTGACCACAGTGTGCCTTGAATAAGGCAGCAAGTGTTAGAAGGCTTTGTCTTAGAAGTCTCTTTGGAGACTGATTGTAAAATACACACTTAGATTACACATTGCTCTGGAGATCAATATTTTATCCACCTCTTTCCTCACATTTCACCCTGACACTCAGGTCCACTTGATGCATTCCTTGTCACTCCTTATTTTTATATAGTAGTTTAAATACATTCCATAGCTGGAGATAATGATGCCTTCTCTTTACTAAGCTTTTCATGAGGTGCATATTATTTCAAGACACTTTGGTTGTTCTGGAGAAAGACCAAAGTCAGCTGCATCTAGTCAATGGAATCATCAGCAGATGGTTGATAATTTTAGAATTCTCTCGGGATTTGTAGCCTGTTCAGCTCAGATCCTATTGTTTTTCTTCTCTTTTACAGAAACAAGCCAACGACCTTGTAGGCACCCTGATGAAGTGCACACCCCATTACATCCGCTGCATCAAACCAAATGAAACAAAGAAGTCTCGAGACTGGGAGGAGAGCAGGTATGGATGAGCAGAGTATGTGATGGGAGCCACTGCTGGTAGTCCAAAGAAGCCACAAAAATTCATAATTTCTAATCACACAGCCTACAAACAGAACTAGATTCTCTAAATCTGGCATGACTCCTCCTAAAGTTTGAAGATAAGGGATGGTCACTTGGTCGAAATCAGCAGTTAGTGTATGCAGTTTTTAGCTTTTCTCCTGTCAGTTATGAATAATCAACATTTGCACGAGTATCAGTATATTAGTATATTAAAGACTCAGTTTTCCATGTAGAATTTGCACACCAAATGCATTATACATATCTTCTAACTTTTGCTACTTTTTAAATTTAAAAACAGCTTCTGTTAAGAAGCTAAAAAGGCAGTAGGATTTCTATATCTGCTTTTATGCATCAATCTTACCAGAAAGTGCCCATAACCAACAATGCAGAAGGTTCCTGTTTTACTTCTTGACTTTTAAGTTTAATTAGCCAACTCTTTAAAGGGAATTCACTGGAATATTGTATCAGGTGATTATATAGATATTAAATAGATGTCTAAATCATCAGTTTGGTTTATCACATCTTAGCTGAAAAAAGATGCTGTTCTCTTTTGCACTGAGGTAGGTGCTCAGCAGGGTGTGTTTTCTATGTGAGGGCCTGATGTAGATAACATTTATTACTATTTACCAAGTACTTTTGGTAGTGGTAAAATTGCTGGTGAAGCAAGTGGTTATTTCTGTTCCAGTGAAACAGGTTGCAAGGCCTGATAAAAAACATTCTTGAGACCCCCCCAGCAGAATTCCCTTGCTGCCCTTTGGCATGCAGGCTGGCACAGTCACTGCAGATGGAGAGCACTTACAGGAGGAGTTGGGGCTGCCCTTCAAGTGTCACTGAGCTTGGCAGGAAATGGAGACCCTTTTTCTGGAGCTTTTCCACCTCTGAAAATCCTACTATGCAATGCTTAATTTTCCACTGACACTGGGGACTAAAGAAGGGGAAAGAAAGTGATCCTGGGAAAAGTGTTTATAAAACTTCTAACTATAAGTTGAGGGGCTTTTAAAATCAATCATTTAGGTATTTGGAAACAGGCCTGTTATTGTGGAAGGTGTTGCTGGGAAACCAAGGAAACAAACAAAAAAAATCCTAGTCCTGAGAAAAGGGCAGCTTTCAGGAAACCCCTTTTGGAGCAAAAATGGGCAAGATTTCTTCTTGTTTTCCCCTAATGAGGATGGTGTGTTATCAGTAGCTGCTGTATTTGCCAAGTGAAATACAAAGGATGAGACAAAAATGGAAGTGCTGCTTATGATGGTAATGCATCATCCCTGTTTAAAACTCCTGACATTCCCTCTCATTTTAATCTGTGATTGCCCATCCATTGTAGTAGGACTTCACTGTGGCAATTAGGGACAGGTCTGGGGAAAAGAAATTTAGATACATATGACAATTCAAAGTTCAGCTTAATTTTGTTGTTTCTCGATCTTCCTGTGAGAGGGAAACACAAACCATAGCTGAGTTTATGTGACATTTTGCTGAATGGTTGATTAAAGTTTTTTTTCATGGTTTTCTGCTGTGATCACATAATGCTGCATCATACCCCATAGCTGATGTGATGGGAATAGTAATTTGCTTGTTAGTAGCAGGTTACTAGACCGTGAAAACGTTACTGCAAAAGGAAAAAGCCTCTCACAAAGCCTGTCTCACTTCATGCTCAAGCCATGTAACTGCAGCTTTCTGCTGCTGTTGAATAACTTGAAAATATTTAGCACTGAAACATAGGCCTTGTGTAATATCTAAACCTTGTATAATACCTTAGTTATTCCAGAAATTGGGGTGTTCTTGAAATGTGTTTTTGTTCAGGTCCTGGCACAGCCACTTGGACTTGTGTTCAAAACTGCTGCATTAGCTGAATTCCCAGACCCTGACCTGCTTGAGGTTGCTGCCTGGAGGGAGATTTTCAGTGTGCCTTTTCTCAGAAAGGAAGGGAAAAACAGAAAAATGTCTCAAATTCTCTGGTGCTGGACACTAATACTGGCAGGACAGTAAGAAAATAGGAGTAGTACTGTTGCTCCAGTGCATTATTCCAGATGTGAACAGGAGGGAAAGCTATAAACAGGAAAATATATTTTTGTCCACCAACTTTCTACTGTACCAGAATTCTTGGAGTGGGTACAAATATGCTTTATTCCTTGAACACAGCAAGATTAAAATGTTTAGTATTCTTTAAGCTAAAAGAGCAGTATCACTCATCATTTAGTAAAACACCTCTCAAAAGTGTTCTTTAAAAAGAAGAAATAACAGAAGGGATTTTGTCATTTGTGTAGCAAGGGATTTCAAAAGATTTTTCCCTTCATACTGTGAGTCATGTGAAAAAAATGTCCCAACAAAAAAAATCAATGGGCAGTACATTTTATATTGAAATTTAATATTTCAAAATAGCTGGAGAAATAACATTGAATTAACTGAGAGTGTCTCAGGATTTGAAAAATTTTTTGTAAAATCAGAGAAATAGTAAGCAAACCAAAATTAACTGTCTTCTTACAGGCTTTTTTTTTTAATTATATGTAAAGAAATGTTCTTTTCTATACTGTTTGTTGACCAGCCAAGCTTCAGCCAGCCTTGTGCCTGTCCTCAAATCCTTCCGTTGCAGCATGGTAAAATTAGGAGGAATTCTGGCTTTTCACCAGTATACTGACCTGGCTTGCTTTCTGATTCTTTGTGAAGTGAAAGTTTGGCATCTGGGGCTTTTTTCCAGCCGTCAGACTTGGTCCTGTCTCCAGAACAACCAAAAAAATGCTACTCTGTGCTACTGTCGCTGTTTGAGCTGTGTAAAGCATCAGTAAAACCTACAATAAAAGAACACAAAAGAGTTTCCTGGTCCCTTGGGAATTGTATGGGTAGTAGTTACTTGGCCTCTCATGGGTAATAGTATTAGCTAAGGAATTTGGACATTAATTACCTTGGAAATGGGATGCTAAACTAGGAAAAAATGCTAAGGTAAACCTGCTACCTGTATTTATTTCAGCACTGTAGTCTACCTGCCTTGAATATTTTTCCCACCATGCAGTGTTCATGGTAATGTGGGAGAATAGATTCATATACCTGTACATGAATTTTAGCAATCTTTAAGCATGATTCAGACTTTTAAGAACACCTCCATCCACAAGTAGGCTGAATTAAAATGGGTGGTAAACCTTGCGTTGTTTTTGTCCACAGAGTAAAACATCAAGTGGAATACTTGGGTCTGAAAGAAAATATTCGAGTAAGAAGAGCTGGTTATGCCTACAGGAGGGTTTTCAAGAAGTTCCTGCAGAGGTAGGGTGATACTCATTTAGAAGCACTACTGCACACTTGTTTGTATGATGGGGGGGAGCCAAGAGGCTGCAAGTTTTGAAAGCTCATTTCCCACTTACCCTTTTCTCCTCATTTGCCTTGCACAGTGATCTGGATTACACAGATTTGAGACTGTTTTAAGGCCTGGCTTTGTGTTTGTGAAAGTATTTTCATTTTTTCTGTACACTTGCCTAAGGCCCCAGTTCTTTTCGTAGTGCTACGAGAGGATTCCTCAGAGTTAAAAGAGTTGAGGGAACTGCTGCAGTGCCAGAGACCTGCTAGCCTTTGTTTCAAATGGTACTGCTCTAGCTCTCCCAGCTCTTCTTTCCCAATGACAGACAGAAGATAGGTAAAGAAATCCATGCCTGCCATTCAACCATTGCAGTGTAGAGAGGAACTTCAGCTGAAATTGCTCATTATCCTTCCAATGGTGTTCCAGCAGCTGGGAATGGGGACAACTCAAACCACTGCAGCTGCTCTCTGAATGAATGAAAGCAAGTCAGAGCTCTGTAAGACCAGTCCTTTTTGCAGTGTCTTAGGACCAGCTGTTAAGATGATTAACTACCTCCACTAGCTAATGAAATCCTCTTAAATAGAAGCAGTTTCAAGATTTATACAACATTCAGCTTCTGGTTTTTAGAAACTTGAGACATACAGCTAATAAATGCCCAAACAGACATTATGTGACAAAACAGCTCTTGTTGGAAGTCTTTGAATTGCATTTGAGAATATAAAACAAAACCCCAAGCAGTATTTGCAAGGGGTGGAGTATAATTAGACAGCACAGGACAAAGCCATGAATAATACTTCATGATAATACCAAAAATGTTCTAATAATGTAATAATAGTCAGACCTAAAATCTCTTCAAGTATGGACTCAATTTCCATTATGGAACAATTTGAAATTCCTTTTTCGTCACGATCTTCAAGCCCAGATGTATAAACACGATTATGCTTCAGGCTGTGTTACTTAACACAGACTGTTGCTGAGACAGAACAGCAGATTTATAACGAGTATTAAAATCCAGCCTCCATAGTTGTTGAACACTGGCTGTGAGGGCTGTGCTGGTCTAGCAGTCTGCGCAAAGGAAAGCTCCATGGTACTTCTGGATCCACAGGCAGCTGAAACCATTCTTTATGGAATTCATCCATTTGCTTCAGACTAATTAGCTGTGTTAAATTTAACATTGTGTTATGAGTAAAACTCCTCCTGCTCCCTTTCCATCCACAGTTCCCTGGGATGCAGAACAAGCTCTGTTCTGACCCCCTGAGTCAGTGTGAGTAGCAGCTCAGAGCATGGATGGCCAGGAAGTGCATGCTTGGACACTTGTTTGCATTGGGCGTTCCTTGGCAGCTCCAGATAAGTGGAGATTTCTGGGCTGAATAGACTTTTATGTACAAAATTTACATTTGCATGCAAAAAGCCCCAGTCTCTGAAAAGGCCTGTGTGTTCCGAGGCATAACCCATCTGAAAGCTGAGCTCCCTGCTCCCACATTTAGACATGAGACCCAACTGCTTACTGTGAGTTTATAAGAGAGAGTTTTGGAGGCAGTCATGATTTGAAATTGTTTCAGGAGCATTTAAGAGCACATTTGTGCTGCAGTAAAGTGTAAGGTAAATTACAGAAGCTTGAAGAACTGAGGTGCCTGGCTAGTGCCATGAGCTGTTTGATGGGAAGCACAGGGGGATTGCAGTGGCATTGCTAAACAGCAGCAAACAGTGATGGAATTGTCACCTTGGCAAATTGTGAAATGCTTCACTGGGGCATGTTACAGAATAATCTGTTTCTTCTGCCCTGCAGACTTGCCACACCAGTAAAATGTATGAAGTTAATTTGATAAAAAAGGAGAATTTCAAATCTATTAATTTGTACCCAAGATCTTTACTTATATTGAAAGGTCTTAAGAGTTCAGGAGATGTAGGAGAGAATTTGTAATATGCTGAAATGTCATGTCACATTCTGTTGTGTGGAAGGTAGCAGTTTCAAACACCTTTATTAACCTCACTCCTTTATCTTCAGACTTGCTTAGATCCACCTATACTGCAGGTGGTACATGATGAACCTGCAGAAGAGGTTAAATAAATGAGCTGGGACTTACTTTAAATTACAGCTCCTTACTGGGTGCATCTGTTTATCCCATAATACTGATAAATAACATAAATATGTAAGTGTAGACATTGTCTGTAAACATAGATTATGTTTATATAATATACAGTATAAATATAGCAGTGTAATAAATGAAATCCTATATTTGCTATATTTAAGGTGGTGTAAGAGCTAATTCATTACACCATCAAGCATAGTACCTGAGCATTTGTTAACTGATAGATTTGAACATGAGAACATCAGTGTTTTCAATCCTACTGAATTATTCATCACTTATCATTCTGTTCTCATGTGCCCTCTATTCAGAGGTATTTGGGTTTTGTGATACATTTCTTTTTAACTGTTTGCTATTTTTCTTTTTGTGGTATAGTTGCTTAAGTTGCATGACACTGTCTCTGGTTCCTGGCTGGATAACTTTTTAGATATTATGAGTAATCAACATTCCTTTAATGTATTTTCCAGCAATTCCTTGTGTGCTTTTTGAAAACATTTTATTAGGACCTGCCTAAATCATCTTAAGAACTTGGAAATTATAACAAACTAAACTCCATACCTTATCACTTTTTTCATTTGTTGAATAGTTTTACTAATAAGCATGATTTATTTCATATAACTTAAGTACAATTAAAGCATTAAAATGAAATTGTCAAGAGTAAAGAACATAAAATATTTCAGGGAGAGATTTGTCACAACATATTTAGCTGTTCTCCAGTCTTCTTGTCACAGGAGTCTAAATAGCTGCTGCTAAAGAAGTTACTCACCCATTGACACCCTGAGGCAGCTAAAGCCCATCAAGTGCTCCTTTGGTGGGCAGTGGAACAAGGCAGCTTTGTGACTCCAGCCTGGCAGTTCCAAAAGCCCAAGTTAAGCCTGAAAAAGTGGACAGTTTAAAAGGGACCAAAACCTGGCATCTGCTTCATTCTCAGGGATTACAGAGAATACCATGAGAGACAAGGCTACTGCTTCTTTCTCTCAAATCCATGTTATTATAGCACTTCCTGCTCCTTCCCTAGCCCTTTGGGTGGTCATTCCCAGTGTTCCCTCAGGTAGCTCCAAATCACTGTTGCCTCCCTCTTGCCCCAGAGGCCAAGCCAAAGGCTACCTGAGGTAGAGCCAAGAGTGGCTCCTTGCTGAATGCAGCCCAGCTGTTGGACAGGTGGGTCAGGAGCACAGGCTGGTCTCACTTAGAAACAGGAAAGACCTTTGCAACCAGTTAGAGACTCAGAGGGCTTGAGTGAGAAATGGGCCACGGGCTTGGGAATGGATCTGGAATCCCGAGGATGTGGGTACTCAAATCTGGAGCGTATGTGAATAACCTCACCCTGGGCTTCAGCAGATCACAGCAGGACTGTCTGCAATTGACTGCTGCAGTCACCAAACAACAACACAGCAACTGGAAATGGGAGACTCCAGGGCACTATTGTCCTTCTCACTGCAGTTCTTTGGTCTCACTAAACAAACATCTTAATACTCTGCATCTTGGCACACACCAAGCTCTGAGTCCTGCTCCAGTTGTTCACTCTCCCCCAGGGTAATGCTGACCCAGAGTCGGTGTCCTGCTGCTGTTGGATGCCAGCTCTTAATGTCTCCTCCTTGGTGGTTCAGGTACGCCATCCTGACCAAAGCAACCTGGCCTTCCTGGAGAGGAGAAGAGAAACAAGGAGTCCTCCACCTGCTCCAGTCAGTCAACATGGATCCTGACCAGTACCAGCTTGGGAAATCCAAAGTCTTCATCAAAGCTCCAGAGTCTGTAAGTGTGGCAGAACATGATTCTTTAAGTATGCAACTGTTTTGCTGAAATAAAGTCCTGCCCACTCAGAATTTGAGGATGGGATCTGCTGAGGTGGGAGAAGCATGAGAGTATAAGAGAAGCTGGGCAGGTCTGCCACTGCCACTGTCCAGAGGTTGAGGCACTTTTACAACAGGCACACTGCATGACTGACACAAATACAAACAGCATTCAATGCATCGAGAAGAGGAGATGGGATATGAAGATGCTTTGGTGGCAGGTTGCACAAAGTGACATCCAATCTGTCATATAAAGAAATATCATGGCATGAAAACATCTGTGACCGTTACCCAAGAAAACTGGTCCTTTTCTCAGTGCAAGCACTACTGCTGAAGGTGGAATGGTCCCCAGTTAGTAAGGATATGTTGTGCAGCATTGAGTAAATCAATGTTCCAGAATGACTGCAACTTCAAATCCCATTCAAAGAGAACATCAGGGAGGCATCATGGGGCTGTTTTGATCCTGTGGCTACTAAACTGCACAAAATCTGTTGGAAAAATGTTTTCTTACATTGCTATTCTAGAAAGTTGTTAAGGAAAATCTGTGCTCTACTCACCATCATTTATTCCTTATGCATCAGAAGCCATAGGGCTTAGTTTGTGCTTTAACTGAAGTTACATTTTAAAATAAAAGCAGACCACTTTTATCATTTATCATTTTCTGTTCCAGGAATATGTTTTTTGCTCTGCAGAGCAATAGTAATTCAGGCCATGACACTGCTGTGCCCAATCACACAGGAAGAAATTTGTTAAAAGAAAAAAGATAATGCTTCTCCAAGTCATAATAGACATTGTGTTCTTTCTACCATAAATAGGGTAAGATATTGTTCAGGAATAATGGGACTTTACATCCCTGCCATCTGAGAGACATGTTTATACACCACAGCATATAGTGCTCCAGATGTAGGTTATTAGAATACTTAGGTGCATGTTGATATAAATAATATAAACAATTAAGGGAAGAAACCAAAATAATTTTTGTGTGATGGCTCCATTCTTGAAGTGTGCTGTTTCATGGACAAACAAATACAAAATTTTAAAGTAGCATTGTTTGCAGTTTTATGTAACAAATCATACAAGGCACTATCTGTCTTTCCTGAAATGCCCCTGATAAGAGCACAGATTTTTAGCAGCTGCATCTTCACAAATGGGGTGAGTCTTATTCCTGTTTTTTTCAAAGAAAGAAATGAAATAATTTCCTGGTATCTGTCTTCAGTTTAATAGTGGCAGCGTGCTCCCATGGCATTGATGGTTCTAGTTCCCCTTCACTCTGGAGTACCCCAGCATCAGATGCTGCCAGGTTGTTCTCAAGAGGAAGAAGTTTTTATCCAGTGGGTGTCTCTTCCCATCCTAATGCATGTTGTTAATACTAAGCCCTGGTTCCATGGATATGTCATTTAATGGTGGATCTGTGAGTTTTCCTGAAGGGCAGTTCTGTAGGTTAGGAAAACATGATGTTGACTGGAAATAGTATAATTTTTTGGGTTGTGTTTCGAATTTAATTTAAATTAATGCTTTCAATTACTGTATGTTTTCCTAAATTTTTTTAAAATGTCATGAAATCTGTTTTTAAACAAGTGCTAAAAGTACTTTTTTGTTTTAAGTTGAAAATGTTTTTTGCAAGCTGAATATTCTGAAGTTTGATTTATATCTTTTATTAAGAGGGACAGTCATCTTTCATCTTATATTACTAAAGTATTGGCTAGGGTTATATTGCTTTTGAGAAAAATAATCTTTTAGATGGTAAATGAAATTTTTTCTTTCTACCACCAGAAAGAGCACCTGTTGTGGTTAATCAGATGAAAAATACTTGATTTGCTCAGGAGTGCAAGAGGAGGCTTTATAATACATATTTTAGGGAAGAGTTTATGTAGTATTTTTATAGCTTAAGAACTGGATTTTAGCTCAGTGATTGAGTGGAACTTCCTTAATGGTGACCTTCAGCTGCAGGTGATAGATTATTTTGTGTTGAGATTTTACAATTAGCATTGTTGGTAGAGAAGTAAATGGTGTGAGTGTTCATGAGAGACAAGATCAATATTGTTCCTGTAACCTGAATTACACGGGGGTTGGTTCCAGCCCTGCTGAGGCTCAGGGTGGTTTTGCATCAGGAGCGCTCGTGGCTGTGTCTGAAACCCTCCCCAGTGCTTGTGCTCCTGAGGAGATTTCTCCTTTTTAATAAGTTTGCTGTAGATGGAGAATTGCCAGCGGTGAAATAAGGTTTTATGGGTGGCAGAAAGGAGGCTTCATTATTTACATTTGCATCACACACCTGAATAAATAACTCTGTACAGAGCAAGCCAGTTCTGCGGAAATGGTTTGCACTGGATCAAGTTTCCTTTTTAAGATCAATATGAAGAACAGTATTTTTCTAGATTTGCAGGGTTTAGAATAGCAAAGGAAAAAAGAATCCTAAAGCCCAGGTTTGCTTCTTCTTATACCTGTTTTCACTAATTTTATCTCTTTTGAAAGACAAAAGAAAAGTTCTTATGAATGTTTAACACACAATGGAGGGAAATAATAAGCAACAGTCATGTCAGTGGACTGATTGAGTGCAGTAATTTAGCCAAATGCTTGTGCTTCTGGTGAGACAAAAAAAACATTTAAGCATGTAAAAGGCTGTAGTGAAATATGCTATATCCTGCAATAAATTTGAAGTTGTTCTAATGCATTAAATTTACATATATTTTAGTGGGACCTGGGAAATTCTCAAAAAAGGGGATGCGCCTTCCATTTCTGTTTTGATAAAACAGTATGGTCTCTTGATTTCTGACATTTTAGACCTAAAAATCTTATTATGTCATACTTCTGAAATATAAGGTCATAGTTGTAAATCCTGCAGCCATCTGACAAACTTCACTGGTGAGAGAGGATGGAGCCAATGGACACGAGAGTGTGAAATTCAGTCAGGGAAGGAAGTTGGCTGTGAACACAGTGTATGATGTTACACATTGCACAGATCCCCACAGACATGGTGACATTCTGACAGGGGAAGTGGAAGTTCTGGAGAATGTGGAGATGGAGGCTGGATGAATGGCCAGTGGAGAACCTTGAGTTGCACCAATAGAATATTTCAGGGAGAATCCAAGCTCCTCTTCTCAGCTCCCACAGCTGTGGGAGAGGCACCAGCTTGGATCCAGAGTGAAATGCACTGGGGAGCTGTGGAAAGTAAAATGTAGCCCTTTCTTGAACTTTGCATGTAAAATGTTTGACACACTTTCCTGTCTCTTTGTACAGCTATTTCTGTTAGAAGAGATGAGGGAGAGGAAGTATGATGGGTATGCCAGGGCCATCCAGAAGGCCTGGAGGAAATACGCGGCCAGGAAAAGATACGTCCAGATGAGAGAAGAGGGTGAGTCAGAACTGCTGCTGGCAGGTATTTCACACGTGGTTCCAGGAACAGGGAGAGGGCCAAAAGGGATGAAGGAGATCTCTCCCTCTCTATAGGCAAACAATCCAGTGCAGGTGACCTCTAGGAATGATGCAAACTGCCTGAGGTACCGTGACTGCTCTGCACACACGGATTTCTTGGGCTGACCAGTGCTTTGCTCTCAAATCACAGCCAGACAGAGTAGGACAGACATCAGACTGCTCCAGGGGAATCAAAAAAGAAAATCCTTCCCACAGTTATGCAGACCTGGATGTTCTGTAGATGATACAATCGAATCCAAGGACTCTGCTGCTTAGTTGTGTGTGTGACCTGGGTTGTGTGAAGGAACATTCTGGGTTTGGAAGAGTTAATCTTAAATTTTCAGAAATGAGTGAGGAATTCCTTAGTTCCACAGGTGCTCCTGATTCACCAGAACTGCTGAGCTTGCCGTCAGTGTATTTCATTAGGAATGAATTTAATGATTGCATACATCTTTACATAAGGATTGGTAGCAGTGCTTCACTGTTTTTTCCATGTTATGAACAATTTGTTTATCACTTCTTGCCAAGATGTTCTGTGTGAAACAGCTCTTTCAGATCATGAGTTCAGGAAATTTAGTAAATTCTATTAATCAATCTTTATTTTTGGTATTTAAGCATCAGATCTGTTGCTGAACAAGAAGGAGAGAAGACGCAACAGCCTGAACAGGAATTTTGTGGGAGATTACATAGGCATGGAGGAGCACCCAGAGCTGCGCCAGTTCGTGGGCAAACGGGAGAAGATCGACTTTGCAGACACTGTGACTAAGTATGACAGAAGGTTTAAGGTGGGTTTAACAGCCACATCCACTAGTGATTAGTTCTGCTGGGATTTAGAGTTGTCTTCTCCATCCTGTAACAGAAACTCCACCAGGTTGGTGTCACACCATCCAGGACACCAGCTTGAATAAAGTGTCTTTGATTTAAAGACTCATTAGGAAGCAGTTACAGCCTTCTGATCAGAACACTGCTGTTACCAAGCCTGTTGTCCCAGGATGAAGGTGTGATCAGAACACTGCTGTTACCAAGCCTGTTGTCCCAGGATGAAGGCTTTATGGGACTTGCTGGGCAGAAAAGCTGCCCTACTTAGGAAATGGGGAACAAAACTAACTTTCCTGTCCTGTGCAGTTTGATGTGATTAACCCCAGCAGTACTTTTTTCACTTGAACCAAAGACTAACAGTGTTGCCCCAGATCATAGCACTTCATATATCTGTGGAACAGCATCACATCAGTGCAGTGATCTCTGCACAGCTGTGCATTTTCAAACCATGTTGTGTTTCAGAGCGTGAAGAGGGACCTTGTCCTCACCCCCAAGTGCATTTACCTGATCGGGCGGGAGAAGGTAAAGCAGGGCCCAGAGAAAGGCCAAGTGAAGGAAGTCCTAAAGCGAAGGATGGAAATGGAGAGAATCCTCTCTGTTTCTTTAAGGTCAGTACCTTAAATATATGGGCAGAGAAATCTTCTCACAGGCATTTTCCAGTACTCAAACCCAGCAGTTTTCATATTTTTGTAGTACTCTTCACAGATATTGCAAGATTAGGGAAAGGTCTGCAAGACGTGTCTGCTCACAGTACCACTTTCAAAATCTGTGGTTTGTTTAACATACAGATTTTTAATGCTGGTTGCAGTAAAATAACTCTGGTAGATCTGGGTCAAAGATGGGAGTGGAAGCTGTCTGCAGTGCTCCAGGTTTGGGCTGTGTGCTGTGCACACCTGGATTGCAGGCAGACACTGGAGCCTGGCCTGTGGCATTCCAAAGGCAGGGTCACACTGGGGCAGCCAGAGCAGAGCTGCTGGCCAAGCTGCTGAGAGCTCTTACACTCCTCTCACATGTAAATAACAGCTCCACAGAACCTCCCGAAGCAGAACCAGATGTGCTTCAGTTCAGAGGAAATAATGTATGTTCCTTGATGTCTAATAATGTTTTGGATTTAGCTTCTAGATTTTACTTTGTTGTAAAAAACACTGATGTTTGTATAGACTCAGAATTGTGAGCTATCAAACTGCCCAGGTATTCCTCCAAAACCAAACCTTAAAGAACCTATGGGGGCAAAAGGGCTTTTCCCTCTTATGTTACTATGGCCTGAGTTAAAAACGGGTCTTGACCAAGGGGTCTCTTAAATCAGTATTGATGTGGCTGAGCAGGGATGCAGCTTTAAGAGCACGTTTTTTTGCTAGCAGCAATTATTGTAAAATGACTAAGTAATATTCCTGTCTCTCAAAAGGGATTGTTTCAGATATTCCATTATCAATTCCTGAAAAAAAAAAAGCCCTGTTCTCAGAAAGCAAGGCTCCATAATTAATGCTGCTTGGACTTTGTTATGTTTTTAAAAATTCCCCATGAGTGCTCTGTGAATGTCATTATAGTGCTGGCTGTATTTGCTGATGAAATTTTGAACTGACTGGTGTATGCTCTGCTTTCCTTGCAGCACCATGCAGGATGACATTTTCATTCTACATGAACAGGAATATGACAGTTTGCTCGAATCAGTCTTCAAAACTGAGTTTTTAAGCCTCTTATCAAAACGATATGAAGAGAAAACACAAAGAAAACTACCTCTGAAATTTAGCAATACGTGAGTTACAGCTTTTCAATGGGCCTTTAAGGATAAATATTCTTTGTTCTTGCTGCCAAGGCAAATGAGTGCTAGTTGTGGAGCCCCTGACACCATGCTTTATTTTAAAATAATAGGAGGTAGCACAGTGTAAAAATATGTATGTGCAGGGAGACCAGACTTTGTGGTTGCCTTGTCAGAGGAACAGGTTAGGATTATAACAATCTGAAATTCTGAAGTTGTATGTGGGTGCAAAGCACTGCAGGGTGAAAGAATAATTCTAAAAAAACCCCATTAATTAAATGTATTGGGAACAGTTTTTTTAGAAACAAGCTTGGAAAACTACAAAGTGTCTGATGTGCATTTGAGCTGTAAGGACATCCTGGAAACCATCCCAGCAAACATGTGCTTTTGTTGATACTTCTACCCATTAAACAGATGAGCAGCAGCAGGCCTTGGATTTGTATGTTTATTTTATTGCCTTCAAAAAACTGGAAGAAATACAAGGCTACTGGAGATCATTATTTTCATTTGGCAAGGGTGTAGAGGGACAATTGAAGTGTGGAACGTTACTGTAGCATACACTGCGTACACTGGGAATCCAAAGCCAGGACCAGGAGTGCATTTTTTTTATTCATTTAAGATGTCATGTATTACACTTCTGGGGTCTTGCCTAAAACCAAAACATAATGTTTTTTTATCTCATATCTGAGTACAGTTCAGAGGAGATGGATAGTGTGGAAAGAATATGTATATATATATGTAATATATATTGTGTGTGTGTGTGTGTGTGTGTGTGTGTGTGCGCTTACATGGCAAAAATGTAAATTGAAAAGATTGGAGTGTGTGTATCCAAAGCATTCAGTCCCAGAACCTGCACAAGGCCTGCCCCAAAGCATATACATCTGTACATCTGATCTATATCTACATCTAACAGTATATGCAGAAGAATGTTCAGAAGTGGAGCACTCCAGCTGCTCCAGCAGAGTCTGTGCAGAGGCAGTGATGGCTGAGGGCAGACACAGCTCTCACTCGGACCTTGGCACATTTTTCTTCTAAGCTCTCTGCCCTCTCTTGGGCATCTTAAACCTCCTTTCAGTAGCTCTACCAGGAAAGTTAAAACATCAATTAAGAAGAACATTTTAAAAAAAAGGCATGAAAATAAGATTTAATTAGGTGGTTTATGGCACTCAGGGATGCAGGTTCTCAGTCTAAGCTTCTCATTTTTATAATTCTGTTATCTGCTGCCAAGTGATATTGTCTTGATTTGATATAAAAACTCTGGGTTTAATTCATGTGTTCACCTGCTTCTGTTAGACTTGAAGTGAAGCTGAAGAAGGAGAGCTGGGGGCCCTGGAGCAGTGGTGGCTCTCGACAAGTGCAGTTCATGCAGGGCCAGGGAGACGTGGCCCTTCTCAAGCCCAGTAACAAAGTGCTGCAGATCAGCATCGGCCCAGGGCTGCCAAAGAACTCCCGTGAGTAGGAATTACAGAATGGTTCACTCTTTCTGTCCTTGTTTGGCTTTAGCCTCACCATCTTCTTAATTATTTCTCTGTAACACTTAAAAGATGACCCTAATGATAGAGCAGAATTCCTTGCTGCTTTACAGTTGTGCTGGAATTTTGTTCCTTTCACTATGTACCCATGGTTTCTGAAATGCCTGAAATTCTTTCCCCTGCAGCAGAAGAAATGAGGGCATTTAACTGTGTGACAAAGTGCAGAAGGCACAGTTAGCCAAGCATTTTGGGGCAGAGTTTCACCCTGCTCTGAGCTTCTGCAGTTCCTACACACCTGCTGATGGAAGGTCTGCACCAGGACAGAAGAAATTTAATATCTGTACATCACCAAAGATCGAGCTGCAAATACATCAGCTGCAAATACATTGTGTCCTGCCTTTCTCTCATGCTAATTGCTGTTCAGAAGCAGCATAGTCAAAAGTACTGCTGTGCCAGTTATCCATGGTTATGAACAAGTTCATAAAGCTCAGGTATTCTGTGCCTTCTTTACTGTAGTTGTGAGACAGCTTTGCTTTATATCCTGTGGTTGAACTGGATCACAGAAGGGAGAAGATGCCAAAGTCAACCTTGTTGCACCCAAGGCTGTGAAACAGCCTGGCCAACAGAGTCAGATTCCTTATTCCTGAAGATCAGCACTGTTGAATCACAGAGCAGGGGCTCTGGACTGACTTTATGTAACTGAAAGGATAACAGAATATTGCTGCTTTCTTTTAGGTCCTACTAGACGGAACCTTACCCAAAGCAGAGGGTATTCCAACAGGTCTCAAAGTCAGACTTATCCTATGAGAGCTGCACCACCTCCCCCTGGTAAGTCCTCTTAGCCTCAGGCAAAGCAAAATTCCAGATTGAGACTTTTGCTTTACTCTTGGCATCTGATAATTTTTACCCATTAAAAAAAAAATCACAGTAAAGGTTTAAATTGCTCTTTAAAAGATCCTGACTGGAAAACATATCTTTGTAGGCATTTTATGAAGTGTACTGTTGGAGTCTGCAGACAGTTGAACTGGTATTCCCCCAAGGTGTCCTTGTTGTCGTGGATGCTGACTTGTTCAGCCACTAAAACTAACCCTGGAGCTTTCTTCACTTCCCAGGGTAAAAGCTGTGTGCTTGTCAAGCCACAGACAATGCTTTGCAGTGAAACTGCTTTCAGTGCCAGTAAACCACAGAATGCAATTTCTGTCTCATTGTCCTGCCCTGTTAAACATGTAACCAGCTCTGGTGTGTGCTGGGACAGCTCAGCTGTGCCAGTGAACAGCTTTTTCTGCGTGGGACTGATGTCATTTTAGGGTGTTTCACTTCTGCCCTCGGGAGATATGATTAATTTTGCCTGTGAACTCAGAGGGCAGAACAATATTCCATTGACCCAACGTTTCCCAAGAGGTTTTTTTTTTACTTACACTCCCAGAGTACTTTTTTTTTTTAACAAAGGGTTCTCTTTCAGTCAGCTGCTGTTTATTGAGAAGAACAATGCTAGTGGTGGAAGTTTGGGGCTGTGACCAGTCTCGGTCACCAGATTAACTAGACAATTCCAAATCCTCACAGCTGTATGAGTCAAACGCAGGACTGTGTGATCTGCAAGAACTGCTTGAAGTGGGAAATCACTGGAAGGAGCTGACCTGTCAGCAAAAAGAGACAGTGAACAGTAACACTGTGGGCCATTGTCCCTGAGCATTTCAAATGGATTCTGCTGGTTTCAGACCTGTTTTGAGATCAGTGGTCCAGTAGTTGAACAGACTGTTATGTCTGTGTTCAGAAGAACTCAAAGCTTTATTTATGTTACCATAATGTCAGTGCCATACATTGCAAAGTGAGGTTTATTTATGGCTGCAGTATCAAGAGAATATCAGAAGCAGATACCAGCTGTTGAAGGCAGCAAGGTTTTTCCCAGTGTCATGATTATGAATTCTCCTCTCTGCACAGCTATTCGTTCTGCTAATTTTTAACAGGCATAATCAAAATGGAAAAAGGACAGGTTCACCCACATCACTAAACAAACTGATTTTGAATATAAGCCTAGCTATAACAAGAGTTATAGCAACTTAATAAAAACAAATTCCCTGAATATGGAGTAGACTTGAGTTTGAACTTCACAAGAAAAAGAAGAAAAGACTCCCAGCATTTCTGGCTAGTTTGGGATTAACCCTTATCTGGATAAAAAGTTACACAGTGTTTTAAAGAGTGGCACCACATTCACTCACAGCTGAATTCGGCTGAGAGCCAATAATTCAAAGCCCATGTCTTAAACTTGAGCACAAGCCCGTGAAGTTGTGAACCCAAAACAGGTCGTCAGCAGAGCAGGAACTGGGTGTACATCACCATTTGAACACGAATTTGTTTTCAGGTTCCTCGGTAGGTGAGGCTCTGACAGCTGAACCTGAGAGCTGAGCCATCAACCTGAGGGAAACGTTTCCTTTACTGAACTGGAGTTGGGACTGGATGTGTTCACACTTTATTTACTTCCAGGTCAGCAGCAAAATGGAGTAATAAATCCCCCCCAGTCCACGGCCCATCCTCATGTGCCAGGAAATCAATGGGCTGCTCAGAAGAACCTGTACACGAGTATGACACGACCAGCTTTGCCACGGCAAATGGCAGGAGGGGCAGGCAGGATCTCCCAGCAGCCAGAGAGCTTGGATTTCTTGAAAGTACCTGACCAAGGAGCAGCTGGGTAAGATTTTACATTGAATCTGATCAAAAGATGTCCATTTTTTGTAGTTGCTTCACACACCAATTGTTGGTGACTGATGACACCGTGTACATGGGTGACTGGACTGTGCTGTTGAGCTGTACTCAAAGGTATCATCATCTTCCATGGCATTCCAAACACATATTCCATCACAGACCTTTAGCAATAAAGGTGAAGCAGCTCTAGTTTGATATCTTAAAATTGAATGTTAAAATTTTTAAGGCCTTCAAGTTTTTCAATAACCTACCAATTTCTGCTTTAACTCAGCCCTTATTCCAGTCTCTGATGAACATGAGTGGAGCTTTACTATAGTGGGAATCTGAGGGTCACTTACTTGTCCAAGACTGCTGCCTATTCAGCAGTTCCATGAAAAAAAAAGAAAAAAAGAATGTGGTTTAGAGGAAGCAGTTTGCTGATGACTTCCTATTTGTGTGATTTAATTCTGATATAACCAAGTCTCAGGTGAATTACAGTTAGTAACAGCTAGCTGTCCCAGGGCATATTAAATCAAGGGAAGTTACATGAGCAGATAAGAATTAAAAATCCACTGTGATAAGGTGTAATGTAGTAACTTTGCAGAGTAATGGTTCGTGCAGACACAAGTCTATACTCCACAGCTCTTCAAGTGAACACCTGATAAGTATCTCCTTGTTACGTAGGAAAACCCCATGTGTGTTGAACAAGCCATCATTGTCCAAATAACACTGAGGGAAAAACCAAAGGGAATTTGAATTTTTTCCTGTGAAGAACTCTACTTGTAAATCAGAGTTCAGTGTCCTCCTTAGCTTCTCTTCCTCCAAACAGTCCCTCTGTTTCCCTCCCTTCCAGCAGCTCTTTCCCTGCTGCTCAGTGAGAGCCCCTCCAGGCAGACACTGCTGGCAGCTTTACCTGACAGACTCAGGGCAGTCCTTGCTCACCACTGCAGCTGGAGCACCAGGGACCCCTTGCAGGTGATGGAGAAGTTTGAAGTAAAACCTGAGACACTGCTGTAGTATGAATTTTGCCTAAGGAACTGCCCAAATATTTAAAAGTCTCCCATAAATCCCATGCTAACACGCATTCTTTTCCCCTCCTATACATCATGAACTGCAGTAACACAGCAGGGACATGCCCTGGTCCAGGATGCTTCTTGCTCCTTACTGACACTTCAGCAGTCATGGTACTTTTACTCAGAGCTGTCAGCTGGGACCCAAACTCCCAGGCCTAACAGCAAATCATTTTGCTAAATGTGCAAGAGCTAGCACCTGGGGGAATCTGGGAGAAATCAGGTTAAGTCAAACTTTCACCAGGTTTCCACCTGACTTTCTGCAGCCCTTTAACACATTTGCTCTCAGCCCTGAAATACTCTGAGATTATGTGGAACAGCTCTGTCCCCTTCTCCAGTGATCCACATAAATGTAGGTTCTTAAGAAGCAGAAGAAAAAACCAACCCAACTTATTTTTAATGATATCAAGAGTAACTTTTTGTACAAACAGACCCCTCTCTGCTGTCAGACAAGCACTCCCTGCACTAAATTCTCCTGTTGGCCTAAGCATTTTTCCTGTGTGATCCAACTGGCTGATTTAGCATATTACTTACAATGTTGCTTCTAGTGAGCATTAGACACCTCACAGAAATCAGATAATACAGAAGTGCACACAGTTGATAGATTTGGAGTATCAAAAGTGCACAGGGTTCCCAAGTAGAGTCTTTCTAGTTCCTAAACACAAAGAGCCCTTGAGCAGAATTAGGCACATAAAGAGGCCTTTTCAGTTGTACTAATGGCAATCATTTCCCCCCACTGTGCATCAAGTGTTAGCCATTCAAGCATATTTAGAGCATTTTTCTGTTTAAGGTTAATCTTCAAATAAGAAAGAAATCAGAAACAAGTGGCCACTGCTAGTTATTTGAACAATTTCAGAACTGTCAGCACATGCTAACACCTTCAGACACTTCCATCTTGTAGTAACTTCCATGCCTTTAAGTGGTGAAATTTTCTCAGTGCATGTCACCTTCTTTTGTTAAAGCTGTTTTACTAATAATAGACTCTACTTTGTCTGGAGACTACACAAAAACTCATCAGCTGTAGGATAAAGCCCTTGTGATTTCTGTCAGCAACTGTGACTGACACATGCATTGCTGTGAAACGCAGCAGCCACCAAGTACATGATGATAGGAACCACCAGGTTGGATTCAAAAGATCATTTCCATCACATACCACAGTTCCTGGTGCTGTGGGTGTGCACCAACAACCCCCTGTTTCAGTATCAGGAGTTAACAAGGATGATTAGGAAGCATTAAAGCTTCTGTCACTGCATTAACACTTAAACTATGGTCAGTGTAGTCCAAGGGAAAGAAAACAGCAAACAATAAAACACAGTGTTAGAACATCCTGAATATCTGCCCCAGTTTTCACCAGTAACTGTTTACTCAGAGTGGCAGAAAATCCCCCAGCAAAGAGCCAGAGCAGTAACTGCAAACCAGAACAAGTAGGGAACAGGCACCCATCGCTCCCCTCCGGATGGATTCCATGGAAGCCAAGCTTCTCTAGAGGAAGTGATAAGGAAGATAAAAGAGCTCTTAGTAATACTTTACAATTCTGAGGAAGGAGGGAAGAGGAAGTTGGGGAGTGAGGGTTGTTTGTTTTGTTCTTTCGGTTTTGTTGTGGTTTTTTCTTTCAAAGTGAACCACAGCTGTCGGCAACCAACATGGATGTTACTGTGTCAGGTAAAGGAACATCTAAAAAGGGCCTGGCAGAGTCATGTCTTAGACCTCACCATTCCAACAGAGGAGTTGCTGCCTGTTGGGTACACCCCACACATTCACTGAACTGCATTTCCTACTCCTCACTTCCTGCAAACTGATGTCACCCTTGGCCAGTTGGGTCTCTAATCCCAACCAGTAATGCAGCCAAGGTAGCAGATCATGTGAATTTAGTATTTCAAAACCACAGCCATATATAAGCAGATTGGTATTTGAGAGTTAGAATTGGGTTTATTTTTAGCAAAGCTGCCAAGAAGGAGGCACTGGTACCAACAGTCCAGTCCAACACCAAGGTTAAAACCAGCATGTTCCCACCAGCAGAACAGCTCAGTTAAGCTGTTCTTGTTCTACTCTGGTTGCACAGAAGCTGAGCTACTTTTCCAAGACTTGTGCTGAATTCCCTAATTTCCATACATAGGTCCAGGTTTCACAACATGCTCTACTTTGGGAAAAGTCAATACAGTGCTACAGAGCAGGAGATGATCTCCCCCCTATTAGATAGGAACATTTCAGTTCTCAATTTATAACCTGTACTTTAAAGATTATTTTCTGGTGCAGTTCACAACACAAAGAACTAGACAGAAGTGTATTGACAAAAATTAGGCCTAGGACTTTGTGTAACTAACTATAAACCTTTTCTGCAAAAGCTGTGTAATGTTATCATGGCATTTACATGACATGATCATAGTTCATTCTCCTCCACATCATTTTCAGTCATTCAGCACATTCATTATTCATTTTAAACTGACATATTGAGTCTAATACCTGTTCTCTCTTCCAGCCTTTATTAGCTGATGAGCTGGCAAAATGCATTTCTTCCCTCTTTCCCCTTCCTAATCTTTGGAGTGGTCACAGCTGTGACAGTTTGTGCAGCATCTCCCCTGCTGCTTCAGAGTTGGCTGTAACAGAACCATCCGTAGATGGCCCTGGAGTCTGAGGCAACTTAAAAGAGATGCAGTCTTTGTTACAGCTTAGTCACAAGAATGGTAAAGTAGCAAGCCTGGGAGCTAGAACTTTGTTTTTAATACTGAAAACTAAATCCTTTGTGACGTTGGGGCAAGGGGAGAGACAGCCTAAGCTGTGTAGATGCCAAGATCTGCATGAACTGCATGTGCACAGTTGCTTCCATTTCAGCCTGAGCACTAAAACCTCTCTGCATTTGAACTGCTGTTTGGAAGCACTTACCATCTGTTTCTGTATGAAAGAAGTGGCAACTCTCTTCCTGTCACAGGGAAGTCTCATACTGGTGTTTTTAAACTGTTGAGACATATAAGAAACCCCTTTTTCTCTTGTCCTGTGATATTCTTTAAAATGAATTCAGTAAGACAGAGGGGTGTGATAAAGCTGAGGTTCAAGTCCTAGGCTTTGAAACACAATAACATTTTCTCTCCCCTCAGTGTTCGCAGGCAGACCACAAACCGCCCCCCCCCAGCTGGAGGAAGGCCCAAACCCCAGCCCAAGCCCAAGCCTCAGGTACCTCAGTGCAGGGCACTGTACGCGTACGACGCTCAGGACACGGACGAGCTCAGCTTTAACGCCAATGACGTGATTGAGATCATCAAGGAAGGTATGGGGAGAGAAAGGGGTGGTTATTTCAGCACTGATCTTGAGGGCACGCTGCCAGAAGGAAGGACAAGCCTTTCCAGGCCACCCCACAGTTACCTTGCAAGTTTCTCTGATAGCTCAGGGAGCAGAGGAGCCTCCAGACCCACACCAACCAAACCAGTTCACAGCACATCCCAGAAGATCAGTGACATCAATCACAGGTACTGCAGAGCTGTAAGTTTAGTCAGAGTAATTCTACCACAGCCGACTTCCATCTAGATTAAAATCAACCTAAGCCACAGCTGCAGAACAAGAACTAAAAAGTAATCAAGCAATTCCAGCTCTGGGTCTCAAAAGCAGCATCCTAAGGCAAAGTCAAATAGCCAAAAGATGAGCAAGCTCAGGTTCTGCAAACGTGTCCCCTCACTCCTCCCCAGGAAACCTCTCACTGGGGCACAGCTTTGCAAGGCTGCACAGAGAAGTGTAACAAACAGCCTTAAAGAACCTGACTACTTACCTTGCTGTCTTTGTTACAGATCCTTCTGGCTGGTGGACAGGGAGACTACGAGGGAAACAAGGTCTGTTTCCCAACAATTATGTCACCAAGATATAGAAGACTGTCAGAGAAAAATTGGCATGAAGTTACTGGTGGTTGAAGGCCTCTTTCCTTGCCTTCAGGACATTGTTCTTCCAAGATTTGCTGTTCTCAGCAGTGTTTTCCCCAGTAAAGTTGTACATGAGCAGGAAGAGTTACCCACAGCACAGACTGTGAGCTTTTGTCTCAGAAGCATACAGCAATGGACATACTGATCAATTATTTATTATATTTAAAACCTGGTTTAAACACCTGGTAAGTGAAGAATACTCAAACCTACCATCTTCCTGAAACAGGTGCTTTACAGTCTGGGACCAGGGACTGAGAAAGGGGTGTATTTAATAAGTGCCTTCAGCTGAATATCAGTAACCTTTTTAAATATCTACTGAAGATAATGTTAAATGCACATTTCCTCCAATCCAGATCATTCTGGGGAACATGTTAAGTATGCTGCTACGTCAAAAACATTTAGGCTCATTTGGGATATTACCACCATCTAAAAAACTACTGTGATGGTCTATTTAAGTAATTCTGTACAGAGATGTAATGGAACTGGTTTGTGTTTGCTGATGTGTTTAGGGACTCCAACAGGCACTGTAAGAAGTTAAAAAGAAAACCACATAGTACTGTATGCTATACAATGTTGCCTTCTTCAAGATTTATATTATAATATGGCTGGCCCATGTTGGTTTTATGTTTATTGTTTTACCTGTTAAAAGAAGTGTGTCTATAAATGTACAGTTCTGCATAGAAAGAAATTGTATTCTGTATATAAAAACTGAGTATAACAAAACATGTATGAATGTATTATGTAGTAGTCCACTGTTCTTAGTAGTACTGCTAGAATTTTTATGCCAGGTACTTACAGATCTGCACTACTCCTTTTAAATGGTAAAAGCACAAGTGTTACTGCTTAAGTCTGATTGCCTCCCACACCAGAGTGGCTGTTGCTTGCCCTGCAATTACCAGAATTCATGCTTTGCCTTCTGAACCTCCATGAAATAAAACACAGGAAGCAGTTTGCTCAACAGGTCTGTTCTCTGTGCACTTTGTTCTCAGGTCCATGTACAAACTGATCCCCTCACAACAGTGGCTTTTACTGCACTGAGTTCTACAGACAAAGCACCCTTCCATCACTCCAAACCAAATCATTTTCCTCAAGTGCTGTGCATTGCATTTTGTTCTTGTTAAGAGCAGTTAAAAAACCCCTGTGCATGTTGGTAATTATGAGCTGTGTGAGCTTTACGATACAGCTAAAAGTCTGGAATGTCCTCCCTCCTAAACCATTGCCTAAGTCTAATTTAGGCACACAAACTCCATCTTCTTTAGGAGATGACTGATGATAGAAGCTGTTTCTGAGAGCTAGAAACTAGGACTTCAGCCCAGGGGGGAATTATATACACACAAGGGATCAAGCTTTCCAAAGAGCATGTGCAGTAAATGCCAGGCTTACTTATCCTATGGGAGAGAAAAGTCTCCTGCTTGAGAAGGTAAAAACCAGTAGCTTCAATATCCTTCCCACAGGGAAGCACTGAGGTTTAGGTAATTGCTGCAGCACTGGGTTCTTGCCTTCTTCATCAGAGCCAGCACACTCATGAAGAGAGGCTGAAAAAATCATAGAATGGTTGGGGCTGGAAGGGAGGCACTGAGTTTAGTGTAACTTGGAGAATATCAAAAGCTCTGTAATTTACCACTACTAATTTAACAAATAAATAAGGTATTGAGGCAGAAAAGTGCTATTACTTAAATGCTTGTATTCCTTGTGAGCATACAGATACATTGAGATTAGAAACAAAGAAAGAAAGTAAAATGTTCAAAGACAAGGAAGAATCAATTTATGGGGAGTTTGACTCTTATCCCAGGCACAGAGATTTACTGGAGAAGTGGGGCTGGAGGAGGAAAGAAGTGAGGGTGGGCAAGTCAACAGGTGTGAAAAGCTAAGGAGGTTGTTCTTTTCAAGAAGTAGGGTGGGTTTTAAGAGCTGAGCTGGTTTCAAAAGGTCTCATCCCTACAGTTCCACACCTACAACCCCTGCACAGTGGTCAGCATCACAGGAGACTATGAATTGTCCTACCTTAGCTCCCTTTGTTTAGGCACACAGAGAACACACTGCCTTATGCTGACCTAAACACAAAGGTTTACAAGGTTAATACCTGTTACAGCCAGCCTACTTCTTTCCCCTAACTTGAAGGCAACAAACCTCCAAAAAAACAACCAACCAACCACCAACACCAAAAAAATCAATTCCTGTATACTTCCTTGGGACAAGGCACTGAAATCAAGTACATATTTAGTATTCTTTAAGGTACACCAAAAAAAGATGAACTGTCTGCCTGCTCATTCTAACCTGAAGAGTGAAAGTAAGTTAATAAATATAATGCATTTTATAAAGCCTGGAGATTCTCATTGGAAACCACCGCAGAGAATCATCATCCCCATTTACCTGCAAGTTATATCAATCACCTATTTACTCAAATGTCCTGCTTGGCCAGCAGATTGCAGACATGTCTAGGGAGTTCCTTAGAGAGTCACACTCAGTGGTGAAAACAGAGGAGCTTTATTGGTAGGTAGAAAGTTGTGTTACAGAGCAAGTTTAAAACATCACCTTCCGGGTGAGTCTGCAGAGTCTGTGGGAGGGCTGGAGAATTCTATGTACAAAGAACAGTAGTTCTGCCTCAGCAGACAAGACAAAGTGCACACACACCCCATCAGGCCTTGGCTGCCCAAGGTTTTCATAGGAGAGATGCTGCCAGGTCCTTGATTATCTCACTGCTCAGCTGAGGGATGGTGCTGATCATCATGAGTTTGCTGCTTGCATACTTGTTCTTTACAGCCTGCAGAGGGACAGTTACAAAAGATTTACACATACAATACCTGTGTTCAGGCAGATGATTTTGGGTCAGTTAGCCTGACTGCTTGAAAAACAAGCAAACAAGACTGGAAGTGAACCAGTCTAAAGTAGCTAGAGCACAGTTAGTCTAAAATGTTTTGGTGTTAAAACTAACACAACAGCCTCTCACAGGCTTGTCAGACCAGTATATGCTTTCAGATAGCATACAGAATATTTACCTAAGGAGAAGCCACAATATGCAGCAAAGACATTTTAAAAACATTAAAGAGAAGACTTAAGTCATTATACTTACAGTGTATTTTGTTAACTTCTCATTTACTTTGACCACGTTCTTGGCTATATGTTTCATAGTCATCAGAAGACTGTCTTCTGCATACCCAGTGTAGTATTGTTGCTTTGTGCCCTGCAGCAGAACAGTAGGAAACTTGAGATTTGTGAAGGGGGAAGTGCTGCTCAAGGCACAGCCACTTCAGGCAGCAAACACCCTTAGCTTGAAGCTAAGCCTCAAGGGCTGGAAACTGTGGCTGTCAGTTTAAATGACAGATCCAGAGTAACTTGTGATGTGCAGAAGCCTGGACATATCAATTTCAAGGACCAAACTTCTACACTGCAGGGGATTTTAAAAGAAGCAACTTTTGCAAGAGTAACCTCTACCTGAATTACAATTCACTATTCATGGTCCAGGATTTCATTATGCTACATATACTGCAAGAATTATGAACATCTACCTTTATTTACAGTGTGACCTTCTGTGCTTTCAAGAGAAAAATCCTTTCATACCACAGTGTTCATATTGAAAAAGATAGTTGGACAGCCTAATGTATAGTGGCAGGTAGAAAAAGAAATACACCACTACAATCTTACTGTCATTTGAGCACCAGCATTATTACCATTGTTACCAACTTCAACACAATTTTCTGAAGTACTTGTTTTAGTGGTTCATTTCCATCGACTGAAGAAAAAACTCCTCACAACAAGTTTGATTAAAATACTTACCCATTTGTTATGTCCCAGGATCTTTTGGGACAAGCATAATGCAGCAGCTGCAACCTCTGAAGGACGATGGTGGACCATATCATAGTCTATCAGTGTCAGCTCCATCAGGTATTTTGCCAGAGTGTGTTGCTTAGCATCGGCCTACCAGATTGAGAGCTTGTTAATACACAAGGTTTCACTCCACTTGATCATAATAATTCAGAACTGATTATTGTATTCAATAACAAGACAAAAATAGTCAGCAAAATCTTCACTGCAGTCTAGGGGCCATCCTCTCTAACAGGCATTTATCTCCACATCCAGACCAGTCCCAGTCAGTCTAGACCAGCAGCCATTTGGAATTTACACACAAAGCCAAGTAAGGGATTTTAACAGAAAACTGCAGTAGCAGGTACTGCAGTGTCCAACTGGGGATACACGTGCTCCTCTGTAACACACACCAAGGGAGGGGAAGGGTAAAGTTACTTAAAGAGAACCTTATTACATCGAGTTACCCAGTGGTGTGTTGAGGTAATTGGAAGCCCACTTCAAGTGTGGACAGTTCACTTGAGGTGGGGAAAAAAGGGTTGGATCAAAGAGAAAGCTTATCTTTTGATTCTTAAATAACAGTATTTGCAACCAGAAGTTACAAATAACTGCAACACTGGTTTTGAGTAAATAGCCTGATCAACAGGATTAAAAAGATTAAAAGCAAGAGTTCTCTCTAGGGTATGTTTAGTTTAATGTTTAGTGCCACTAAGACTGAACACAGGCCCCAGTAAATACAAACGTGAGCTGCTACTGGCTGCCACAGTGACACTGCCGTGTTACTCCACACGGTGGAGTTTCAGAGCTGAGTATTTCCTGATCCAGCGTTTAAGCAGAAGGCAAGTAAGATCACATGATGAAAATGCCAGGAGCAATCCTGGTAGACTTTACAAATATAGGAAAGTGCTGGATAACAAGGACAAGCACCCACCTCCCCAGCTTTTGATGCTCTTCTTAAGAAGTGAATTGGAAGAGGTCGCCCCAAATCAAAGTTCAATTCTTTAAGAATAATCATCTCCATTTCTCTTATTTCACTGCCGGTGTAGGCATTGTCAGTAATGTAAACAAAGTCTGCTACATCAGGACACAAGATCTCTTCGTACTTTGAAGCTACAAGCATCGCTGTTACACCCACCAGCTGAAGCCTCTTGCGAGGTACTGGATGACTCTGCAACACAGGAATTTAAAAAGCAGGACCCAAAATGTCAAACTCCAAATAAACAGATTCAAATTTATCAGTTTACTATAACAGTATGGCAGTGCTCATTCTTATAACATAAACTCTGAGTCAGAAGTGTCTGTATTGACAGGTTCAAAAAGGGCGGCAGCCTCAGAGTTAAGATGGTGCACTACAATAGCTCTTACACAGAGAGCAGATTTTGCAGGTTCTTAGATTTATAAAGGATAAATCCCAAACTCATTTAAAAACACAGCAACTGAATAAGTCTTGTGATCTGAAGACGAGTTGAAAGGTATCTTACCTGTAAGAAGCGGTCTATAAGCGCGACACACATGTACAGCGTCTCCTGCAGGAGCTGGAACCTGGAGTGCACCTGGACCAGCCAGTCCACCAGGATTGCTCTCATGCGCCCGTTGATGGTCCTCCCGTCCAGGTACTGGGGGCGGACAGCCTGCTGCAGCTGTGGGGTGGGGACAGAGAGCTGTGTGAGCAGGGAGGGCACCCACGCTGCAGGCAGGGTGCAGATGGGACACGTCCTACCTCAAGCTCTCTCAGATACAGGTAGATGTCCTTGACATAGTCACTGCACAGCTGGGGATTCTCTGAGTCCTCAGCATCAATGTCTTCCACATTGTTGAGCAACACATCAGAGAAGGCTTGGCACAAATCCTCCTCTTGCATGGATACATCCATAGGGACAGGAGACAAAGCCTGAGAACACACCATGCCTGTTAACACATCTTACGTCTCTACTGCTTAAGTTTCACCGTTCCTTTGTTTCCATGTTTCTCCAATTACTACTACAATTTCTTTAGACAAGTTGAAGCCAAGCTTGCACTGTAGTGCAGCAAGTTTTCACTGAGATGTCACACAAATAGAATCCAAAAACCTTCTAGTAACTGCCAGCTAAAGCAGAAACTTCATCCAGTACTTCAACAGCTTGTTCTGCCGCTTGGAATGTCAGCCTGTAGGTACAACATGCATTAAACCAAAACCTCAGTACAGAGGCTTTGCTTTTTCAGCAGACAAACTATTCTGAAGTCAGAACTCCAAGCTGCAAATCAAATTAAAAATCAAAACAGAAATCATCACTTCCTACCTTTGGAACATCAGTTTCTTTAATTACTTGACTCACAGCAGCTGGAGCTTTACGCAGTACAATTCCATTTGTGGTCTTGCTAGGTCCTTTCAGAGGTTTTATGGATGCTTTGGGGCATTCTGTTTTCTGTAGTGAAAACAACTATTATTAGTACAGTGGGCCAACTCTTCCCTAGACAGAGATTTCAAATGTTCCTTTACCTTAGTTAGGCGTGTTCCTCTTGTTGCAACTTTATTTCCGATTTCTTCCAAGGCAGCCCTTCTGCCAGGAAGGTGAGTTTTTGCTTTACTTCTAAGGTCAGACACAGCATTCTCCATCCCTCTAGTGACCTAAAACGGTAAAATTCCAAAAGCTTAAGAGTCAGAGACTAAAGATTTGCCAATGCCCAACTCCATTACACACTTACCACCACTGTACCCGTGTGCCTGCTATCCATTGCTCAACCAGCTTTTATTTCCTACATTCGTTCAGAGGAAAGTCTCCTCTGTACAGGTTTCAGAGCACCTGCACTCTCTGAACTGTGCTGTAAAATTAAAGCAATGCACCGGATCTCATACTTGGTGAGGTTAGGAGCGCTCACCTCCTATTTCACCCTTTATTATACTTACACACTTTGTAACTATAGCAGCACTCCCAAGAAGACGCAAAAAGCAAGTTCTTTGTTAGATATATACCATATAAATTAAAAACTAGGCTATACACGCAAAAATCGATACCCTTTGTTATGCACAGCGAAGAAACCACCAGAGTCGATGCTTCTCGTGGAGTTCAGTTTAAACCCTCAGACGATCACCACAGAGAAAGGTTCTGCAGTCCCTTCCCACACCTCCCCCATTCCACAGCTTTAGTTTTCTCTCCCGTTCCGCGGGGGAGGCGCGGGCGGCCAAGGCCGGGAGGGATCCGGGGGCAGGCCCCGCTCTGCGGGGCACGGGGCAGGCCGCTCACACCCCTCACAGCTCCACAGCCCCCGCCACGGCCCGGCCCGGCCGCTGCCGCACCCGCCCCAGCACCGCGGGGTCCCGGCCGGACACAGCGCCCACAGCCACCCCCCCGCCCTCCCAGCCCGCGGCCCCCGCGCCGCCTGAGGGTAAAGAGGCCCACGGGCGGCTCGGCGACCCCCGCCGCGGTACGTACAGGGACGCGTCGCGCCGCGGGCAGCGCCATGGGCACAGGCAGCAGTGTGAGGGACCCGCTCCGCTCCGCAGCACAACCGGTAGCCGCGGCCGCACGCTCCCGCGACTCCCTTTAAACCCCGGCCCGCTCTCCCATTGGCTAACTTCGTACAATGCACGCGTCCCATTGGCCCGCCCGCCCAGTCTCCGCCCCAGCAGGAAACGGTCCGAGCCGTTTCCGGCTCCAGGCCCTGAGGGGAGGGCGGCCCCGCCCTCGGGGATCGGCCCCGCCCACGGCCCCAAAAAAGGACGTTTTAACCCCAAAAGCAGCGGCACTGCGGGGAACAGCCAGGTAACAGCCCTGTACAGCTGGGGAGAGGCCCGCGAAACAATGGAGGCACCTGCGCCTCGAGGCCATTATGGGTGGCAGCTGTGGGGGCCAGCACTGCAGGACCAGCGGGACCACCCAGGGCAGACCGACCTCGGTCAAAGGAGCAGCTTCACACAGTGCCCTGCAGGAAACCAGTCCAAACAGCTGCAGGTTACAGCTTCTACTTTATATTTCACTAAGTTAATTTAATAACGAGTCCCGAGATTCAGAGACTTAAAAACTACAATAGTTGCCTAAACTGACTGAAAAGTCTAATTACAATTCTTCTGCAATCCCCCCAAATTGGCTTTGAATTCCAAAAGTTCCACATGACTGCTTATCCACATAATTAATTGAGGCTCAATGTCGATCCTTCACTGAGGTAACTTTTTCTCAGTTAGTACCCATAACACTTAATACATGTACCCAAAGGAATGTTTAAGGACCAAGACTTAAAGAGCAAGAGAAGACAAAGGAAAAAAAAACTTGCATAAGAAACAGATTTTGAATGATACCAGTCTAACATTTTATTTATTGCATACAAAAGGATTTCTTTTGACAATGGAGTTTTATATGAAAAGTAATTTAATGCATACTGTTGAGAATCTTATCTTCAAAGTCAAAGATGCTGCAGAAAACTTAAGGCAATGCATCTAAGCATATAAAGCACAGTAAGTGGTGGAAATTTTCAAAATGAAAAGCCTAATCTTTCTCCTTCTCTTAAATTACGGTTAAGTCACAACCTTCTGGAACAGAAGTAAGCTGCAGCTTTTTAGCCCCTGCAATAGCATTAAGATCAGAATACTGTGATTCCTGACAAAAGTGTTCAACATCACATTACAATGTTATGCATACATTTAAAAGCAAGACAGTATCAGTAGCTGTTATAAAACAAATCAAATCATGGACCACTAAAATACCTCTAGTACCAGGTACTCAAATCAGACCCATAAAATATTTCCTAAAAAAAAAAGAAAATAAAAAAAAAATCCTCCAAACCTGTGCTGCTTTGCCGTGTAACAAAGCCAAAATAGATTCTATCAGATACCCGGCATCTATTATTTTAGAGGCCCTGGGTTTTTTGTCCCATGTCTCTCAAGTACCTTCCTGGAAACTTTTAGAAGTGAATATCATCAGTCTTCAAACATTAGTGGTCAACTAACTTCCCTTCTTTTCAGTCACTGGAAAACAGAAAGTGTCTGTTCAGTCCTTCCAGCTCCTTTTATTCAGTTTTAGCAAGGCAGCTCCAACTCCAGTCACTCTGAATTTCCTACAGCCACCATGCTCAAAAGCTTTAGCAGAAACCCACGGGAGGGTTTGCAGCAGTCAGATCCTGGGCTGCCTCTCTCCCTCATCCCCCATTTACAAGCACAAAGTGGTTTTCAGTTCAGTTCTAGCAACACAATGAAGCTTGAGAAGGTCCATTTATCACATACATGCTGGAATAAAATTTCCCTCCACTCAAAGCCTCAGTGCCAGAGTTGTTAAGTCTGTTGCCAGCCAAAAAAAAAAAAAAAAAAAAAGGAAGCTGCTTGAACCACACAGAAACAGGCATCAAATTAGATAAGGTAATATTTATAAATGGATCATTTTTTAGTGTAAACATAACAGTTTATCCTCTAGATTTACTGTAAACCATTGTACACATCATCTGATTATGAAAGACAAAGACAAGAGAAACTGAAGGTATTTATTATTCAATCCACTTACAAAGCAGGTGGCTTAATGCAAGCTAGTTAACATGTTTATCTATGATCCCCGAGGAACAGCTTTTCCAAAGTGACAGTAATACTGTCCCAATGTTTTTGCACATTTGCATTTTGCAATGTTGAGCACATTTAAATAAACTATAATCTATTATATGTGAAAGAGTGTTGATGAGCAACTTGGATCCTGATGTGGATTAAAACCTCCTCCAAAGGCAAAATGTTAGTACATTATAACTTAATTCTATATACTATATTATGCAGCAAATCTTAACTATAGAAAATACTTCAATCAGTGATGGACTGTTGGTAATTTATAAAGAGGGAATCTATGATCAAGGCAAAAACTAGGTAACCACATAATTTGTGTCTCAGTTTCTACAGAAATTTACAGGCTTTCAATTTACTAATGAAAAATAAAAACAAGAGACAAGTGGATTTAGCTAACTTTATTAACTTTAAATCTAATAAAAATCCCAAGACACGCCTGGAATCCTTAGAAATTCTACGAATGCATGTATATAAACCCAAACAAAAACCCTGCAGCTTTAAGTCCTTACTGAATGGTTTTATATTAAAAAAAACCCACAAACCAACAACAAAACCCAAACAGCAACAACAAAAAGAAAAAAAACAAAACCAAAAACAAAAAAACCAACCCTCAATGTGCGCAGATACTTCAACTTAAGTTAGCAGAAGACCAAACAGATTCTAAGCTCCTTTTCCATTTCCCTAATAAGTCTTTCAATCTGCAAGTATCTACAATCCAGCTAACTGAAATCAACATTTAGTGTTCACTAGAGCTGTTTCACAGCAGCATATATTTAAGTTAGGGATTCAAATTTCTAGACATAGAAGAAAATGATAAATACAATCTGAACAGCAGTCTAAATGTTTAATATTGACATTCAAATATATCTGCATTGTGCTGAAATTTTAAAAACAAACACAAAAATCTGATCAGACAAAAACTCTGGTGATGAGTATGCTATATGTATCAGTCAAACTGAATATAGTCCATATTCTGTTCCCAGTATTAAGGATGTTATTTGACTCAGAACTGATATTGTAAATATACAGCAGCCATTTTTTCCTAATTAAGGAATGTCTCAATACATAATATTATCCTTTTCTAGATGATCTTTATACATTTAAACTAAAATATATGATTGATTAAATTAAGGAATTCGAGGTTAGTAATGAGTGAAATCATACTTTCAAAGCTTGATACTACATAAAACAAACCAAAAGAAAGAGACCACACAATTCTACTTACTAAAGCAGCTAATCTTGCCTGCAAGTTTGGGGTCACAAAGCCCATAATATGTGCAAACAAATGCAATACAAGGAACCATGCAAAAAATACAGTAATGAATTTAAAGAAAAAAAATGTAAAACCTAAAAAAAAATAAATTTAAAAAAAATTATAAATACACTGAAACTCAACTGTCTTCTACAATAAACTGTAGGTCTAGCATTAGTTGTACCATGTAGCAGAGCCAGCACTCTAAGGTTCAATGTTCCAAACCTGCGCAGGTAAGTCATGCCATCTTTGGTTGACTGCAGTACCAGGAGGGATGAGAGGGAGCGAGCGGGAGGACAAGAGTTCTGGAAAGCAGTGTCAACTTTCACTGGGCAGCTGAGCCTCAATGTCCACTCTGCAAATGGGGCACTTCTTGTTGGTAATCAACCACTGATCTACACAGACTTGGTGGAAAAGGTGCATACACGGAAGGCGCCTGTCAGCAGAACAGAGAAACACGGGGGTTAGTGCAGCATTTCCACATCCACACACACACGGGAACAACACAACACGGCTTCTGCTACTCAGGGCTGTTCTTTCTGCAGGTCCATGCTTGCCCAAAAGTTTCACAGCCTTTCCAGTTGAACTTTCATTCTGTCCAGTTCCAAGAAGAAATGGATATGGGCAATGAAGTCAAGCATCAACTGGATTCCACTGTATTAGACTGATTTAAATCTGTTATAGCTTAAGTAGCATAACTCCAGAAAAACTAAAAGTGACAGTTGTGATTAATTCAGGGTATCAGCTTGGGCTCATAACACAGGCAGTCAACTTATGAAAGACGGTAATAAAATAACTTTACATTCTATCTAAAGACAAGGCAGACTTAACAATGTGTTTGCAGTTGCAACTTGTTTTATTTCATTAGTTCAACAACAGACATTATTTAATGGTAACTGTTCCCCCAGGCAGTCCTGCAAGTGTGCCATATTTGACTGTGGTGTCAAAGCCAGAACATTTAACATCACATTGTGATATTCAGTGTTATTTACCTGACGTCTTCACCTTCCTCCAATATAGACAAACAGATGGTACACTTTTCCTCTGTGTCTTCTTCTGTTCCTTCCTCCGCATCTTGTTTGCAGTGCAGTTTCCTCTGTGAGAACCAATCAGTTGTTACCTTATTAGTAGAGATGACATTATTGACAAACTGAGTAAAATCTGTTTTTGATACATATTCAACACATATTTCTTTGAAAACATTTTGTAATATTTATTCACAAGTATCTGAACCAAAATGAATCAAGAACCAGCACTTGGAGCAAAACTTAGACATTTTAGACTTAACTATTGTTAATTACAGCAGTCTGCAGGACTGTGAATATATTAATTTAATATGGCTGCAACCAGTCCTTTTATTTACTATGTATAAATATCTTAATGTCATTCATGTAGAGAAAAAAAAAATCCTTTCAAGCCTGATATCTTAAGTCACTATTTATCAAGTGTGAAAGAACTGTGTCAGTGTGGATGGGATTCTATATTATCATATACTAAACTCCAGTTGAGAGACAATCTCAATTCTCAAAATTGTGTACCAGATTCAAACCTTCCCACTGTCCCAATAATGTAATCAGAGCAAGGGTTAAATTGATACATACCAAGCAGGTACAGGAACAATTTATTGCAAAAAATAGTCTTAACGTATTTTATGTGTTCTCATTGAAGTCTGTTGACAATTTTGCTATTACCAGTAGTTATTTCATTGCTCACAAGGGTTCTCATAACTGCTGGACAAGTTAATCATATCAAACCGCTTTTGTTTCTCACATTACAGTAGCTCTTTATCTAAGGAACAAATTTTAAATTTTCCTTGGGAAAGAATTGGCATTGGAAGCTTCGTTTACAGTCCTTGAAACTTCAAGATAGAGAAAACATGCACTCCCTGAAGCTGACATTTCTGCAGGTTTAAGCTAACCATAACCATTATTACATGCTCTAAGAACTATCAGAGACAGGCCACAGTTTGAGAAACCCTCACCTTTTTGTATTTATGTGGATATGTGCATCTTTCTATAGTTCCCTGTGTTGCTCCACGATTAACGTTGCCTAATCGTTCCTCCAAGTGAATCAGCTCCTAAAAATCATGAAGGAATAAACAGTGTAAAAAATATTATTTCAACTACCTTGAGTAAATACTAAATTTTATTTTAACCCATTTCCAATTTTAGAATGACAAACTCTTATTTCCCAACTTACTCAAATACAGGCAAAGCCAAAAAGAGCACGTTGTGTGGGAAAAGTGATGGGCTTCTGTAGAAAAACCCACACAACACTGCCTGGTATTTCAAGTTATGGGGAAACACTATTTTACTACTAAAAAAATTAGAATTTTTTTGTCAGCTAGGAATGGTTATCAGTATGTTCACATGTACTTTTGTGTCTAATGAGGAAAACGCAATTAAAATACACTATGTAAATATTTAGTTTCTAACAGTCATTAAGGCTTAGAAGAATAAAAAAAGTTGCTTAAGTTGAAATATAATGACTGATTTATTTTTCTCCAGCAATGAGTTTATCGGAACCATGAGATGTCCCTGAAGAGGTTTTCAGTGGACTAGGTCATTAACTCTCTGCATCTGATACCTTTTGTTTTCTCCTGTTTTATTTTCTTCACTGCACTTCAGCTCCTGCACTACATAACAGGACAGCACTGTTACAGTGGCCAAGCTTCAGCCCTGCTAGGAGGATCCTGGCACAGTTATTCAGAGACACCACTACCTTCTACCAGTATATCATGTGAATACTCCATCCTGCTAATGGGTGGAGGGCAGAGCAAGATGTCCTGTCAGTTAATAACCACCTAAGCCTGCCTTGTCCAGGGCTCCTCTCACTGACCCACTGGTCAAGGTGCTTTTGTTCCAGTTCACTGTGGTGAGGGCATTCCCGAAATAAAGGGGATTTTCTTTATGATTCTTTTATATCTATATATAGAACTAGCTCTACCATACACCCTCCCCATATTCCCTCATGACACATTTTGACATTTATCTAGTTTTTTCTATTACAAACCTCAAAATTGCCCCTGAAAGGGCCTCTGAATGATGTTCCATCCAATCCCGATGAAATGTAACGGATGTGAGGGTAGCCCGCCATGTCTGGTACCTATTCAAACAGCAGATGTTCAGTTAAACCTATTCAGAACAGTCTCAGTATTTTACTGTTCACTTCACAAAATTAAAGTTCCTTTGGCTTTCATTGACTTCTTATTTATACTCCTCAGCCTGAGCAAACAATTCCAACTGAAAGCCCAACGCAAACACCACTCTGAGCCCTCTAAACATAACCAGGAGCAGAACAGAAGTGAGACCAGATCCTCTATTATCATCTCTCCCCATCTGCATTACATGTGGCTTGGACTCAATTCCCAAGTCTCAAAACCTCAAACTACATTGTATAAACCACCAAAAATATCTACCTATTTCTGTAAACAGAACACCTAGCAGCTACACATGAAGTTGTGAAAAGGACTTGCTACAGATTCACAAATTTAAGTTTTCAGTACCACAGGACAAACAAGGCTAATACTGAGACTGAAAAAAACAGCCAAAATTCTTATCTTACCCAAAACAACAGAACATCTTCAGACACACTTCAAAATTAGAGGCAGATAATTAACACTCAAAACTCTAATCTAAAGTCATAGGTAACTCTAAATACACTCCATATTCAAGCATCCACACAAACTGTGGCTGTAACAAAGGAAGTTTGGGGGAGTGAATTAAAAATATGATAATTTGTAAAAACTACATTGTGAGAAATCTGTCTCAGATAATCAGTGATTTACGATTCATGCTGTATTTTAGTGTGTAATTCTACTTCGGCTTCCAATTACAGAAAACACATTTAAATAACTGGGTCACTCATTCACACTGTGAACATATTTACTGTCCCAGGTTTCTACTGGGCATAGAACTGTCTGGCATCATTTGGAAGCTTCTATTGCCTGTTATTACACTGTGAATCGATTGCCACCACTCAGAGGAAGGGAAAGTCCTGACAAAAATTAACCCAAGTCTCAGAAGTGATTTTCACTGCCTGCTTTTGGTATTGACCAGGATTTGAAAACAATCCTTTGGAAAGCAATACACGTGAGAGTGCAGATACTGCACCATTACAGGAGCTGCAAAGTCCTGGGTGTATTGTGTAATTCTGTTCCAATTACAGTAATTACAGTTCCAATTGCCTCACCAGTCAGAGTTTGCCAACTGCAGTGACGTGCACCTGGACAGGTCTCCTATTTGCAACAAATTCTGCTACTGGAGACTATTTAAGAAACCTACTAAATTTAATTTTAACACTACAAATCCAGGAATTTCTCTGAGCACATACCAGAACAAACTCCTGAACTCAGACAACAGAAATATCATGTGGGATGATATATTTTCATGCTGACAAACAGGCCTTCATATTATGCTGATGGGGATGGCATAACAACTCTGCAAAATAATCTGAACATACATTGTGTACAGGCTCTTTTATAAAATATCCTGGGAGTACAGCTTATACTTCTGGCCAAGTAAAACACTACTTTGAAAAAACATCTCTGCAAGAAAAAGCCCAGTTCTTTTACACCTGCAGAATAAGCAGTCTGCTAATACAGCGAGATTTTAACTGAGTACATTTGTGATGCAAGATGGAGAAAAGTGGGCAAGAGAGAACTATCAATAATGCCCAACTAAGAGCAGTCTTACTAAAGTCTTTTTCACAATTACCATCAAGCTTCAAATGCAAAAATATTTCAGCTCTCTTGAAACAGTTTCACACACAAATTAAGTTTATTTTCAGGAAGTTTTCATATTGAACTTAAGAAAAAAGGAGAAGTTTAAAACTAAGGAAGAATGTAAGTAGTTAAAGGCAATGCCAGTCTGCACAAAGTGCTTGAATATATTCTTTTGGATACAATCAAAATAATATATATATTTTAAAGCAATATACTCTGGACCTACAAATTTCAGCACAAGTTTTTTCCTGTAGAACAAGAATCATCTGTTTCTGGTTTTGCACTTTCTATTGACACTTCCCATGATTGCAAAAATCTGCAGCAACTAAAAAAATCCAAGGCCAAGTCTGAGCCGTTTACAATACAAACATTCTGAAACAGTTTGAAACAGCTGAACTGCAGGGGAGGTTTTCTTCCCTTCTACCCTCTGTCTTTGCAGGATCTTTCTGCTTTTCACTTGCCACAGTCAGTGGAGAGATTCTTCCACTGTCTGGTACTATTTATCTTGTCCATCCCAACCTTCTATTCTGTGGTTCATATTAAGTGTCATCTTCATATATATTAAAACAACTTCCAACAGTAAGCTTATTCAGTTCACTGCTCAGCTACTATCAATACTCAAAAGGAAGTAAAGCCAATCAATTAATGTCCTAAGTCAAATTTGAACAAGGAAAAGCTGCAGTTTTCATAGAGAGACACTGATGAAGGAACAAGTAACACCTGCTGCATAGATAAAACCCAGCTGTACCCGTGTCTGAAGGGAACATAAAATGAGCCTCTTCAAAAGCCTATATTCTAAAAAAACCCCAAAGAACAGTAATTCATGTTGATATTAAGAAAAGAAGTAGAAGCTGCATGACCAAAGTCCGTTTTCTCAAAAAATGCAATTGTATTTGATGCAGTTAATCAAGGCTAACCTAAAGTTCATCTTTAACTACTATTACTACACCAAGTTACAGCTTTAAGTGTTCAGATATTTTACAGGAATTTGTTTGCTTCTTTGGCACAGAACAGTTGCATCTCTTAGAGCTGCAACACCTGCATGTCTACACCCTGAGCAATATTATTCTGACCAGCACACATCTACCATAATGTTCTGGAACCTACTGTCCTGTACCTCCAAACCCCTCCTAATTATCACATCTAAGTGTAAAGATGGCCTCAACCACTCTGAATCATTCAGGAGGTAAAGGAATAGAACAGTCAGGCTCTGCAGAAGAAAAAGGGGGCACAGCATATTGAAAGCTGGATGTGTAACACCTGAGAGAGCTTAAGGTACCAGAAGAAATTTTAGGGTTTTTTGAGGTTTTTTCTTTGTTGTTGTTTTTCTTTGGTTTTTGTTTTCATTTAGTTTTTTGGGGGAGGGGGTTTTGTGGTTTTTTTTTGTTTTTTTTTTGTTTTAAATTATGATTCAAACAACTCCCTCTGACCGACAAGCTGTAGTCGAGGTTCACAGATAAATTAAGGAGTCTTCTCAAGGCTTGCACCAACTCTAAAGAGATTTATTATTACACCATACTAGCGAACTACAAAGTCCAAATAATTCCCCTTCCACACTCCCCACCCCTAAAATTCCCATTCAACAGGACGCTATTCAAAAAGGCAGAAGAAACTGGAATCAAGAGGCTGGAACAGCATACCCTGTATGCTAATTCTTTGCTTAACAGGTAGTTGAAACAATTTAAGAATCATGTAGATAGCCTCCATTATTTTAAGATATATTTAATAAAACAGAAACAAAACTAAAAAAAAAAAACCCACAAAACACCACCCAGCACCACCTCCCACTACTAACCATAATATGATCTGAAAATTGTAGATTGTATCTATGGTAATCAGAATTAAGGCTGGTATGTAGTTCACTATGAAAAAGTCATGTTCCTTCTAACACCTATGTCAGCTTATTAAATTACAGAAACTGCCATCCTGTCCCCCCAGATGTGGTTACTGGTACAGGGCAAATAGTCTTTCATCAGCAGTGCCAAAAAAGCAGCCAAAGGCATTCAGACTAAACAGACATTGAAGTGGCTTTAACAACAAACACTGGCATCAGGGAAGAACAGAGGGAACAGACAAAAAGCCTTGGTCTCCTGTGTCTTTCTTGTCTGATGTTTCATTAGTTATGCCATGCATTGATCCTCGAGTCTTCCTAAAAATGATCAGTTTAGCAGAAGGGATATTTGCCCACAATGGAATTCATCTGACAGATCTTTCCTCAGCACACACACCACATTAAAACAGTAACAACTGGAACACAAACTACTCTAAGCCACGGTCACACTCGAAGTAATTGTGTTAAATCCAGGAGGGAAACAGCCTGGCCCTTGTCTACACAGATATGAAGCAAGCTCTTCCTAACTGCTTTGAATCTAGGACCCCTCCAGAAGTAACACTTAAACAGGGCAAAGTTTCTTCACCCAAGCTAGGAGGAAAGGAGATTTTGTTTCCCTGACCCTCTATTTGGTCTGTCAAAGCTGATGAACATTGATTATCTTCCCCCACGCATCACTTTGTCCCCCTGAGGATTACAACTGCAGTCTACATTCCAGCACTGACTAGATGAAGATCAGGTTATCTGCATCCAATTAAAATATCAGAATCCTAACGTCATTAAAGCCCAAAAAATCCATTATGCCCTTTACAGTCTGGCAGTAGTTTGAAGGGGTTTCAGTACTCCACAGGAGAAATGCATACTGCCAACAGGGCTGCATGGCATTTCAGAGAGTGGATTCAACACTAAGCAAATTTTTAGTTGATTGACTGCATCAATTACTTTAAAAGACAACTCCCTCTCAAGACAAACAAACAAACTAAAAGAACAGCAGCAGTTTATGACATCTGCATCAAAAACATCACTAATGACTGGAAATTGGAAATTTCTATTTAGTACTGTCTGTACTTACAGAGAGAAGAAAGCCCTCCTCAGAACATTACCCACTTAGCAGAGGGACTCTGCCCACAGTTCAGCCTCTCCTCCCCTGTCCCTATTCCTGAAGTGACACAGAAAAAACCAAAAAGGTGGCAGCTGCACTTCATCTGTTGCCTTTTGCTGAACTTTAAGTTTGTTAGATGAAAAACTCCACTGACTACCTGCTCTCTATTAAAAATCAATTTTGCTGACATATCCACTGTACTCTCACGTACATGCAAATGAAAACTTTGACTTTTATTATTGCCATAGAGAGGGAGAATAATCAAAAGGCATTTGTAATGCTTTGAACTCACTGCACATATAACTTCTAGCGGTGCTCTAACCTGCCTTTGTCTTCACCTAGTGCATGTAATCTGAATACATCTAAAATTAGTCACAGACTCAACACAACTTCAAAGTCGTAACACTCGATCTGATCTCAGCAAGGTTCAAGCCAGATCCCAAACACTTGAGGAAGTGCTGCTTACAGCAGTCTGTTCATAATAAAACATGCTGTCAGTACAGTGTGTACAAGGCCTCAAGATACAAAGAGCTTCAGCTCCACTCAGACACTCAGGAATTACCACTGTAACTATTAGAATATCCCGACACAAACATATGCACAAATTTACGGAGAGTTAAAGAACCTTATTTCATCTGCCTCTTTTACCAATTAGAAACAGCAGCTACTGAGCAGAAAGGCAGGAGTCCCTAAAATACTTTATCACACAAAGTTCAGAAGTTTCCTATCAGAGCTTTCTCCTGTTCTACTACTAAAAAGACAACCAACAGTGGGGTCCCAACTACTTGCTCATGTAACATTTTAGTTGTAGGAATACCCCAATTGAAGTTAAAATACAACTAGTTTCTCATCACACTGGAATATAAGAATCCTCTGAACTCTGAAGTGTCTAGAAACTTCACAGCAATAATAGAAGTAAATCCCATAGTTGACTTATTAGCCCTGGGACTTCTGGTACCACTCGTTGGATCCAGAGGAGGACCAGAACTTCAACAGGACTACAACTGCCACTGTGGACAGGCCTGTGATCGTCACCTCCACAGGACTGTGACCATCAGCCAGACCAACAGCTTTCCTTTCCTTTTATTTTGCACCCAGGGGCCATGTGGTGCTCAGCACAGGGGCCAACAAACACTGTTCTGCTCTTGTCCCAGGGTGATGGGTTACACATCTGTCTTTGGGGGTTAAAACCAGTTTTCTCTGTATCATTGTATTTATTGTAATCTTTTTAGTAAATTGTAACCTCTCTTGAGTTGGGTTCATTTCTCCCACTGGTTTACTTTTAAACACTTAATGCTACAAAATCATATACTTTATCACACAGAATTAGGTTGATGAATAACAAATATTATTTGAAAACAATCAAATCTCTAGATGGAATTCTAGTTGTGCTGCATATACACCTTAAAAAAAAGCATCAGTACTAATTCTCATGCACTTATTGGAAAGTTGGTACCTTTAACAATCCAAAACTCAATAAAGAGGAACCTGAACTTTAAAAATCAGATGCAGAGGGTCAATGCATTGCAATGCAAGTGACAATTTAATTCAAGTATGTTTCATTTTACAGGAGCTGAAGTTAGAAATATTAATGTCCTGTTTTATCACACAATGAGCCTGTTCAAGCTCCCTAGCTGGGAGTAACACACAGACAGACACAGTGAGGTATTCTTTTCTTCAGCTGAAGCACTTTGCAGAGATGTACACATGTCCAATTCTCCTGACAAACAAAATGACAATGAGCAGTGACCATAATTTTTCATAAGCTCCGTCCTTACCATTAGAGGGAGTGCCCCTATTTGCAAGTGATGCAGTCGAGGAGGTGCGTGGTAGTGGGCCAAGTGAGGATGCAAAGGCCCTGGAGGGTAAGTAGCTGCAGTCACACCAGCTTCAATTCCTAGTTCCCTGTCACATGAATGAAAGTGGCATTACAGGAAAGGTACATCTTGCCTCCTAGGTACAATTCCACTGCTTAGGAAAACCTACAACCCAGTACAGCTACAATAACAGGTTTACATACGGATCTTTTTTTTCTAACCTTGTTTAAACTTCACTAAAGACATCCTACCCTAAGTGAATGTTCTTTTTAAAACAGCTGTGAAGATTTATTATGAGAAATCAGTTGAGATGACTCCACATTTGCAGTGCCCAAGAATATCATCCTTGTGGAGCCTTCTCTGCAGCACATGCTGTGGGAACAGCAGCTGCTAAGCGTGCAGCTCTTCCCTAATGGTCCAAAATATTTTTTTAAAATAATAAATATATTGTGGAAGTTAAGTGCATGCTTCATAAGTGGGCCTGATGCAATTTTGAGTAAGTTCAAAAAAAGAGGAGAGAGAATACACTAGTTCATACCTCAAATCCAAGCCTCTAAAAACGCTACAAATATATTTAAGACACTGAGTACTCAAAGCAGTATTTCAAAGCCATATCAACATCTACAAATTTTAAGCTATGGGTGCATGTGGCACATTTTAAAATCCCAGCCAGCATTATCAGCACTGATCAGCACATCCTGCCCTTCTGTCCCAGTCCCAAAGAGCTCAAACAGTGTCTGATTACTAACCAGGCAGATCTCTCTGGAGCTTGGCGAGGATGGGAAGACATAGTCTGAGGCACATGGATGTGATGCCCATGCCCATAATTGGGATGCATTCTGTGAGGATGAGGAGGAGGCCGCTCGTGAGCACGTCTAAACAACAGAAACCAGCAACAGTTATTGCCACATATTTGTTAATATCAACAAAGCAACATCTATAACCAAAATGTTACAGACTGAGTTACTACAATGCCTTTAAAATAAGAAACTCCCCATGCAGTACTTTAATTTCAGCTTTAGGTATAAGTTAGAAACTAATTATAACATAGATTTCATATTCAAAACCAAAGCCAGCTTCAGTTGCAGGGATCTGTCCTTCACTCAGCAAACACAACTACAGGAAGGCTGACAAAGTGTTTAATCCTAACCTCAAAGAGCAGCTAGGAAAGAGAAGGCCACATGACAGCCATGTTCACATTCAGAGTCATTTCCAGCTCTGCTGCAGTTTATTTCTAGTAAAACTATACCAGCAAAAGTAATTAGGGGAAACTTAATACACTAACAAGAGGACATTTTCCTTGAAAGGTGTCACAGCTCAGGTAATAAGAGCACACAGCTTTTTTCCATGCCAGTTGGTATAGAACCACCATGGATTTGGAAAAAAAAAAAAATTCAAAAAAACCCTGCTGGCTGATTTTTGTTACTTTATCACTTCCCAGTCACAAGAAGAAATGGATTAGTAATTTTCTTTCCATTGCTTTCTGTGCAGAAAGGATGGAGTTTTATTCAACCTAGAAACTTGGATTTTGCTAAAAGCAGTGCATGTTCCTGAGGTTCTGTACCACCTTAAACTACCTGCCAAAGCAGACTAGACACTTTGTAAATTTACATGTCTAGAGAGGTAAAAATTTCCTTAACAGCACACTATTCTAATCACTGTAGAGAGACAATTCTCCAGAGAAATCTGTGTGAATTATGTGAGAAGTGTTCATTTTCTGCAATGGCACAGACCAACACAGGAGCAGGACTATCAGCAGAACCTACTTCTAGTCTCACCTCCCTTCAGTTTATCAAGTAACTATGGGGGAAAAATCTGGAAGAACACATTTTAATAAAAACCCCCATATTTAAACTATAGAAATAACTTATAAATGTAACACTCTTTGGTTGTTCATCCCACAGTCTTTATATCAAGCAGGTAACCAGATTTAAAGTAAACAGAAAGCCCATATGTCAGACAAATGCAGTGCACCCTGATCCACTGCCTTCTGCACATTTTATGGCTGATTCCAAGACTCTAAGAAGTTCCAGCTGTTGTATCCACACTTGATCCATGACAGTGAGAAGGGGACTCAAACCATTCTCTGCCTCCAATCCTGAAAAGCTCCCACATTGTCAGACAGAAGGAATACCAGCTAGACTATGCCTTATGTTATTTGTAGAAACTAAGGGTGAAACAACATGTTAAGAACAATTTGAGAATCCAGGCCATGGAACTGAAGGAAGCACAAGCCTGCTGGCAGTCTCAAGCCTGTACTCAATAACAGAGCAAACAGGCACAAGTTTCTGCTTGTCAGAGTATAATCTGATTTATATGAGGTTGGGCCAAGACACCTACGAGACTGATTTTTGCATGGAATTTGTATGAGGATTAGAGGGGAATAGAAGGACCAAGGGCAAAACAGTTCCATCCGATTACAAATCAAAACTACAGAGGAGAAATGTCACTGAGCAAACCAGCACTGTCTGACCCAGGACTGGTGACTTCAGAGAGAATGTCAAGAAAAAAACTACTATCAACATTTGACTACAATTTCTGTACATAGAAAGGAAATGTTAAGAAAGGCTAAGAAATGTCAATAACCACAATTCCAATCCTCAAACTACTGGAAAATTTCCAGATCTCATAAGATAACTACTGCTATTATTTTCCTTAAATATCCTGCTGCCTCACAGTCACTGCCTAGTCTGTCATGTGCCATTTGTGAGCAGTTACTGCCTATAGATATTTTTGTAAATAACCTGGAAACTGCCTCAAAAGTTGCAGTTAAAGCAAAATTCTCTTCAAGCATTAAATGAGTTTTAAGTTGCTTATGAGTAAAATTTGTATAACAAAATTAGGAACAACAACTAGAGAGCTCATTCCTGAAATTCCCTTGGATATTTAAACGTGTTATCTCCAGAATCAAAGTAATTTCAGTTACTACACGATTGAAAACTAAGCTACTACTGACCTGCTATGTGTTGACACTAGTGTAATGACTCTAGTTAAGCAACAACAGGAGCATGTCTTAGTACCACCAAAGCTACATCTCAACATTGTGTAATATCTGTACATGAATGTGATCAATCTCCTCCTCCTCTTCTAAAGACATAAAGGCATACTAAAGACATGCAGGTATCTAATCTGAATTAAACTTAGTAAACAGTCCCTTTGATAAATTGTTCATTTAATTTTAAAGCATTAGTTAGATAAAAAGAATCTCAAGGCAAAACTTGCTGTCAAGGAACATATTTGAACAGAGCTTATGATGTACTTTTAGGTTGTTAAGCTTGAGAAGGAATTCCTGCCTGTTATTCAGAGGATGAGCAGTGGGCAAAAGAAACACAGGGTCCCCTTGTCTTCCATACCCCACTGGTGCCTTACCTGGAGACACTACTGGGAGATGGAACGGAGCAGGTTCCCTCCTAACGCTCGTGACTGACGGTGGGTAAAGACACTCCTCACCATGGTCTGACACTAACAGTTCCTAACCATGCAATTAACAGTTTGAGATTCACATGCAACATTTTACAAACCTGAGGGGAATGAATTATATGTTTAGATATTGTTCTGAGTACATTTGTGACATACGTTGGGTGTTGCATCATCCTTCTTCTCTGGACCTCCATCCTCTGGATCACTTCGTGAGGATGTAGCCTCTGTGCTGGAGGGGCTGTTGCAGGGATGTGATGGGATATAGGCTGGTGTGTTGCAGGAAGATGCTGTGGGATCGGAGCAGCTGCATTGGCTAAAGGATGAGTTGGTGGTGGAGGTGGAACAGGATGAGAAGATGCATGAGAGGAGATTGAAGGATGGAAGGGATGCACTGGATGAGGGATAACATAATCTACTTGAGGTGGAGGTTGTGGCTGTGGAGGAGGATTTCCATGAGAGTGAGGACATGCAGAAGCTTGATGGTGAAGAGGTCTGGTCAAGGAAGCATCTGCAATGAAAACATCAGGTGCTTTTTATTTGGTCAGTAGCAGGTTTTGACATAAATTTAATTTAAAAAGTATCTTCACACAGGTGCTTCAGTATTATTACACTAGTGTAAACAGTGGCAACATGGGAACATGTGTTTATGCAATTTTTAAATAAAGTGATTCTAGCAATATACCCTACAAGAAACCTACATTTCCTACAGCCAAAAGTATTCTGTTTGCCAGTGTTGGCAAAAGGAAGAAAAAAAAAAATCTGTGTGATACACACTGAGAAATGTACACAGAATGGTTCGGGTTGGAAGGGACCTTAAAGATCATCTAGTTCCAACTTACCTCCCATGGGCAGGAACACCTTCCACTAGACCAGGTTGGTCAAAGCCACATCCAGTTTGTCTTTGAACACTTCCAGGGATGGGGCAGCCACAGCTTCTCTGGGCAACCTGTGCCAGGGCCTCCCCACCCTCACAGGGAAGAATTTCTTCCTTATACTCAATATAAGGCTACTCTTTCAGTTGGAAGCCATTCCCCCTTGTCCTGCCACTACATGCCCTTGTCAGAAGTCCATCTCCAGCTCTCTTGGAGCCCCTTCAGGTACTGGAAGGCTGCAATAAGGTCAGCCTGGAGCCTTCTCTTCTCCAGGCTGAAAAACTCCAACTCTCTCAGCCTGTCCTCATAGCAGGGGTGCTCCAGCCCTCCGAGCAACCTCATGGCCCTCCTCCAGACTCACTCCAACAGGTCTGTGTCCTTGTGCTGAGGAGCCCAAATCTGGATGCAGTACTCCAAGAGGGGTCTCAGGAGAGTAGAGTCAATGGGGAGAATCCCCTCCCAATTTTATTTCATGTTTGTTGTTTAACTTTAAAAGTTCAATCCCTGCCCCTTTCCAAGTTCACTATTCTGTAGAGACAAAACCCAAAAAACCAAATCACAAACGAGATGACACTGAGCTTGCTAAAGCAGAACTCACTGGGGGTATGGGACAAGGGACCAACCAAGGAAAATTAAATAAAAAGCCACTGTTAGAATACAAAGGAGATGAAAAATATTTTCATAGTAGATACATTTTTGAATTCTCAGTGTTATTATGGTCACTCAGAAGAAGGTATTTTAACTTTACCCTTGATCCTGTTCAAATCCCCTACACAAATACATTTCCTGATATGAGTTTTGCTAGGCCAGTTCTAAGATGAGTGCAGGCAGAGAATAAGAGCTTTTCCCATGTTGCCAGGGCAGCTGTTCCATCAGTACTTACAAGGAGAGTGCATGTAATGGCGACAGGAGGAGAGGGATGCCTGAGGAGGAGGTTGGGGCTGGGGCTGAGCGACGATGCTCGATCCATATCCGTCCATGGCCAGGGACTGGCTGGGCCCAGCCCCAGCCTGGTGCCCGTAGATTGTCGTTCGGGACGAAGAGCCAGGACAGCAGGGATCGAAAGCAGACGTTCCATGGAAAGCACCACTCCCATGACTTCTTATCCCACTGCTGCTTAAGTCCACTGGCAGTGCCTGCTGCGCAAACAAACCAGCTTTTTTCAAGCAATTCTTCAGACATTGAAAACAAAGTCACACTCAAACACGACGTTATAAAAAAATAAAAATTACTACTATCACAAGCAGATGTTTTAAGTTTTAAGGCTTAACTGTGGAACATTCTTTAAACGTGGTTAACATTTCTTATGCTTAAGTTCTTGCATCTGGTGAGAGACTAAATTCATTACAATAGATTCTGTAAAAAAAATCAACCAAACAAAAAACCCACAAAAAACCTCACAAAAACCAACCAACCAAACCAAACCAACCAACCAAAACCATAAAAACACCAACAAAACCCCTGATGCATAAATCAGTAAGTATATGGGAGCTACGTGCATTGAAATATTTGGATGCAAAACCTGCTTTTAGCCTTTCAGTTGTGCCTAATTTATTACACTTCAAACTGTAACCAGACTGATAGTTCTGCATGTTGTAAACTAAGATTGCACTGTACTGTTCTTTCTTATAACTGTATTGTTTTAAAGCTGTGATTTAGTTACTGAAAAAGCCTTAAAAAACAATGCTTTTAGAGATACAACTCTTTTATACCTTTTATATACAGAACATTAGACTTCATGTTTTTCTTCTCTCAAAGCAGCTCAATTATTTGCATTGCAAAACTGCTGTGATGGGCAGAGTCATTTCAAAGTGCTTATGTTTGGTTTGCTTAAACAGTCACTATCATAGTCATCAAGAGGTCAACTGTCAATGATTACTTGCCAGACTGTAACTTTCTACAAAATTTCAGTGTTTTGCATTCCTATATTATAGCTCAAATCCTCCTTTTAAGTACCCTTCTATAATGCCCAATGCAGAGCAAGAGAATAATTTATAATTCAGCACCCTGTTCTATCCTCTCCTATCTGTAATAGCCTGAAATCCCAAGTCACAAGGTGTGATTGTGAGAGAGCCACAAGAGTGAAACGTGCCTGGTCATGGTAGGTGGTGCCAGAACTGCTGCTTGCCCCACACGGGGCAGGCACGGGGGGAGGCCTGTCCACGGGGCAGCTGGAGTCACTGAAGGAGGGAGAGAGCGGCACAGCCGGGTGAGGGGTGTGGTGGTGGTGGTGGTGGTGCTGGAAGTGGTGGCCGTGCTGCTGAAAGCAGCTTGGATGTGGGTGCCCCAAGGCATGATGAGTCTGTGAAGGTCCTCCACAAGGAGAATGCTGAGGGCAGCAGGATGGCAACCTTGGCATGGCCGGAGGGCCGGTTTCCAGTGTTGTATTAGATGCAGTTCTTCTTATGTCATCTTGAAGACAAAGAAAATTCATATTCAAGTGAAAGAAATTAGTAAAGCTGATCACTGTAAAGCAGTGCCTTAATATAGAAAAAAACCCTCTGTACTTCATGATTAAATAATAAACCAACTGAAAAATGGATCTAGACTAAAATAAAACACACCGGATACAAAAAAATAACATTTAGCTATGCCTGACAAATGAACCAAAACCGAATAGTTCAGGGGATGTACTCATGGGAACCACTGGAGGACGTGAACTGACACTTGCCTTATTCCACTGATTTAAGGCATGTTATCAACAGGGAAAGGAGAAAAGATTCTCCCTGTAGTTAGTGTGCAGAGACCTCAAATTCCTGAGGTCAGCCCAGGTTTTTTGTCCCTCACCTGCAGACAGGGCAGCCTCGTTCCAGTGCTGTTATGAGTGCTGCCTGTATGCCCAGCTCTAGTACAGGTCTGTATAAATGTGTTCCCAAGGAGGTGATCTATAGCAGGAGGTTCAAGGAATCCTTTACTTCCTTACAACACATTAAAAAACCCCCATCTCTGTAACACAGTGCGAGGGGAGAATTCCCAGTGCACTACATTCCATCTCCTCAGAAAGCAAGGAGGTGACTCATTAGGTACAACCAAATCATTCCAACAGGCAAAAGCAGAAAGCTCCAGCACAATTTCCTTTATCTTTGCAGAGAAATCAATGGTCTTTTTCAGATTCCTGTCCTCTCAACTTCCTACTGTCACGTTGCAGTAATGCCATTTAATCTAGAGGATGTGATGAACTTCCTCTACCTCCTTTGCACTCGGAAGCAACACAACAGCTCAGAAAGCTCTTTTTCTGTACCTCCAGCTGAAGTTCCAGCAGTGCTGCCACTGGGAAGACTGGGAGTCGTCTCTGGAGCTGCAGAGGGCTGGCTGGTGGAGATGGTGGGAGCTGCATCAGAGGCCTGCTCTGAGGTAGAGGTACTGGTACTGGCAGCAGAACTCACGACCTGCGGCTCCACTCGAGCTGACGTGGTTGGCACAACTGTCGGCTCTAGTGAAATAAAATAAAAAACCTTTCATGTTCCTTAACCTGTAAAAGCTACTGGGGTTTTTTATTGTTGTTGCTGCTTTTGAATTATTTTACGAGAAATTCTCAATTCTGGCCTTGCCAGAAGCTAAGAAAGCCAGAGCACAAAAGCCTGACAGGTACAAACCACAAAAGGTAATTCTGTTTAACTCATGTGTGAAAAAAAATTACCTTATTTTCTTTTTCTTTTTTTTTTTTTACAAAATCTGCTTGAATTTTTTTAAGAATTAACATAAAATCAATTCCCAGCCAAATCTGACATTTAAGTTTCACATGCTAAATAAAAAAAAATTACTAGAAAGGAGATTCAATTACTTTGGTACTTTAGGATGAAAACATTTGCTGAAATCTTCCATAAATCCACAAGCTATTCTATGATTAACATATTACCTTTACAAATTTTAATGCCTACAAAGAACAGAAAAACTTTTAGATCAGTCACCAAGAACATCCGAACATCTAAACTAGCAATACTACTTTATAAACTTCAATCATTCTAGATGCATAGTACTAAAGGCTTTAGCAAGATAAACTTGGCATCCAGTCTCAACACACATCAAAAGCAGATTATCAATATTTGAGACTTCTTTTAAGAGTACAAACATATTCATTTTACATATCATCCTGGTAAACACAAACTCTTGATACATCTTGTTCTTTACTAGGTAATTGTAACCAGGTTAAAATTTAAAATTATACTTGGTGGCATAATTCAAATTTAGTTTTGAAAAAAATCTTTGACTGTAAGTTTGAAATTTCTCTCCAATTCATGACAAGGCAATGACATGACTAGGAATACAAGATACCATAAAAGGGAAGATTATCAGAAACAGCTCAGGTTTTTTTAGTAAAAATGTCTGCATGGATATCAGAGGGAAAAAAGCATCAAAAAACTTCAAATACTTCTCTTACACCAAGTCTCAAAATAAAATATGACTACTTTCAAGATTTCTCTCTATATCTAGTAGGAGTATCAGCAACTCAGTGAGCAAAAGAATAAATATATCTTCCCTCTTGCAAGTCTTCCAACTCATAACATTAAAAAAACATGACCTGATACCTACATCTAAATTCCTTTGATTTTTAATGTGGCATTTCAACATACTAATTTTATTTAGAGGAGAACATTTGTGGAGAAATGTATGAATGTTTAAAATCAGAAAAAAACCAGCAAGTCTATAGGATATGTACAGCCCCCAAGGAGCAGGGATCACACAGTGCCCAGGCCCCAATGCCAACAGCTGCTGAGTGCCCTCCTGCAGTCAGCCCTGCCCAGCTCCCACCAGCCTCAGCACCCTGCCAGCCTGGGCCTGGCTCACCAGCAGCCACACAGACAGTTCTGCTTCTCCCCCACAAAACCAGTACAAAACAGGGGGCTTGGGCAATCTCAAACTATCAGCTAAGAGAAACAATTTCTTAACACACTTCACCGACGTTAATCCAGGCAGACAGATGGAGATGTGACCCTTATGCTCATGAAAGCAGTCAGCAAACTTTTAAAGTCCTGTACCTTTGAAGAAGACAGCAAAGTTGTGATAAACTGCACAGCTTCCTTATAACAGTGTTAATGCAGAAGTTCTATCATTTTACACTAGTTCATGTGTGAAGTTTGACACCTAAACCCAAAAATAATATTCCTGAAATCCTGGAAGACTCATCGTAGAAAGTCATTTCCTCCAGGAGGCGGGAGAAACAGCTAGTCTGAAATACACTCATTATAGAAGTAAAAGTTTGTCCCGTAATAATATTTTTAAAAATAATTTGGTTTCTGAATTTAAGACTAAATTCTATAATTTGAGTTTTAGGAGTAAAGCAATAGAAGCCTACACTCTTTCAACTGGGATATTTCACAGTAAATCCATGAAGAATCTGTAAACCAACTCAGCCTCTCCCTTAAAAACCATCAACCAATCAAAACTATTCCCAAGCCTTTCCAACTCTCCAACCCACCCCAAAAATCAAGTCAACTTGAAGAATAAGATACTGCAAAATACTAGAGCTTGTGATGAACTCAGGGACAGAACCACATCAGGACAAAACTGCTGTTAAAACATTAAAAGTAATATGCACACAAGAAATCCCCAAACCCACCACCAGCCACAAAAAAATAAACTTGCAAAAATCTACATGAGCTTTAGTTTTTCCTTCTCTCAACTTTTTGAATATACCTGGAAGTTGCTCTTATGATTTTCAGCAGGAATAGACTTGGTAAGTGCCAGCAGGTTTTAATGTTAGGAAACAATGGAAGGTTACAGCTTCAGAAACATAACACACTTTAGTAGTTTCGGGTTTGCTTTTGTTTTGTGTTTGTTTTTCTGTTTTGTTTTTTTTTTTTAATTTCTACTCCAAGGCCTGAAAGAACAGTAACTATTGCAAAGCATAGGCAACGACAGGTTTTCCTTTTATAGTGTTGTATTGAAGTAAGTGCATATTTTTCAAGAAGTAGTTCCAACCTGCTCTGTAATTTCTGCCTGGTGAGTCAGCCCTCAGACACACACCCAAGGCAGCTTTGGAAGAAAAATTAGATGTAACAGACAGACTGGAAAGGGCTACATTTTAATTTTAAAAGGAAGGCCACAGGAGGATTTTCTGACCACAGCACTCACCATCCTCATCCACCGTGAGGTCCACGACCTCGGCCGCGTTCTGCCTCAGGGGCTGGATGACCGTGGAGACCCTGCTGCGGTTCCGCTGCTCCGGAGCTCGTGGAGCGTGAGAGCCAGAGCTCTGTCCCCAGTGGGATCTTGTGTGTCCGAGTGCAGAACGAGACCTTTGAGAAGGTTAACACTTTAAGGATCGACCTACATTTTGCCAGTATTCTTTTTATTCCCTATCATCAGAAAAGCATTGTCACATCAAAACAGGCCCCAACTCCACATTCACTCGACGAGTCCTCACAAACGTTGCTGCAGCCTTTGCCACATAACAAAACAGCAAATACCCAACACAGAGTTTAAAGGGCTTTATACCTTGTTCCATGTACATACAGGTAACTTGCAAAAAATTCACTGTGAAACCCTACAAACATGGTCAGGCAGCAATTACATCTGATGTTGTTTTAACTTTATTAATAGTAGATGAAGACTCTCCAAATCCTACACTATTCCTATGCAGTCTGAAACAGCAGATCTATAAATGACAACAAAAACTGCAGACAACAACAATTTGTGAACCTAAAGTACTTTTGCTTGTTAACTTGTGACAGACTGTGTTTTCAGAGGACAATTTCTATACTTCAAATTTCAAAAATGTCCAAGAAGTGCAAAATCTCTGGACTTCTCTCTCTAATATTATTTTGTTACCCCTTCTTGAAGAACAAATATAGCTCTGTGTAATACTTAAACTAAAATGAAATGTAGCTTGAGAAGAGGAAATCATAAGCCTGTAACCATACCTAAGGAAAGGGATGGTTTTATCTCTCTATTATAACACTTAGCACCCAGTCTGTTTAATTTAGCCATACAAACCCAAACACTCAAAACAACGACCTTTGAGTCTGTATTCTCTTTGTAGGATACAGTCTTTAATTAAGGGAACAATATTTTTACAGTATTGTATTTACCATTTCACTCTCAAAAAACTTTGACTCTTCAGTATTTACATAAATCAAGTGGCTCTTATTTTCCAATTTGGAAAAACAATGTACTCAGATTTCAGAAAAGGAAAATGTGAAGAAAAGGGAATGACTTCACTAAAAACAAACAAACTCCATTGCACAAATCACCATGGAGCTACCACTGTTTTGGCTGTAGTGTTGCAGAAGATAAGGGAAGAAAGAACTAATTTTTTCAAGTCTTTTAAGGCTACAACAGAAAACATTTCTTATTGATGCTGGGAAGATATAAAGCTATTTTTTTAATGTATCTCATCTGGCTTCAGTCAGGTTTGAAGTTTTCTTCTTCAAGGAACTCCGCTTTAATAGATTCTGTAAAACGTGACAAATATGGAACCAAACTTCCAGACAGGCATGGAAGAACTGGAGAACATACACAGCAGGTGCTTCAAAAACAGCAGGATGAGAAATGAGATGACCTGAGAAATGCTCAGGTAATCCCCAGACAGTCAGCTCAGCCTACACTTGCTCTCTCCAGCATCTCCCTGTGCAGCTTTGCTTTGCCAAAATCCTGCCCATCAGTCACACCAACTACAACCACCTCAGCAACTCCAGAGGAGTTGGAATTGTCAAGCTTTGGCAAAGCTGTGCTTTGGGTTTTCTTGTTCATGGGGGTTTTTTGTTGTTGTTTGGGACTTGTTTTGTTGGCTTGGTTTGTATTTTTTTAACAAAAAATGCATACTATGCATCCTGGTCAGAGTTTCAGTGACATTAAGCCACACAGAGTATTGTGACAGACCTGCAGACAAGCAAAACTATTAATACAGAGAGATGCAAATCTCACCTGTAGTTTTCACCAACTGTGACAATCTCCACTTCACTGTCTGTTGAGGTAACATTTATTTCTTCGTTAGCAGTGACCTGGGGAGTGGAGGATGCTTCAATCACCACAACATCTTCATCAATACTTCCTGAGGAGGAAAAAGGAAGAAGAAAGTTTGCACACTTTATCTATCTCAGGAGCTGTCATTATAAGAGACTATTTTTCCTAGACTAAAAATACATGTAGGCAGAGAATTCCATGTCAAAGCTTTAGGTGCAACTGTCAAATATGTGACCTAATTATGAAAGGGAGCAATTCTGCTGTAAATATTGAAGTAAAAAAAGGAAGGAGACAGAGGACTGGGTGTGGGGTAGGTATGCAAACTTGAATTATATTGTATTGAAATAAATTAGTGCATTTTATTACCAACAAAATTCACTTTTTAAATATTAAAACAGAATAAACTTTCAAACTAGCAAAGCAGTAGTGGTTTGTTATCACCAATAGCTTGTTTTTTTAAAATGTTGTTAGAGTTATCCAAGTCCCAGCCTAATATGCAGACATATGAAACACTTTTCTACTGCTGAAAAGTGTTTTCTACTAACACTGACAGTGACAAGTCTGAGCTATCTAGAATTCTCAAATTGAGCTATAGATAGTTCACTGAGCACAAAAGAACCTCCTAAATAGATGAGCTATATACCTTAGAAATCACAAAATCTGTTATTTGCAAATTGCTTCAAGAAAAGTGCTTGAAGAATTTGGTCCCATTCAAGTCAACATTTACATCCTGTAGGGACAGACTGTTCTCAGCTGCTCTATCCAGTGACAAGGTGGGGCAGATTATCCATTTTCCCCATATCAACATTTTTATATTTTGAAGAAAACCAAACTGCATTACTTATTTTCCAATGGCCTTTGTTTCTGGTCACACTTATTCCAGAAAGACTGGTGGCTGACGATGGAAAGAGTGATGCTTCTAAATACTGGTAACTCAAACTTCTGCAGTTGTACATAATAAAATTTAATTCTCAGAACTTGTACGAAAATTTTGGGGAAAACTGAAAATATGCAATGTCTAAAAAACAAAGTCACATTCCAAAATTGAAAATACTGAAAGGCCAATTACTCAAAAGTTAAAGGCAGCAGCTCGAGTCACCATCACATTCAGAAGAATGTAAATATCATAGTTATCACAGGCAAATAAGCAGCGGCTTCCTTACACAAAGCTATCTCAGAAGCTCCTCAGACAAAACCAGCCAGCCCAGCAGCTGGGAAAGGCAGTTAGAAAAACATAACTGTCTGTCTCCCACCTTCCAAACATGCACTTCTCTGAATTATGGCACGTTTGAGAGCACTCCTCAGAGTCCACATGGCCACAGGCTCAATATTTATTGAAATTTATGACAGGTGCAAAAGTGGGAAGATTTAGGTTTAAATATGAGTTTGTTACTTCAGAAAATAAACAGGTCCTCCTTGAGGACAAAATCATATGCCTTGGGCACCTACAGCAAAATTCACCCACTGTGCAGCTCTACTGAAATTCTTACACAAGCTTAGCTCACACAAACCAAAGGGAGTTCTAAACTGAGTATCCACACAATTCAGATACTCACCTCTGTCAAGGTTTGAAAGTTCATTTTACCTAATCTTTTTTTTAAGCAAATCTTTAGTCAAGATGTGATTTTATAGACTACACGAGTCAGACTGTAGAAACCACCAGGACTGCTACTGAATGAACAGGTTTTATGATTTCCAAAATAACAAAGAAAATCTTTAGGAAAACAGTCCAAGTCTCTCCAAGTAGGATATAGCACTGTAGGATATATTCTACTGTTCATGCTTCTAGTAACACCTTCCCAAGTCAAAAGCACAAACTGATGAGGTTTTCATCCCATGGAGTACTTTGCTATACAAGGAACTTTCTGCAAAATTAAACAGAAAAAACTCTAAACTATGCAAATATTTGTTCAATTGTTTTCCATAGTCCACCATGACAAGGTGGACTCACCTTCTTGCTTTTAGCACATACCAGTCACTGACCAGCCATCTTCTGTCTGTAAAGAACTTCAAGGAAAACTGATCTTAAAGTATGAATACCTTACTCATCAATGTATCATCTAAATGACTGAACCCATAAGAGAGCAGCTAAATCTGTCTAATGAGTGTTAACTACACTAATCCTAAAGTCCTTGAAGGTAATCTCCCTTCAAGGAGAAGAGTCACTGGATTGTTGACAGCAGAATAGTTATGCAGATGTGAGGTATTTTGTACTACTTTCAGAATAATACCCAGGGCTATAAAACAAACAGAAAATCATCCTCCCGCAGGTACACACTACTTTTGTCATCTTCTGAATCACAAATCATAGCAAGCAAATTATACCCTAGTTGTTTGTGACTAAATTAGCCTTTGGGCTACCACTGACAGACTCATTCTACATTTTAAATGAGCTAGTTAAAAACAAAACTTCTGAAAATTACAGCTAGGATTCTTTTCAGTTTCCACAGAATTTGGGGTGTTTTTCCCCTGCTCACATCCACAAATAATATTTTATAGTGCATGCAAAACACCACATTTCAGTTTGCAAGTTTTGCATATCCCAACAATTCAGACCTTTGAACAGCAGTTGGTAATTAAGCTTTGTATGTGACTTTTAATCAGAAATAATCAGTAACTTCTTTACAGAAGCTTTTTTCCTCTCTTTTAAAAGAGGGAAATCTAGTGCTCAGCCAGCCTGGGAGAAGGGATAAACTACACATGCTTGAATCCAAATCTGAACATGTGCCAAATTATAATCCTCCCTTAAAAATAAAAACACACCCTCCTCCAGGCCTCCCATCACAAAGACAGTAAATCTGATAGATTAAAGTACTTTAATAAGCAGAATATAACTTTTATAATAATATAATACTCTGTAGTCCAACATTTAGATCAGTAAATGAGTATATTTTTCCCCAGAAAGTTGTAAGATTACTTCAGAACAGCAGCTGCCAGGTGCCACTGACAGACCAACTTGCTGGGAAGCAAAGTTTAGAATCAAACACCTTAGTAATCCAGAAGTTGTAAGCAAGAGACTGAGCTTTGCACAGTATAACATGTATAATATATATATTATTACTTAACTCTTAAAGACCATGGCATAACTCTTGAGATTAATCAATCATCATTAACACAGAGACCCCACCAAGGACATAACACCAGTGTAATACCCAAATTTATGTTTGACTGATTGTTGTCGCTCATGGAAGGTATTTTTATATCTATTTTGCAATTAACATGGAGTTTTACCAGTTCAAATATTACATGTAAGATAATGAGTGTTTTACAATACATAATTTCAAGTTAGACAGTCTGATCATGCCACAAGTGAAACTAGAAGAGCTTTAAAATAAGCAGTCAAGTTTCAGTGACAGGGATGACTTATTTTGAGTTCCAAGCTTTCACTGGATCAGACCAGGAGTCTGCTCAGGCCCATGTTCTCTCTGCCAGCTGCAAAACTCTGCAGTCAGAGCAGGAAATTCAGGCTACAAATTTTAACTAAAACCCCTCAAACCACACAGCACCTACAACAATGTCAGAGTGCACTTCATTGTCCAGTCAGTGCTCATGGACAGCTGTCACTAAGTGTGTGGAATCCCTTGTTGAACTGGTTGGTACCATGTGCCTCTGCAGCCCCTCTTGCTTGGGAATTAAAGATAATTACCTGGAAAATATTTCAGCGTGAAATGGGTAAAATAATAATATCCTACCAGTGTTACTGAGCACCCCATTTAACTCTCAGACTTCTTGAACTAGGTATGACTGGTACTCCCTGCCCTCAACCCTGTCAGCACATTTAGCACAAATGGCACCATTTTAGAGTGCCACCCTCTGTCTGAGCCAGTCACATTATTTGTTCGCTTTCCCTCATTCTCAGGCTCTGAAGGTCCTGTGACCCAAGTAGACAAACCAAACAGATTTGTACCTCCCCTCTCTATTATCCTCGAGATTCCTGGGCACCAGAAGATTCCTCCCTTGCCTGCTGGCCTTGGAGGTGCCAGGCACTGAGCCAAGCAGGTGTTGTTGATTTCCCGCCCCAGGGAAGCTGGAATCACACGGATTGCTCCTGGAAAATCAAGCAGCTCCAAGTTCTAAGTGGGAACCTGGAACAGATCTGCGACTCCCACCCCTCACTGGTGGCAAGGGACACCTCCATCATCATCATCTGCTTCCTCTGAGCACTGAGTGAGTGACCCGTCTTCTTTTATATAGTTTGAGTCTAGATTATGATTGGTGTACTGATAAAGCAAACTGCATGTTAAGATTTGACCTGCAGAGGGTCCAGGTGATTGGAAATTATAACTGAAGTGGTAGTATAAAGTTTGTGTTGTGCTGTTTACAGGTTGCACAACTGAATTCTGCTTGTAGAAATCCCGTGCCATTCTTCTCATAAAATCATAATATCCTGCTAAGAAAACAAAGCTTTAATTGTTACTACAATTTAGTGCTGCCAACATTCTGCCAAGGATTCCTAGAACCTGCCTTTCCCTTAGTGTTAGATGATGACAGTTTTTCTGTACCTCAGACTTACTTGGAATATACTTTCCAATAGCTGTGCATGATGGGAGAAATTTTCCAAGACACACAAATGGGTTAGGAGGCTGCGCCCTGCTGGAAGAGACCGTGAACAACCCGAATTCCGGGGATTCTGTCCAAGGCTGAGCTGTGCTAATTCAGACCTCTACCGACCATTCTTAGCCAAGCACATAAACCTCAGTGCAGAGGGCAATGCCACAGCAACCCGATTCCAGGAGCAGCATCTTCTCAGCACGGAGAGCTGCAGCAGCAAGGGGGAAGTGCTGAATTCCCCACTAATGTTTATTACTGGAGCTATTTAAAGCTCCAACTCACAGCAGATGGATAGAACAGCACTGATTAATGTCCACTGCTCACAGAGCCAGGTGCTCATTCCCTCATCACTTCCCAGCTCTTCCCTGACCCTTCTCCAGTAAGTGGCACAGTAAACAGGATATTTATTCCCTTCCTTATCCACTAATGCTATTGGGATAACAGCTTGGAATGATGAGCTGCATCGGTTACTCTGAGAAAAGGACTGCATGCTGTAGTTTTTAGGAGGGATTAAGGAACTGAAAAATAATCAATTCTAACAACAGGAAGCTCATTTCCACTTAATACCAGTTTATCTTAAACCTGTTAAAGTAATCTGAACATAAAGTGGTACATGCTTAACATTTTCACCAGCCTCTGGCTTGTGAAATATCAAATGTCTATATTCAACATTTTTGGGGAGACAAACAACAAATACATTAGAGGATCAAGAGGACAGTTGTGAATAAACTCAGTCTTATCATTCTAAGCAGCTTTGAATAAAATCTTGAGCAGCTTCTCATCAGCATTACATTACATCCTAAGGGAAGAGGAAAGCCTGTCTAGCACTAGTTGCTCAAAAATATAAAACAACATGTCAGACCCTGAAGGAATTATAAGTGCTATTAGGTGAACAATTTATGACAGTGCAAAACTCCACTCAGATTTTTCAATACCACCTTCCCATTTTCCAGAGTTTTGTTTTATTGACAAATCAGAGTAGAGGCTAAAAACTTGTTCCAATTTTAGCTTTTGTTAGATTTCCCTGCAGACTGTCTCCAAATAGCACCCCCAACCCTTTAGATCCAAGATGAAAATCAAATACCAGTAGAAGCATTACAACATTACAGAGATCCAACTACAGTAAAAGCTGAAATTTTGCCACCTTTCATAAGTGAAGTCAAAAGAGGATTCTCTCTATAGGTGTGTATAACAGGGTTAGAGAAAAGCTTCTGCACTACCTAAACAAAACACAGAATCAAAATTTGTTTTACAGCAAAAATCCTGCTGCTTGCTGTCATTTTAACTGTGAGCTCAGTACTGCAATTAAAATCCACTGATTAACATTCCAGTTAGAATATACACCCCTAAAAGCACCTGCACCTTCAGCTGTAGCATTAAAGGACACACAAGGGGTTTTACATTGTCCTTCTGCCCCCAACTCCCCTCTGTCTCCTGAAGGAGCTTCAGCTGCTCATCCCAGATTTAATGAGGTACTCCCTTTTGTGGCAAAACAGTTGGGAAAACAATAGAACCCATTCCCAGGTGTCAGGACATACTCGTTCAATACTCTCACACTTCCAAAGCACAAAGTTGTACCAGAAGAATAGCTAAAACCCTGATGGAAAAGGAGGAAAAATCCTACATAGTGCTGTTTGGAGGGTTTTTTTGGTAAAGGTTTTGATAAACAAACAATCCCCCCCTTCACAGCTCCATCCATATGATTTTCTGAAATTAGCCAAATTAGTTTTATTAACAAGAACCAACTTACTAAATACCTCCTTAAATAAAAAGATCTGTTACTTTAATTTCTTGCAACAATCAGCAATGTTTTCCAAAACAGTATACACTAATTAAATTTACTAGTTCTTTAAATGCACTGTATCTTTAGACAAACACCACCATTCAAAGCAAAGAAATATTTTCTGACATATTCTCAATAAAAATTGCCATTCAGCTGGCTACAAGAGAAATCACATCATTTTGATGCCTGCTCATTAGAAATTCAGTTATTACCGCACCTTCTTAATTGTATTTTTTTCTGATTATTGTTATTACTCTCCTCCTTTCCTAAGCCTATCCTCTAGTACTTTTACATAAATGCCACAGGCCTCATATTCTTAGCAGAAGTTATTTGTCCTTCAGTATATTCTGTCATTTCAGCAGATGCATATGTGCCAATGTAGAGCAAAAATATTTTCCCTATCATTAACCAGCCAGTGTAGCACTACTATCAATACAACTCTTTCCTCTTATAGAAACCCCATCCTGCTTGCTCACTACACAGAGAAGCTGCACAGCTATTTTTCCAGCTGGCCCCATTTCTGTCCTAATTAACTCAATAACTAGAAATGCCTTATGTAACAGCAGAAAAGCTACAGAAAATGTTAATCACATTTTTATCTTGCTAAAAATAGGGCACTTTCACACAGGATGTCTGCTCAACTTCCCATTCTATCTGCAATGTAAATAAAATGCTCAAAACTTTCCATCAATACATATTTCCACTAGGAAAAAACCCCCAGTATTCACACACTCTACGCCAGAGCTGCTTTTCAGCTCACTGCAAGCGTTAGTGCTGAAGTACAGTCACCACAGAACACATTTTTTAAAGCATATCTTCTTTCAGTTACAACTGATGTCAGTATTTTAATCTAAAATTAACTGTATGGATTTTCATTCATTACAGGAAAAGAAACAATTTCATATATTCAGTGTGCTTTTAAGTAGTATAAAAAGCCACTGGACTTCTCCACTTCTGTGTGGAAAGAGTTGTTAATGTCCTGCAACATTTTACAGTTACATGAAACTCCACCCTCTCTGATAATGATAAAAAACTATTAACTTGGAAACAGAGGTGTTACCATGAGTTTCCCAAATTGTTTTTTAATATAAATGTATGCATATCCCCACACATTTATTATTTACAAATCATACTCTTCAATGTGCTTAAACATGCATGTCAAATGTAACTTTTTTAGGCTTCAAAAATTAATTTCTATCCCCACAAATTTGCATCAAGTTAATTAAGGCTGTGCAATACTTCTTCTGCTTCAGAGTTCTATATGCAGCCCTAGCACTGCATAAGTAAGAATTTGACATTACAGATTTTACTTCTTATATTTAAACAGCACATTAAAGACCAACATCCAAGTTATTTCTTGCTACAATGAATAACAAGCAATAATCTATATTTAGGACTCTGGTTCTGTTCAAGAACAAATCCTGCATTAACATGAACATTCACACCTTTTTTTAAGCCTGTCCTTGTACTTTCAGTCATTTTTTCTTAGAATTATCAGCACAGTCTGATACATGGTTTCATTTTTTAAAACATATTTGTCGCTTTATAAAACACATGGTTGCACAAATTAACACCATGCTGTGTTCTATCTACTTCCCCATGCTCTATAAAAAGCTAAACTAATAAACAAAATGCACAACTACTTTCACTTGGCAAATTTAAGATGAAAGGAAGGCCAAGAAAATACATCAATGAACAAAAAAACAAACAAAAACAAACACAAAAATAAACCCAGAAAACAAAACAAAAACAAACAAAAACATCCCCCAAAAAATCCTCCTCCAAACACTGATGCATTCAAATACCATGTCAAGATATACCAGAGAAGCAATCATGTAAACCAACTCCAAGCTCACTGCACTGAGTTTATCTAGGTAAAACATTTGATATATATACAATACTTTTCTCTTATTATCCCAGCACTGAAGCTTCTTCAAGTGCCTCCTATTTCAAGTTCTTATCACAATGAACTTTTTTTCTCTTCACAGCTTTCTATATTTTCAAATGCAGTTAAGTACTAGCAGATATTTCTATGGAATTGTTATTACCACAGTCAGTTACCAAAGCCATAGTAGCTAAAATTTTTAATACAGTTCAGCAGCTAAAAAAAAAAAAATGGATCAACTCAGCAGTACATGACTAATCAGACTGAGCAACCTTCCAGTACATTGTTCAGAAACCATTAACTTTTACATTAAAGATTTCAGATTTGCTGTAATTCTACTGTAAGCTCTGCATGTATTTTTCCCATCAAGAATTTATTTTGTAATGTTCACATTACTTGCAGCAAGTCTATTTGTAGCACTAACTTCTACAAAAACACAAATACAGCTCCAAAGAACTTACAAAAGGCTATTGTGCCCGATGAAAGACAATTAATAAAAAATAACTCAGGACTTAGCTTTACCTGAAGGAACAGCTGTGCTGTTCTGGTGGTTTTCACCAGGTGACACAAACAAGTCTTCCTCCCCTTCAGTAGATGAACTGGAGGAGGATTCGCTGCTGAGGTCGTTGTCGCTGGAGCTGCTGGAGCTGGGCAGCAGCGCGTACTTCCTGCGAGCCAGCACCTCCCGCTTCTTCCTCTGCATCAAAATCCGCTCCTTTTGGTTCTGGGTCCGCTGGGACGAACCTGTTTTCACAACTCTTTTCCTATATGGGAGCCTTCTTAGAGAGCTGTTGTGAAAACAGGGCCTTTTCATGAGTAACCCGGGTACAGAGTCTGCCTCAGTGCGAGGCCACTTGTGTGACCTGGCACTGTGAGTTCTGCTCGCAGGATTCAGCACTGCCTGAGGGTGTCTGACAGGAGCATCCTTCTCTTCCTCAGATGTTACTGTGTCAGAGTCTCCAAAGTGTAAGCTAGACGAAGGTGAAGAGATACAGTCACTAAAAGAAGAGTCATTGTCCTCACTCTGTGTTTCTAGATGTTGTCTCAATCCCAGGATTCCTTTGTTTTCCTTGTCAGGACAGTTCTGAGTGTAGGAAGGACCAGCCTGCTGGCTCTTGCGTTTTTTTCGCACCACGATACTTTTTTCTTGGTCTGTGTGGTTGCCATTCATGTCCTTCTGCTTTTGAGAGTCACCACATAAGTGGGAGAACTCATTCCCCACTTTACTGGCAATCATCTCAACTTCTGCAGTGAAGCTTTTGGCCGCCCCAATAGGCTCAGGGTTCAAGAGGATCCCCTTCAGACTCTCCTGTCTCTTTGGTGCATCAGAAGGAACTTCACTCTTCATATCCGCTTCTGGAGTATAAACTATATTACATTCGGGAGTCCATTCAGACATGGAAAGATTTAAGGAAGGCCTAGAAAATAAAACAGATAAGCATCAAGAAAACAAGCATGAGATTTTTCAAAAGCAAAACTGAAAACACAGAAACCCCATTTACTGTTAAGACAACTCTCCCCGTGGGAATAGCAAAACAGCAGTAACCAAAATACAACTGTTTCAAAATACTAAGAATACTGCTTGACAAGGTCATTTTTCATGAAGACAAAACTCCCAGAATTTGCATTGAAGGGAATTTCTTATAGTCAGTGAAAATGTTGACGTATGTCACCTGCAAAACGTATGGTATCTGCTTTCCCAATGCTAAGCATGGGAGCTTTACAGGCACTGCTTACTGAAGTGACCTAAGCTTTGGCTAAATAGCTCCAATAGCCATCAACTAAACTGCAATCTTAAATAAGGCCTACATCTTCCCCTACAGCAGTACATATGGACAGCAAACACTTCAACACAATACATGGTGCTGGATGGTGACAACTGAGCTATAAAAATCAGTTACTCATAATTCATGGTTCTTTTCTGATATGAAAAGGAAGGAAACAGGAGAGATTTTGAACCTTTATTATTTTGGGGCGAAGTAACAGAAACCCATTTATTACCTGGAGTGTCTTTAAGGAACTCCAGACATTAGGAGTACAGTGTACCAAACTATTTTCAATCCATGTACTTTCACTCCACCCTGTGACACAAACTGAGCATATCCCATCATGTCCCCTTAAGAGTCAGCACCAGGCAGGTTCCCGTCCCTGCCAAAATATAAACCTGCCAACATAGAACAATACAACATTACCCTCAAAGAGTATTTAAAAGAACAACTTTTGCATTAGAAAGCTACTGAGACACAGACAACAGTAACCCCAGTAATATATCCACCTTCAACCTGCTTAATCTGGCATCTCTGCCTTCTGTTTAAATTCCCCAAAGGAAGTAAAATGAAAGCATTTGGTTCCCACTGTGATAACCACTGCAATATTTGTTACTGTAGCTAATATCAGTTTTTTATGCCTCAACTGAATAAGGCTACAGCAGATATTTGACAGCTGTACTAATTAAGCAGTTAATTGCTCTCTCTTTTCTCCCCCCTCTCACCACTTGTTTGAAGAAACACCTCCTGAGCTCTTCTAGAAGAAATGTTTATTCACTGAACCAGAATGAAGAGCTCACCAATCTGAAAAATAAGTTTTCCAACCAGATCAGACAGCAATTCAGTTCATCACATAAGCACACCAACAGCTACACCCAGCTCACAGCAAGTTGTGCTCAACTACCAAAGGCTGCTTAAGAAAACGTGCAGCTACACCCTAAGGGGAAATGGGGCTCCTTGAGCAGCACAGCAGGAATCTGAGATATCAGCAAGAGCAGCCACTCAGAGGGATCCCGACAGGTGGGTCTGTGCAAACCTGACCAAGTGCAGGGTCCTGCAGCTGGGCCAGGGCAATCCCAAGCACAGATCCAGGCTGGGAAGAGAATGGAGCGAGAGCAGACCTGGGGAGAAGAACTTGGGGGGTGTTAGTGGATGAGAAACACAGCATGACTTGGCAAGATGTGTCTGCAGCCCAGAAAGTCAACTGTATCCTGAGCAACACCACAAAAAGCACAGCCAGCATGTCAGGGGAGGGGATTGTCCCTCTCTACCCCACCTGGAGCGCTGTGTCCAGCTCTGGGGCCCCCAGCATAAGAAGGACATGGAGCTCCTGCAGTGAGTCCAGAGCAAGGCCATGAAGATGCCCTGAGGGCTGGAGCATCTCTGATACAGGGACAGGCTGAGAGAGCTGGGGTTGTTCAGCCCAGAGAAGAAAAGACTCCAGGAAGACCTTAGAGCACCTTCCAGTGCCTGTAAAGGGGCCAAGAGAGCTGGAGAGGGAATTTGGACATGAGCATGGAGTGACAGGCAAGGGGGAATGGCTTCAAACCAAAAGGAGGTAGGTTTAGATTAGTTAAAGGGAAGAAATCCTTCCCTGTGAGGGTGGGGAGGCCCTGGCACAGGTTGCCCAGAGAAGCTGTGGCTGCCCCAGCCCTGGAAGTGTCCAAAGACAAGTTGGATGGGGCTTTGGCACCTGATCTAGTGGAAGGTGTCCCTGCCCACAGCAAGTGGGTTGGAACCAGGTGCTCTTTAAGGTTCCTTCCAACCCAAACCATCCCATGATGATTCTTTGATCTACGGGAGGTTAAGCAGCACTGCCTAATTCAGGTCCATAATCTTCTGCCTGAATCTCCAAATTCTTCAAAATGCCAGTGCATTCTTACATCCAGTGCTAATATTTATAGCTCTCATTTATTTTATCATAGAACAAATCACTACAAGATTGAGACTACAGAACAGATTCAAATCAAAGTTTCCTACACTGTTCCACTAACTGATGCTTCCAGGAGCAGCTGTGAGCTGGCTGTTCCTAACAGACCCCAAAGAATTACTAATTTCAGTTTGCAAAGGGTGTAAACTGATGCATCATCCCAGGCACCCTGCGTTCTCTTCACAGCCATAAGCAACTAATCTACTACTTCATGGGATGGAATTTGAAATAAAAATTTTGCAAAAGGCATATCTGCTGCAGTCCTATAATCTAAAGAAGCCTTAGGATCACAGAATCTTTCTGGAGATCAAGAATCTTTTGGATCCTAGAACCCCAGCTGAAAAGACCCATTTGAATGTTCTCACTGGAGGTCCTACAAACATCTCTTAACAATTGTTACATGTGAGGCCTATATCCTGTGATAAGTAGGAAAGTGTTGCTGTTCTCTTTGGAATTACAGCAGGTAGGTATGTCTTCCATCAAAGTCAAAAGCTAACTGCATGTAAGCTGGACTAAACTTCTTCTTGTCAGTCTAGACAACAGGACAGGGTCTTAATTTCAATTCATTAAAGCACAACTTTTTTTTTTAGCAATAAATTGTTGTGGAATGGAGTATATCAGGCTACCTTCTTTCTTAGGTATGAAAAAAAGAGGTTCAAAAATTAGAAAAAAACTTGGAATAAACATTAAGAGTGTAAGAAGTCTACACAGCAAACAAAGATGACTATTAGAGCTGTGGAATTCTGCTGTCTACCCTTCTCTGCTCCTGAGAGCTCCTGAAGAAAACACCAGCTCTCACACGCCCTGGGCTTGCCTGGACCCTCACACATGGACCATCCTTCTCTGCAAAAATTAAGACCAAGACTTCCATTTTATAAAACTTCTAACAAGGACAGGAATTCTGCATTCAAACCTGTCACAAGCACCCAGAGAACAAGCAGCACACAGTCCTTCCTCTCATCCTCACAAGGTCACCTTTAAGGCAGGATTTTTGCTGTTATTTATGCACCACCGTTTTACAGAAATGTAACACCCAGTCTAGTCAACCTTCACCACAGTCCAAAAGCAAACCAGACTCTCCCACAATAACCCTGTATTTCATCACAAGTGTTTTTTAGAAAATCCACAAAATATTTCAATTTGAGGAAAAATATTATTTTATTCAGAAAGCTTACTGTCTTTGAACACAGTCATAACTTGCCATCTTGTATCCCATGTCCAGCTTTACACTCTGTTTCCTGTCCTTTTAATACGATAAATTAAGGGGACAATGCTATTTGATTCTGAAGTTTTTCTAAGCAAGAAAAATCTGAACGTTTTCCCACAATCAGGGGCTGGTTTACAAAGGACTCTGTTCTACTCATTGGAGCGTTCCCCCCCCACTTTATTGTTAAACTCTACTGGAGAAATCTCCATCAGTATGAAAATTCTGCATTCTGAATGTGATTAATTTGGTATAAGCTCTGTTTACTGTAGCACAGAGGGCACTGTGCTGAAATACAGATATAGTTATGTAAGTTACAGCCAAAAAATTAAAGCAACGACATTTACACTTTGAGAAACCTCAAACTACTGTAAGATGACAAAAAAATGAAATTACCCCACAGTGAAAACTAGTGCATATAAAACACTATTTACTGGCTTAGTTTTATTCCAACAGGCAGCCTTGATACACTAGTTAACACAGATTCAAGCATTTTGTGTATTTTCACTCTTACAACCATGGAAAAGTCTGCAGTAACTCAACTAAGTAATGAAGAACTCTTCCCTTTTGCTAACCAGCACAGAGCCTGGAGCACTGCTTGCTCAGGGGAGAGCTGCTGACTCCCAACTACAACATTACACAACAGCTTAAACAGAAATATGTTTTGGAAGTGAATGACAGCAATCAACAATGACAAATAATCCATTCCTTCACTACTCAGAAATGCTATTACAAACTTTCAAACAAAAAACCAAAGGAGACAAAAGCTGGAAGAAGAGCTCACCATTTAACTAGATTTCAATGCATTTTAAGTATCTTCAGTGGTCATACATATGGAATACCCACAGCATGTTCTTTTACACAGAAGACAAAGTTTAATAGGGATCTACAAAAATACTATGCAAATAGTCATTAGAATGAGGTCATTTGCTGTTAGACCTTTAGAAGATCCTACAATATCTACCTCTAATTAAAAGTAGTCCTCAGAAGCTTTTGGAAAAAGCAGCAAGATGCAGTAAACTCAGTCAGCATTACTGTTCCTCCTTCCTAATGAAAACATTTGCCTATGGACTTAGTGAGCCAAAACTCTGAGAGGAAAAATGGGGAAGTATCTTCTTTTAAGCCATTACAACTCAATGAAGAGCTGTTAAGACAGGTATATGAAAGCTATAAATAGTTATTCTAAGTTCCCCTCTAAGGTATATGACTATTTAGAATCATGAAGTGCATATGACTTATCCATTCATGTCACAAATTAAAACCATTGTTATTAATCAGGCCAAGACACACAGTGCAAGAAAATTGATGCAAACGGGGGAAGTCCCTTGAAATTGTAAGTCAAAAAGCTCAAAGTTTGAGATCTTTACAGCAGGCAAGTTTATGATCACATGTTAAAGCAAAACACATTTGAGTTATAAGATGGAGCAAAGTATTTTGTCATTAATAATTAATTCCTTTATTAGCAATCAAAACATATGCAGCATTAAAGCACTATAAACCAGTGAAATGCTTAATTATACAACATATCACTAAATTTTTTGGCCTAAAGTTGGTGAATACATGTCATCTAATATAGAATTACTCTGAAAATGTATCTTCAGCTACATTTTAAAACACAGCAACTCCCTTCACCATCAAGAAGCAATGTCTTTGCATTTGTAGTTCCTTTATTCAGTCCTAATTCTTGTTTTCTTTGCATATGGTCACTGAACTTACAACTAACTTTTAAAATTAATTCCCTTCCCTAATATGTGGTTTGAATCAGATTTTACTTTTACCATTATTTTGACTCTGACAAGGCAATACTGGTGCTGTTAAAATTCATGACAAACCTCACTGTTAAGGTCTGATATGCACAGAAATTACACTGTGTATCCTCTTCCTACCATAGGACTTTTTTTAACCTGCAAACATGGCCTTCAAAGAAAGGACCAGCAACAAAAGCATCACACAAGCCTTGTTTTACATTGTTTTAGAATACCAACACTTATTTCTTTCCTCTCATTAAAAACATATATTCTTATGCTTTCAGCAAGGCTTTTCCATTAGATACATCGAGAAACAGGAAAATGAAAAAGCTTATAAAATTCATACAAGGCCTTCAGCAAAAGTGAGACAACCCAAGTACTGCTACTTGCCCATCTCTGGGGCAGGGAGCCAGACAAGACCCATTTGTGTCCAGCCTTGATGTGCTGGAGGCTGACACAAGACTTGGGAGCCATTTCAGGAGCTGCACCCCCAACTCAATCCCAGGGAGATCCAATCTCAGGACTGTCATGCCCTGCTCCAACAAAAATAAAGAACTCACTGAGCAGTTCACAAAAACAACACTCATTAGCCTAAAAGAGCCAGTCATGCCCTATTCATTTCATTTCTATCAAGCAGGGACAACCTGCACAATGCAGGGTAAGCAGCAAGAAGAAAAATATCCAATATCCAGTTCCACTATCAGGAAAAGAAGTGCAATCAGATTTTGAAACTCTTACTGCATTGCATTTTGGCTGTTCTTTATTTTTACCTCTTCATGAGACAAACAGTGCTCTTTTAAAGCTTGTTTTAACAACCTAATTTTAGCATACTATGTATTGGTCTTCTAATCTTTGCCAGAAAATAAAGCAATTGATAAGTTAAAAATCTATGCATTTTATAAAACAGCACCATATAAACATATAAAACAATCAGAAACTCCATTACGTTTGCTTTGATATTATGTAGCAAGCACATCTTTATTCACAGGACAATATGAAATACCATTGCAGACCACTCTCAGTTTCCTTTCTGTGCTTTAATGCAGCCACAGTGACGACTCCGATTTTTGGATGATAGAATTACTTGAGAATTCTCCAAGCAGAATCCTTCTCTTTTGCCCTACAGAAATGTGCAGTATTGCAGAACAACATGCACAGTATTAATTACTAACTGTATGATAATATTCTGGAAACAGGTTCTTTTTTACAGATTCCCAAAGACAGTCCATTACATCCACCCAGACAGAAGGGTTTGACTGTGCTTTGCAGGGAGGTGCTACCACGACATGAGCCACAGCATTGCAGGGAGGCTTATCCACTCCTTGCAGCCAATTCTGGGAACCATCACTGGCTTGGAAAGTCTACTCTTGAAGTGAAACAATGTTATTTCAAGTACAGTACTATTCTTACCAACCCTTGCAAACCCACCTGGAAGTCAGCCCACAGTAACTGTGCTGTCAAGCACTGTAACGAGCAGTACCCACCCTCTGCACCAGCAAAGTCTCCTTAATTCTATCCCTGAAAAAAACTCCTCAGACCTTCAAGGTTTGTTTTCTCAGGCATAAGTCAATGCATACCTTGCAACAGAAATGTCAGGACAGCTACAGAATACCCGTTATGCCACACTGCCATTCAGCTCTGAGATCTAACACCACTGTATTCTCCTTGAGAGACTATTAAAAGTGTCTCTCTCAGTTGTTTTAACAGAATCCAGCATAGGAAAGCTACAGACAGAACAGCTCTTCCACAGGACAGGATCTGTGGCCTGGCTCCAGTTGGAACAGAGAGAATGCACCGTGTGTGCAGCTGGAAGTGCCTTCGGTACATGAGCTGGGGGGCCAAGAGCAGCAGGTGACTGTCCCACAGTAACTGAGTCATCCCCAGGCCATAAAGCACCCACAGAAATCCCAGCACTGCTCCAGCACCAGCACATCCCACCTGGGCAGGGAATCTGTCTGGCTTTGCTCGATGGACACAAGCAGGTGCACTGGACAGACGTGGTGTTCACAAGGACATTCTTCAGTCTTCCCTGCTCTGTCCCAGGCTCAGACTCAGTTACCTACATTAACACTACCTCAATCACTGCTCTAAGACTCAAGCAGTATGATTTGGCAATCAGGAATGCTTTGGCTTCAATGAACTCCAAGACAAACATAACAGCAATGAACTTGGGAATAAAAAGTTGTAGCTTTATAAGAGAATGACAAAATGCAATTTTTTATTGAAGGTTAAGATCTTAACCAGGATTTCTGCTTCCAGAGACAGCTAGGGAAGTTACATGGCCACCAAAAATTATTTTAAAAAATATTTCTTATTCCCCTTGGCTTTTTGACCTTTGAGGTGTGTATAACTGTTCTTGATGCAGTGTCATTTTGCAAACACTTCTTGATAAAGCTTTGAGGAGCAAAGTAAAAGAAAACCTTTGCCACAACTGTTAGCAAGAACCTTGCAAGTGAGAATTATGAAAGGAACCATTAGGACAGTTTTATGCTATTCTTCAGGAAACCTGTGAGAAGGAAGGGATTTTTTTGACACTAAACTAAGTAGATCTACCAGTTTCTGAGGGAAGGACAGTGCAGCAAACTTCTCCACTGTTCACCCCTGGAGCCAAGGGGCAGAGAGTAAAAGTAAACATTTTACCCAACAGCAGTCAACTATTAAGACTGCACTTTATTGACAAAAAATAAATTACAGAAGCAAGTAGCCTCTACTGCCTCTTGCTAGTGAAGTCACCAATCAGCCCTCTCAGATTTCATGTGGTAAACACTTCATAAGGAAGACATCGTTTTAATTTATAGCAATTACTTTTCCAAATAGCATGAACTATATAAAACAGCAAAATAACCTTGTCAGCAAAGTTCTGGTTAGTGAAAGAAGCGTTTTCCTTTCTTCTTTCCCCTCTGCTCTATCAGGTTCTCTGTTAGGCCCGACACGAGCCCACCAAGAAAAAACTAATTAATCCTTAAGCCTGAAGGAAGTTCCCAAGTCAAAGACTTCAGCTGCAGATACAGTTTGTGTTTTCTGCAAGAGCACTACAGAGTTTGGAAGCAGCTGATTACTGTCATCTACACTGACAAAACTTGGGAGACTGTGACTGGGAGTAATTCTCCTGTGCCTACGATGTACATGTATCCCACACAATATTACTACATATACACATTTATAAATCTGTCCCCAACCTTACTGACATGCAAACAGCCAAACCACTACAGATCTGGTGATAAAACCCACTGAAAGGAGGCTGCACACAAGTAAAGCTGTGGGGACATCTTTATACAACACCTGCCCATGGCAAATCCATCTCTCTGTAATCCCCATTGTTTATATGTGAATTAAATCTTTCTGTTTCCCATCCCATCCTCACTCCCCCCTCATTCTTTCCCCATTTTTTCAACTGCTTGACATCCAAGCCTCCATAGTTCACCAGCCAGGGAGGAGGACACTGTCACCCATATTTTCTCAAAAGAATGTTCTCACCATTACAGGAAATACAAGCAACTGAAATGAAAGATTCTCCATCTTGGAAAAAAAAGGCAGCAACCGCTGCCAGCTCAATGTTACTGCAGCACAACCACCTCCACTGAAAGTCAACTGCTCTGCCTGATCTGGTTATGTAGGTCAGCAAAGTTATTAATTTAAAAATAAAGTGCGAGTCACAGACATGTTAAGACACACTCTTAATACACTTGTACAAAATCCACTGCTTCATAAAAGACACAGTTCTGAAAGGTCAGAATGTTCCCATCCAGACTCTGAAAGGACATGCAAAATATGCATGAACACTACGAGCTGTTGTTCACCCCCAGGCTCCCAGTACCACACACAACCACAGCTGGAGCTGCCAGGCCTTCAACCAGCAACAAAAATAAACAGCTTTGTAAATATACAGGACTTCAAGAGTTTTAAAAGAGGAAGCTTGGTGTCTTACACACTTTTATTTAACTAAGGTGAAATGCAAAAGGTACATTCCCAGCCTTTCCCATCTGATGAATTCCAGAGGTGATTCCATAAGTGTGAATGACTGCTCGAGAAAGGAACCAACATCACATCTTTCCTTATCAATCCCTACACATCAGCAAGAATCTTGGCTAACAGGGTTCTTCTGTGCCCCACCCACCCCCCAGCCCAAGGTAGTCCCTTTATCCAACAAAGGTAAGAGCAGAAACATTTAAAGTGTTGGAAAACGCCTTTGATAGCAAGGACTACAGATATGTCACCTATAAAGAGCTTTAACTTTTCCCTGTAATAGTGACAAAGCATTCTAATTATTTAAGTATCAATTTTCCTCCGAAATGTTCCTACTAAGTATCCAGAATTTATCTTTGGAAATTTCTACTGGTTACAACGAAGACAATGTAAGGCCTTATTCTGCACCTGAAAATCTAGTTTTCCTTAAAGAGTTTATAACACAGATGTTCCAAAATGACAAATGTCATTTGCTCTCCAGGTCTCCACCATGAGCAGTCAATTCTCATCTTTTTGGTCAAACATTTGTTTCTGAAGTAACTGCATTAGAATCAAATGAAATCGGGCTATTACAGCAAATTCTTCTCTTCTGCATTATGTCCTCTTTTGGAAGAGCACTTGGCTCTCAGGAATTAAGGATCTCGTTTAATCTGCTAAAGCAACCAGGCCTTGCTTAGGATTTAAAACCATTTCAAGCCATGGAAGAGCTCAAACAGCATGAAAATCCATGAATGCTCAGCCCTAACCACCAAACCACTGACACTTCAAGAAGTCCCCAGCCCATTCCAGCAGTTCCCAGCCCACGTACCTCTGGAATTCCGGCCCACACCTCTGAATGGACGCGGCTCCCTCGTTTGCCAGGCACAAAACACCTGACAACGAGGGATTTTTTAACACGGGTTAAAGGAACATCAACTTCGCCAACAAAACAAATGACGTCATAACCACCCCTGCTCCGCACAGCAATAAAAACCCATTTCCGCGCGGGGAAAATCCGTGACAGCTCCGTGACAACCCCCCGAGAGCCGCGGCCGCCCGCGGTGAAGGCACCGCTTTGTGCGTCAGCGAGGCGCTGCAAAAAAAGGGAAAAACACATTCTGCGCGCAGTGCCCCCCTCCGCAGGGCCCCGCCGCCCTCAGGGAGCGGCCGGGAGGATCCGGGGGGATCAGGGACCCCCGCCCGCCCGGCCCCGCCGCCCCCCGTACCTGAGACAGCGAGGCCGCGGGGGAAGGGGCGGGTGCCGCCGGCGCGCTGCGCAGGGCCGAGCGGGCGGAGCGGCCCCCGCGGCGCTGCCCGGAGCTGCCCCGCGCCCCCCGCGGTGTCCCCGCGGAGCCCGGCGCGCTCCCGGTCCGGCGCTGCCCCGGGCGGGCCCCGCGCGGTGCTGGCGCAGCCCCCGCCGCTCCCAGCGCAGCGCGGCCCCGCGCGACACCCGGCGCTGCTTTACAGCCGCACGCAAAGCGCAGCCGCGCTGAGCCAGCCACGCCCCCCGCAAAGCGCCCCCTGCCGGGCGGAGGGGACAGCGATGGGATACGGGACGGGATCGGGACAGGATCGGATCGGGATGGGATGCTCCAGCCCCGCTGCTGCATCTGTGCTACTCTGTATAAACATCCAAAGGGGGGTGTAGGACGGACCAGGCTCTGCTCGGGGGTGCCCAGCAATGGGACAAGAGGGAACGGGCAGGAGCTGAAATTCCACCTGAACATGAGGAAGAACTTCTTTCCTGTGCAGTGACCGAGCACCGGAACAGAGACCACAGAAGCTGTGGAGTCTCCCTCACTGGAGATATTCCAGAGCCTTGTGGACACCATCCTGTGCCACGTGCTCTGGGATGACCCTGCCTGAGCAGGGCGGTGGGACCACTGCGGTCCCCTCCAGCCTGACCCGTTCTGTGACTGTGCTCTCCCCTTGTCCAAAAGCGTTGTTTTCTCACCCAGCGCTGTCTCACGGTGTGCCCCTCACGGTGTCCCGCTGCCTGTCCCGAGCCAGCGGCAGCTGCAGGAAATGCCGACAAGGGGCATCTCTGCTCTTCAGAAGCAGCAATTTAATTTGCCCTTAATGCAGCAACGCCCTCACCGCCCCAGACACGGGTGAGCCTGCCCCTGCCATGTGCCTCTATCCATATCCACACGCACTTTAAGGAGCTGCTCCTCACAGTGCCCTGGCAGCACAGGAAGCAGCTTTGGGAAGGCTCTCATTCAGCACAACCCCTGAGTGTTCGCTGACTTTGCAGCTGCCAAAGGCCACGATCTCTCTCTGCCAGAGATGACCTTTCATCAGTGTCAGTGTATACACCCGGAACACTTCCAGCTCAAAACACTGGATAGACAAGGGTTGTGTGTTCTCGGTGAAAAACAGCTACAAAAACACATGACACTGGAGCAGAACAGTCCAGTCTGATCTACCAGTAAAGATCTTCCTGAGCTGCACCGCCACCACAGTCATCAGCACACAGGAGTTCTTACGTGTTTTTGGAGGAGCTAAACAACCTTTATGCATCATTACAAAAGAAATGGTCATCAGCAAAAAATGCACGGTGAGACTATTAATTGAATGTGTTTCTGAATGGAATTTCCTTAAAGCAAAAGTGGATAAAACAACGTGGAAATTATTTCTCAAACAAGGAAAAAAAGGCTTTAAGGAAAGACTCCAGTAAATGCCACCCTCAAAAGATGTATTTCTAGAGGCAGGAAAACATATTACTAAGCAAAGGCATATCCAAATATGTCCAAGAGGGTACAAAGCACAAAAGATTCTACACCACATAAATGACATGAAAATAAAGACATGCTGAGCTTTACGTGTGAAGTAAGAACACAGGAAAAAGCGAGACCCACACACAGCAAAGGGGGAGCAAAGGATCACAGGTGATTTTATGTGGTTTCCTTTCAGTTTGCAATAAAAACAAAACCACAGGTTATCCAGCATTAACCTGCTACCCTTTTCTACATATTTTTGGGGTGTTTGGTAGATTTAGTTTATTTTTTTTTAAGTCACATCCAGCCAGTTTCAGTAAACAATGACACTGGGCCACGGGTGAAATAACCAATGAAACTGGTTGTTTCTGGAGAGAATAAGGAGATAGCAACAGACAGTGGGAAAAAAGTCATATCATATTCAATGGAGGTCACTGCTGGCTTGATTGTGTAAGCAATTTTAATATTTTCCATTAAGCACTGGAACCAAAGTTGAAATACTTTAATAAAAATCAGCTGGGAAAAAAATAATCAAGACAATATATGGGAAGAACTGGATGACTCTGAGAAGTAATAGGAGCAAAGTGAAAAAATGTAAAGTAAAATATAAGCAATGTGCAGTTGAATATTAATAACTAAAAATTTGGGGTTATTTGTCAGGTAAAAGGCAATAGGATGAGAACTTTAATAAGCTATGTAATTAAGTAAATGACCAACAACATGATGAAGACATGAAGAAACAAACATGTCTGTACAATATTTTAGTCTAATAATTTTCAGAGAGAGGTTTCAATGCTGTTGTAAAAAACATTCTTGATGCAGCCTAACAACTACTTTATGCACCTTTTTTTGAGTACATATCCAGGGAAGGTGAACTCTAATCTTAACAGGACATTTAAGAAAACAGCACAGATAATATGAGAGGAAGCTAATGAAATTTGGCTGCATTACTTTCAGAAATGAGACAGGAGCATTCTCTCTGAGCTGATCAGAGACTAATATCAATAAAACCCCACACCAACTAGTCATGCATTTACTTCTTGACGTAATAATTGGTTTGAACACATGTGCCAAAGATGACAGAAAGGTGGTTCTTGGCAGAGAAAATGTAGAGAGTCACTCTGTGCTCACCAATTGAAAGGCATACAAAAGACCATTTCAAAACCAAAAAACAAGGGCCTACAGAGTGGTTTGAATTTTCAGTTCACAAATTAAAAAGCAATGCAGGGTAAGTACAGATAGTCCTGATTTTCTCCCAGAGTGGCCAGATGATCTGTCAATGTTCTAATTGTGTATTCTGCAGACCTTTTCTCCTTGGGTAAAACCAAATAAAGACAGAATTCCTAACATCTTTATTAGTTAAGATTTCCTAAGGGCTATTTTCTATTTCACCATGGGCTACCAGCTGATGGGTATCTAGTAATCTGTGGGCCAGCTCACCCCTAAACTCACCCCTAAATTAACACTTGATAAAAATTAGTTTGTCCCTTATTGACTGATTATTAACAAAATTTTTAAATAAAAGTGATGTAAAAAACACTTCAATGGCCAGAATTATTCACAATTAGGAAAAAAACCCCAACTTCTATCTATGCCCTTTGATCTAAAGTTATTTCTGCCGTTATTTTAGTACCTTGCAGTGACAGATAGTTGTCTTGAAAATATTTTATCGATTGTTTGGACCAAAAAGATTCTCCTTCTCTCACTCCTTAGCTACACAAAACCAAAAGGTTAAATGGAACCATCCTAAATCACGAATGCAAATCTCAGAATGGCTTTCAGGCCGTGGTACCGTCAGTTCACACTGAACTCTTCAACTACTTCTCACTGGAACTGAACAAAACCATTTATATGTGCACCGCAGGGCCTGGCAGAACTAAAGACGTGAGAAGAAACTATCTTATCTAAGATCAAAACACCCCAGCCAGCAGGAGATTGCACTTCACACTTTTGGCACAAAGACAAAAATCAAAGCAAGCCCTCATCCCAAGGTATCTCCAGGGGCACAGCCCTGTGCCAGAGGGCTGGATCCATCCCTTTGCTTGTCACCAAGGAAAGCCAGGCACACCTTTTTCCAGATGCAAACACCAGCTTCTGGAACATAGTCCCACTGGGCACAGGTCCAAGGTGAAAACTGGGCATTCACAGAGAGGTGTCTCTGCTCTGAGTTCTGTTCACTGCAAGCCTGGCAGTGTCCAGGACAATATGGGAAGTACACACCTCTAACCTCCTGCAGGAGTGTGGATCTTCTGTCACACTGATGCTGGAGGAGCTCAGTCACTCGCACCAGGGTATTTATTCACCAGGCCATCATTAATGTTTTCATCACCTGGAGTTGTGCAGACTTAAACTGGACCACACTGCAGCATATACTCCAATGTTTGCAGGTGTTAAGTCACTTTACAATTACTAGTGATATTAATAAACTGCAAACCCTCTCATGGTGGTATGACTTGAGGATACTACAGAAAAACAGAACACAAAAATTGTGGGATTGATACTCAGATTATAAACACTCACAGCTCCAGTCAGCCCAGATGAAGATGTTGCCAGTGAAAATGGGAGAAACAGGGAAGAGAGGAAAACACGCTGGAAGATTTGTATTATGAAAAATTGCTAATAGGAAACAACAAAACACTGATGCATTTACAGAGTCAAAAATCAAACTGGACAGTTGTCAGTGCTACACGTTTCATGATGATAAATACAGGACATTTTCTAATGGAATTGATCTAAGAGCTTTCAAAAGCTCCAGAAAATAACATGCAGCACTCAGGTAACTAATCTTTTTAAGATATATGGAAGACCAAAATACTGCATTACAGTACAATGTAGATGCAGGAATGACCCACCAGTCACTCATTTGATTTCATGTTGTGCAGCCTGATAAGGCTTTGTACGGTTGGAAACAGCACTTTCACAACACACCACTTCAGAAATCACCTTACTAAGGTCTCAAAATATCTTACTGAGATTATCTGACTCCCTAAGTATTTAAGTTGCCATATAATTAAGACGGTGTGGTGTGTAATTACCTGGAAATAACTACTTTGTTGACAGTATTTTTAATGGGTCTTTTTCTTACAAAAAAACAAATACCCCACCAACCTCATAACAGAAAGATCACGAGATATTCCTTTTTTATTCTTTCAGTGCTTGTACAACAAAGAGGCCAAATATATTTTTGTGTTTTAACGATGCATCAGCAGCTATTTTTAGAGCAATTAGGTTTGAAGCAAACAAAAGCATCCTGCATTTAATGATCTGATTTTACACTAAGAAATTCAATAGCCATTTCCTAGCATGTATATATACTTTCAATGGTAAAATAAAGGGAAATATCTGTGTTTGACTTACCATTACATTTACGTTCTTTTCCTTGCTGTTGTGTAGAAGAATTGTAACGAGAGCTATTTAGAGATCAGAAATTAATTTCTACAACTTTTTTCTGACTACTAATCGTGCAGTACATCAATAATACATCAAAAAGAAAGCTACACACTCAGAGTGGAAAAAGCTTTTTTTATAGCAGTGATGTGTATTGGTTTATCAGTGACTTAATCTCAAAGTGTATCTCTTGTCAGGTATTCACTGAAAACATCCCAAACGGTTTTTACTCTTGCTTTGACTGCAGAGGAGAGAAACAGTGCAGCAAACATACCAGCTCATAATTTTTAAATGTAAACATGGTCAGAGGTTTGAATACAGTTGGATTGATATCAGGAACTAATAAAAGCAAAGTCGTAGTAAGCAGGCAATGAAACATGAGAACTGGGACAAGACTCAGTGTCTTTCAAAGTAAAAGGGACTCTTCCTGCTATTTCAGTTAATCCAGCATGTGCCCAGCCTCACTCTTTTTTAAAAAGGGTCAGATTCAATAAGGAACTAAGTCATTGGATCATCTACTGCTGTAATAACAAGCTTTCATGGACTCAGTGCCCAAAGCAGAATCCAAAATACTGTACTAGAAACTTGAATTTCAGAAGCAAACAAAAGTTTGTTGGAGTTGTTAACTAAAGTTAAGAGTGAAAACACAGACTGCAAAAGTCAGATTTTAAACTAACAGTATGTGAAGCTGAGAACTACACAGAGATTTGCTGATAAAAAGACACGGAAGAGCAACATGTCTCAAGTGAGACAGGATCCTGTTTATTTGTAGGGACGTTATTCAGAGGTGACCTTGCAGCACCCCCAACCCCTCCCCTTTCCTTAAACCAACATCTCTTTTTTTTTAAGAAGGGAATATGGATAAATGGGTGGCTGTGTGAAGAGGAGAAAACTGGGACAGCCTGTTGATTCCACTTGAATGCTCTAGCCAGGCTTCCTTACAAAACAAGAGGCAAGAACTATTTCTTCTACAACTGAACATCTCTGCATTTTTACAGAGCCCAAACACGTTAAAACTGTAGTTTTAATTAATTAAAAATGCAGGTACCAAATGCATGAAGCCACTAAAAAGATGAAAGGGTAGTGTCTGGTCCTCCATTGTGCTTCAGTGTGAGGCTGGGAACCAACTGGGCAGCAAAGCTGAAACTGGGATAATCTTCTACACAGAAAAAAACCCAAACCCACACAGGTGCAGAGCCCAGGGAAACACATAAAAAATCTAAGGAAAAACATGAAAAATCTAATTTCACAATTTTTAGCTGTTTTACATACAAGACAAGCAAAAAAGAATTTAGAGGAGGTTTGTATTTGTTGAAATATTAATATCTGGGCCAAACATTTATTCTCCTTGAAAGTCTATTACCTTTTCCTTATCGAACTCTTCCACAAATTTCAGAACGTTATGGTATAAAACAATCTTTATTTTGAAAATTAGTAGATGTTTCAAGGAACTACTAAAGGACAGAGCCTTTTCCCTTAAAAACAGACCAAACACAACAATCAAACAAACAGAAAATTAGAAACCAGTCAACTTGTTTAAAATTCCTGGACAAATTCGAAATATTTGTAGATACTTGTAAAATAACAAAGTGACAAATAATATGATTTGTTCATAACAGTCTATCAAACCAAACTTATTTCCATTTATGGTTCCACAGAAATAAATGAACTGCAGATCTTCAGAGAAGCTTCTCTGTTTCATTCACAATTTCATAAGAAAGACATGGAAATTTTTCTGATCAGAAACTCCAAAAATCTGGTGCAAAGTGGTTGTATTTAGAGAATCATTATTAGTAGCTGACTATCAAACTGTATGTTTACATCAAACAAAATTCCTCATACACTTCTATATTGAAGTATTTTTGAGTAAAGGCTTAGAGACTGAGCTCACTGACCTGCAGCTGACACCAGATTGGGAGGGACTGCAGAGTGGAAGTCAAGACTAGAGTGTGAAATCATTGCAAGGGGGGGATGATGATTCTATAAACACCACTACAAAGAAATCAGCTGCAGAGAAAAGAATAATTGTTTTAATAAACTTGCAGAAGAGAAACCAACAGGCAGAGCAGATCACAAGCAGAACCTGTCAACAAGTTCATGAGGCTGAAAAAGAAACACATGCTACTGAGATGCATCATCAGAAAAGTTGTCACCAGGGGAACTTTGGGGAGCTGTGAAAAGATTGGATGGGAGCTACAGGTGTGCAACAACAAAAGATCACGTGTTTCAGAACTGGTTAAAAAAATAATCCATGCTTTTCTGCACAAAGAAAGGGAACAATGTCCACATTCACTTGGAATAATGGGCTAAACTGCAGCAAAAGGTATTTAATCCAGACACTCAAAAAAGGACTAGACCAGACTGCCTGAGGAATGAGTGGAATCTGCATTCAATGCTTAAAGAACAGGTTAAGCAAACATCCATGGAGGTATTTTCATAATAGTTTACTGTGCCTTGAGGCAGGAGGATGATGAGAATCCATGGTAGGGTCACTTTTGGCTCTGTTGGTTGCTTTGTATGAGAGGGGGAAGTGTCAGCTATAAAGCTTAGACATCTACTGTGTGGCAGGATAGATCCACCCTGATAGGACCTAAAATCCAATCAAGCTACCCTGCAAGATCAAGTGCTGGAGCCGGGATGTTGTCTTGGTGTTACTTATGCTCAAACCATTTCAATACACACCCTGCTTCTGGAGTCTGATTGAACAGATAAGCTGATAGCTGGCCTGGAAAGGTGTGACTAGCAGTCAATCATTTTAGACTGTACAAGTCCAGTCCCCTCTGATGTAGTCAGGCTCTTCTGACATAACCCTCTCCGGGGTGTATGTGTGGCCATTCCCCCCTTGGCTGGGGATGCCCACTAGGGTCACTCCTGGAGGCTGAGAGAAAGAGAGCTCCCCACGAGCATTGGTCTCTACATCAGATCTCTATTTAATAATTATTTCTTTTTGTTAGCTTTAATATAACTGCTTCAATAATTGCTTTGTTGCAGCGCACTATACTAATTTTGGCTATATTATACTCTACTAGTAGATTTATAGTGGTTTTATTGTGTAGTAAATAATTCTGATTAAGATCTTTTGTTTTACCATTTGCATAAAATAAATTATTCATTTGATATAAATATTCTCATTTTGCCAATCATTAAAACCTGCGGGACAAAGTGGTTTAATCACACCTCTATAATTCCTTTAAATTTAAACCGTTAACACAGTCTGAGGCTCAGAAAGGATTCAGCTGCACCTAAACCCTTCTGTGAAAAGGGGTTCAGAAAGGGAGTCCTTTCTGTGCCTCGAGACTCACCGACAGGGCTTTGCTTTTTAATAACTTTGTCTAAGCATTCCACTCTCCCGTGACAACTCGTTAGCAACCAACAAGCTCAGTCAAGCAGCCCCTAAATAAACCAGTGCAAGTGCTGTATTTGTTACCCTCTTATCCTCTCTCCAGAAACCGGACACAGTAAACTTGCCTTCACTAATAGTGCAACTCAACCACAGGGTTTCGTGTGTATTTGTACAAGTTTGCCACAGTAAAGCTGACAGACCCAATCAAAATCTTCCTGCACTGCTGATTTTAAAATAATAGGAAAATAAAGTACATTTAGGTCTTTTTCATGCACTGTTCAGATGTTCTACACTCACAAAAACGTTTCTATAAAGTTAAGCTAAAGAGTTAATTTATTAGCCTCAAAGTCAATCCTTCTGTATTTGATGTTAATACAAATTTTATCACAGACAACAGCTTTATCAAGAATATATATTAATTTCTCATGCAATGCTGCTCTTTTTTTAAAAAAATCTTGGTACCAACAGCAGCATTATATAGCTAAAACATACATGCAATTACTAGACCAAAGTGTGGTTTAAGACTTCTGTGCACGTTTAACTTTTAAATACATTGATTTTACTCTTTGTTAACTGATAACTAGCTAGTCAAAAGTATTACTTAAATACTTCAAATGCATTTTGAAATGAAAAAAAGGATAATGTAACATCTTTTAGGATTCAGGACTTAATTTGCACAAAAGGCTGTTTAACAAAGATTTGTTAAATAAAATGAACCCTTATTCATTTATTCATTTTTATCTGCATGTAATTTCTGACTGAAGAGACCGGACAAGAGGACTGCTGTGACTTAAAACTGGTTTACGTGTTCTTTAATTCACAGATTTTGCCCCATTTCAAGATTTAATAGCAGCTGTAACATCTACTATTGACACTGAAGTATTCCCTGCAGAAAACGAATGAAATGGTAACTCAGAGGTAACACCTTCCATTACCTGGCACAAATACAGCCTAATAAATCATAGAAGAGGTACTTTGCTAACTAAAACATTAGTAGTGTACTTCTTGAATACTTACAGTAAAAGACTTATGCAAACAGATCGTTTAAGGGCATTTCCTAAGCTCCAAGTCAGTAGCAAGAGCACGCAAGAACCACACAATAAATTTAGGTTGGAAAACAGCTCTGAAATCATCGAGTCCAACCCGTGACCGACACCGCCGTGTCACCCAGCCCATGGCACTCAGTGCCTCGTCCAGTCGTTCTTTAAACACCTCCCGGGACGGTGACTCCACCACCTCCCTGGGCAGCCCCTTCCAGTGTCTGATCACCCCTCCTGGGAAGAATTCCCCTCGATGTCCAACCTGAACCTCCGCTGGTGGAGCTGGAGATTCTCCTCTCGTCCTGTCTCTGGCTGCCTGGGAGCAGAGCCCGACTCCCCCTGGCTACACCCTCCTGTCAGGGACTCGTCGAGAGCGAGAAGGTCACCCCTGAGCCTCCTTTCCCCACACTAAACACCCCCGGCTCCCTCAGCCGCTCCCCAAAAGGACCTGCGCTCCACACCTGCACCAGCTCCGCTGCCCTTCCCAGGACCCGGGATCTGTCCCGCAGGGGCCGCAGCAGCAGCAGCAGGGCCCTGTACCCCCCTCAGGGGCCGCAGCAGCAGCAGCAGGGCCCTGTGCCCCCCTCAGGGGCTGCCCGCAGCCCCGCGCGGGCCCCGCTCCCCCTCACGCTCCCCCCCGGCCCGGCCTCTCCCTCCGCCCCGGGGCGGGGCGGGCGCGCGGGGCCAGGTGCGCCGCTCGGCGCGTGCGCAGCGGCGCGGGCCGGCCGCGCTCCATCCGGGCACCGCGCTCATTGTGCGCGCGGCCGCCGCGCTCGCCCGCCCGCTCTAAAATGGCCGCCGCCGCCTCCGCTCCCGCCGCCGCCTCCGCCGCCGCGGGAGCTCCCGCGGCTCCCGCCGCGCCGCCTGCCGAGAGCAAGAGGATCAGCGACCTGCGCGTCATCGACCTCAAGTCGGAGCTGAAGCGGCGCAACCTGGACATCACCGGCGTGAAGACGGTGCTCATCGCCCGGCTCAAGCAGGTGAGCGGCGGGCGCAAGGCCCTGCCCGGCCCGCCCCGGCCGCCGCCGCCGCCCGGCTCCGGGGGCGGGGCCCCGCCG